>NW_028261386.1:60602145-60919333 GCF_051295495.1 Thamnophis sirtalis | reverse complement strand
GGTCTGAAGTTAACCTTGAAGTTAATCTGTGCTGATCTGAGTGGTGAGTACTGGTAGTTTCTTTTGGGGGGCTGGTTAATTATCTCTTTTGCATAGTTTGCAGTGCCCCCAGTCAATAAACTGCCAGTAAACAGCCCAACCAAAGAATCTCTAAGACGGCCACCACCCACACAGGCAGGCAAGCAACCAAAATATAAACTGACAGCAAGCAGCACTCCTTACTAGCACTGATGAAAACAAGCAAGCCCTGAACGACAAATATTCTTCTTTATTGCTATTGCCTTGATTTGTGAAAACTTGATGCAGTCTATAACAGATGCAAATCTCTAGAGAAGGTGTGTCAGATCTGTGATTCATAGGCCACATGTTGCCCTGTACAGTTAGTACAGGACTCAAAAGATAATTAAAAAAAATAACCTAAAGCTTGTTATTTATAGACATTAACTATGTTACATATTTTATGTGCAGTCCAAGACAATTTCCCTTCACTCAATGCGACCCAGGCAAGCCAAAATGCTGGACAAGCATGCTCTAGAGTGTAATGTAGCCTTATTTTACTTTCTTCCCCCTACATTGTGCATAATAGAAATTCAGAGCTCACATTCCAAGACTTAGTGAGTAGATAGACAAAGAATTTCTATTTTTTGTTGCAAACTATAGGTAATCCTCCACCTCCACAAATGGGCCTAGGATTTTTTGTAGTTGAGCAACATTTCATTCACCAACTATGATCCTAGTTCTCCCAGTTGCACTTGTTAAGTGGAGCACCAGAGAAGTGGTCCAGGCTTCCTGGACATGTTATGGAGAAGAGAGGGCCAGGGCCCTGACTGTACCAGAGAGGCCTAGACTCTCTCTCCATCCCCACTAGGGAGAGCAATCCCTCTGCACACTAGAGGAATAAATGTCATAGCTGGCAAATACACTAGCAAATGACATAGTTGTCACAATTTCTTTTCCCTCCACCCCATGCCCAGGAGGCCTGAATCCTCTCTCTGGTGCTCAGCTGTTTACAGAATCCCACATTCATGTAACCATGATTTACAATATTTTTGCTGGAAATCTGCATTTATATTTGGTTTCCGGCAAAAAAAAAAAGCCAATTACAAACAATGAATTCAGTTAATGATCTCAGCATTCACTTACCAACTATGGATTCACTTAAGAACCATGGTGATTCACTTAATGGCTTCTGGAAAAAATGAAACATTGGTTGTCACACGATGGCCCTCTTAATAGAGCCAAGGTGGCGCAGTGGTTAGAGTGCAGTACTGCAGGCTACTTCAGCTGACTGCTAGTTCGGCAGTTCGGCTGTTCAAATCTCACTGGCTCAGGGTTGACTCAGCCTTCCATCCTTCCGAGGTGGGTAAAATGAGGACCCGGATTGTTGGGAGCAATATGCTGACTCTGTAAACCGCTTAGAGAGGGCTGAAAGCCCTATGAAGTGGAATATAAGTCAAACTGCTATTGCTATTGCTATTAATATCAAGCACAGCTGGCATCATTCCGGGCTCAATTATGGGTGGAAGACAAGGACTGCCTGTATTTTGTTTGTAAACTTCTGTTTTTATTGTTGTTCTTATTGTTGTAAGCTGCTCTGAGTCATGTCAATGGGATGGTCTGTAAATTCAGTAGATAAATGAACTATTTTAATCATCCAAAGGTACTCCACCTTTGTCATCTTTGGAAAAGGACAAAGACATTGATCTTGAGTTATTACAAGACCTGATGGAAGTTGACATTGATCCACTAGATATTGATTTGGAAAAAGATCCTCTGGCAGCAAAAGTCTTCAAGGTATGGAACATAATGCACTTTTAAAATAGCTGCAAAAGACCTGTGACACCATCTCAGCTCTTTCTCAAATGTGTGTTTCTGATATTGACGTGGTAGAATCCTGTACAATACATAGGTACCAATATCATTTTCATTATAAACCTCTTAGATTTATTATGAGGTTATTTTATATACAGGTTATATTTTCATTCTGACAAATACTCTTAAGAGTAAGAGTCTTAAGGTATTTCTAGACATTCCGTAAAATCCTAATGATTTTAAAATGCATCATTTTAACAATTTTTTTGTTATTTTCGTATATGAAGAAATGGAAGAGGGGCAAAAACTTATAAATATATGTTTAAAAATGATGGAGGAAATATATTTTATTGCTTATAACAAAAATCAGGTGTTTTAAACCAGCATTAAAACTTGAACACATGAAGTAATATTATAGTGCTGATCAGTATTACATTGGTAGAACCAATTCATAACCAGAAAGTGGGCACATATTATTGATACTGAGGTGGTAAATCTGAACCACAGATCAGATTCTAGACATGTCACACCACAGAGGCCACTTAAGTATTTAATTATATTTGGATCTGTGACATTCTTTACATTCATGTGTCACAGCATATGATTAAAATAAACTGTAGAAGGAGGGACATTCAGAGGACTTAATGGTCATAATAGGAAACATGTCTGTGCTAGAATTTGATTTTGAGCATAATAGTAATAGATCTATTTATACAACATTGTAATTTTTGAATTTGAATTATTATATACTTCATAATTCATTTGTTTTCATTCTGAGCATATGATCATGTAAAGCAATCTTCTTCAAAGACACTTTGAATTTCAGCTCCTTTCAGCATGACCATTTAGCAGGTGATTGGAGTGATAATACAAAATAATGGTCCAATAAAGAGTTGGGAAAAAATGCTGTAAATATTAGCTGGGCCATTCCCTTTATACCGTCAAAATTATAGTTCAGTGAAAGAACGTATTGATCTGAAAACTGCCAGTAATAGTTGGCAGCTTATATGGCAAAAATAAAGGCTGTTGATTTCCTTATAGATACAGATCATGATGTTAGGATACAAATACTGAACACACACACACACACACACACACACAAGTTTTTATTTTGTGGAATTTCAGATCAATGAATTATTATTTTTTCTATTTTATAAAGCCTATAAGTAGCACCTGGTACGATTACTGGGGTGCAGATTATGGTACATACAATTACAATCCTTATATTGGAGGTGTTGGAATTTCTGTGGCAAAACCACCAGTTACAACTGAGAAGAATGGATCACAGATTGTGAGTGTATCAGTCTCTCAAGGTAAGCATATCAGCTAGTTTTACTTTGCAGCCCGATTTCATAAAATACTGTATTTGTGGTTTAAAAAAATTACATGTTCGCTTTTGGACATATTTCCAAAATATTTACATAGTTATGCAAACTATGCTTAAAAAGTGTTTTAGAGATAATAATTAGGAAACTCTGATCCAGTATCATATTACACAAGAGATGTACATGTGAGCATATAAAGATTATAAAAACAATGTTGCATTTTAAAAAATATTTTAAAGTTAAGAACTAGACATTTTTCTGTCTTGGAACCATGTCTTGCTACTTAGAGGAAAGATCTTTCTGACTTGATGTATTTAACTCTTTGCTCACGTTTGCACATTTTTATAATTAGTTTTTATTTTAATCCATTTTAAAAGTATTTCCAAATGTATGAATCAGTCAAAACTCTTATTTTTATAAGAATAAACAAATATTTAATAACGTATTAATGTTTAATACAATATTAAAACATGTAGAGTTTTACCTATTTAATGTAATTTACAAATGTGTTTTATGATTCTTTTCAAAGCTTTAGATGCACGTTTAGAAGTTGGATTGGAACACCAAGCAGAACTGATGCTAAAAATGATGTCTACCCTGGAAGCTGATTCCATTTTGCAGGCCCTGACCAATACATCTCCTACATGTAATTTTGCACAGTTAAACCTAAACATCTCTGAATGTTATGGTAATCTTTCTCTTCCTATTGTAGATAGTCTGGAATTTGTAGCTGAATAGTGATTGTATTATGTCAATTATACCTAATCACAATTAGGTATAATTGGCATAATTACATATTAAGCACATATGAACTTCCCAGCATACACCTAATTTTACAAATCCTATTAATTTCATAGTTCATTATAAACATATTATATATATGAGAGGGTTTTTTTGTACTGTACTTGAGTTCCCTATTTGGGAAATCTATCTTTTTAGAATGTTCTTAAGATGTTATTTCAACAAGTGACAATTTGTCTAGCTAATATTTATCAACTTGGTGGTTATTTACAGTATATAACAATAAGCATGTAGATATAAAAAATGACAAAACATTAATTAATATAGGTGCTTTCTAGAAAATAGGACAGGAGTGTGAAACTCGAGGCCCGCAGGCCAGGTATGCCCACCCCCCTTTTAGCAAAAGGGGGGGAAGTTGCCATACATCATGTGACAACAATGTGTCATCACTAGTTTGACACCCCTGACATAGGATATACAAAGAATTTAATTCAATTTCCTAGCAGTATGTTTGCCAGACTAATTGTAGTTTGAACTTAAGTTATCATTATATCAATCTGTTTTTTCAAGTTATTTAATTCAGTTTGAGTTCTGGGAAACTGATCACAATATTTTGGAAGAATAACACATTCAGTGACAAACACTATGTGATTCTCTTTTGTAATTAAAAATATCTTGGTTTTTTGTTTTTTGTTTTTTTTTGCTAGTAACTCAGTCTCCTAGTGGAACAGATGATTCTTTGCTACGTGGGTTGCACACTTCAAATCAAAACAATCAGTTTATTATCCAGTTGTCCTCCATTCCAGTGTTAAGCACATGCTTCAATAAACTATTTTCCATGTTACAAGTCCATCATGTTCAGGTACATAATTGTTGCCCTTGGTATTTGTAGAAAGTTCATATTCTGTGTTGGCATTTAGTATCAAGAAATGTACACTCACTCGGCACTATATTTTACTGAGTTGACCCCTAGTCTGCTGTTTGTATTTTCACGTTGATGTTTCTAATAAAAGTATTTGACTCTGTCACATTTACCTTAATAAATATATTTGAAAATAAATAGATATGTATTTCCAAAACAGACATACATACAGACAGATGAATATTATTTATGATGTTTTTGCAAATTAAACAATATATTCTAAGGCTGAGATAATCCTTATAGGTAAAGTGCTAGTTAACAACAAAATATTAATAACATAATTTTAATTAAAAACTTTTTTATCATTTTTAAAAATATGCATGCATTTTTAGAGATCATGGCTCACATATTATATTAAAACATAATATAATACATTTTTTAATGTAGGATCTATGAAGCCATGCACTGGTGCTTTAAACTGTAGTTTCGTGGGATGAGTTTGCACATAACATTCATTCAACGTATCTAGTTATAACATATATTTAAACTGATTTACAGTGTTACATTTTTATAATGTCCTCTTCTGGACTCTGATATTTTTTCATTAGTATATACAATTATGTTTTCAAAATAAGTATCTTCCTAAGTTTTCAAGTAAGCAACGGAACTTAGAAGAACAAAAGCAAATTATTAAGCTCCAATAAAAGAAACAAAAATATTCTCAGTAACAGTAAAACACGAGCAAACACTAATTTGGATGTTACATTGCTGCTTTGACAAACTAGTTATTATCTGCTTTTAGTAACCATACAAATTAAAATATAACAGAAATAATACAGTCTGCAACAGTAGTTTGTTAACCAAAGTAAAAATTGATGTTTGAAATCTTAATTGCAAGTTCTCAATTACATGGTTATCTTGTTTTAAGTATGCCTTTTAGATATTTGCTAATATTTGTTGCTAACAGTTGTAATATTTGTTCTCTAGCTTGAGTCCCTACTACAGTTATGGCTCACGTTAAGCCTGAATTCTGGAACTTCTGGAACTAAAGACAACTGTTCTGACATTTTCTTATACAATGCCAACCGGACACCTGTCATTCCTTTAAATCAAGGTGAGTTGCATCACTGTCACTGCTGCATTGATCTAAATCAGTAGTTTTAAAAATACTGGGATTCTGTTGTATTCAGTATACTGTACTACAGTTAGTCCTTGACTTAACATCAGTTCAGTGACCTTTTGAAGTTAAAACGGCACTTTATGACTATTTTTCTTTTTAATTTTTTTAAAATTTTGTTTATATAAACATAATATCTTTGCAACACATTATACTTCTTTTACATATCCATTGTGTTTCCTTTGTCTGTACATGTAAATATTATATATCTATATCTTCATATATCTATATCTGTTTCATATATCTTTTCTATCAGTGCCATATATAACAGTCTTTATATACATTTAAGTCATCTTATGTCTCTTATTTCCTACTATTTTTATCTATAGTCAAAATATGACTATTTTTCACGTGACATTTGCAACATCCCTATGGTCATGTGATCAAAATTCAGACACCTGGCAACTGATTCATAGTTATGTTGGTTGCAGTGTCCCAGGGTCATGTGATCACCTTTTGCCACCTTCTGACAAGCAAAGCCAATGGAGAAGCATTGTTACTAGCTTAACAACTGCAGTGATTCACTTAACAGATGTGTCAAGAAAGATTGTAAAATGGGGAAAAACTCACTTAACAAATGTCTTGCTTATCAACAGAAAGTTTGGGCTCAATTGTGGTCGTATGTTGAGGACAACTTAGGAGATGGGAGATGGATACTTTGAGTCCTTTATATATCAAGTTACTTTATATTTGAAAACCAATTCCTGAATCCACTTTTTCTTTCTACAATAAAACATATTGGAATACATTTTTCCCACATTAAAGTATGCTTTAAAATGAATGAAGCTTTCAACTGGATTTAATTCTAACACTGTTTTAGGTGATTCCCATATTAGGTAGACAACCAAAAGTCATTCTGAGAGTAAAATGATGAATACATAAAGGAGAGAGAGGAGATAGATAGATAGATAGATAGAGAGAGAGAGAGAGAGAGAGAGAGAGAGAGAGAGAGAGAGAGAGAGAGAGAGAGAGAGAGAGAGAGAGAGAGAGAGAGAGAGAGATGATTGATAGATAGATGATTGATAGATAGATGATTGATAGATGATTGATAGATGATAGATAGATGATAGATAGATAGATAGATAGATAGAAAGATAGATAGATAGATAGATAGATAGATAGATAGATAGATAGATAGATAGATAGATAGATAGATAGATAGATAGATAGATAGATAGATAGATAGATAGATAGATAGATACCGGTAGATAGCCTGCCTTTAGGCTAAAACTCAATACACTCAATACACAATTAAGGAGTATTTAAAATTATAAAATGTGCAGATTATATAATCAGATTATATTATATAATTATATAATATAATGATTCTTTCTCATAGATTAGTTAGCATAAGTGAATCCTGGAGCCATGGGATCAACTTTTGCGACCTTCTGACAAGCAAAGTGAATAGGAAAGCCTCAACGATGTTACTAACGTAACTACTGCAGTGATTCACTTAACAAATGTAACAAGAAAGGTTGTAAAATGGGGCAAAACTCCATAATTGTCTCACTTATCAATATAAATTTTGGGCTCAATTGTGGTTGTAACTTGAGGACTATGTATGTATACACACATACACACACACACACACCTTTATATTTCATCTATCTAGACTGGTCATCTCCCCCAAAGATTTGGTGCCTGCTTTCTTCCATTTTTCTATCTCTAGGCGCTGTGCAATACACAGGTACAAGCTTGAGGGTTAGGAATATATTACTACTTCTTTTTATTAGTCTGTAAAGAAAAAGAGCAATAATACTTATCCTAGGGTCAGTTGACTAATTCGGTCATTAATATGCCGTATGCTCATTACCTAAGTAAGACAACAAATGCTGCTTCATATATTATCAAATTCTTGCACGGATGTCCAACATTGAATTTGTTTTTATGTTGGAAATTGCTTGATTTCTGCGTGCAGATCTTGACATATTCTGAACTGACAACATGTAAAATGATCCCAAGTAGTGTGGCTGTAGACAGTTCTATGACAGCAACTCTGTTAATTGCTGTGGATACAGGAATAAGACCGCTACCAATAAATAAGTAAAAGTCTTGGTCTTCGTTTCAACAGAGAGGAAACATAGAAGCTAAAGCAAAACCAGAGTGTTATAATTTTTTTTTTATCTTGAATGCTGATGAAATTATCACAGTTTTTCCTGCCAGTTTCATGCATGTTATTCCTAAGTGATGTATGTAGTTCATTTACTAGCTTGGGAGATCCAAAGACTAAAGACTCTGACATAATGATTTTTTTTCCCTTATCTAAAAAAACGATCATTATTTAACCTTTTCAAATAATTCAACAATAATACCAAAAACTGCAACTTATGGTTGTGATATGCAATTTTTGATTTGTCTGGTTTTTTTTTTTCAGCATCAGTAACTAGCTTCCTGACTGTCTTGGCATGGTATCCTAATACCTTGCTGCGAACATGGTGCCTTGTACTTCACAGCCTAACTCTCATGACAAACATGCAGTTCAATTGTAAGTTCAAGTTAAGTTAGAAATGTAATTATCGTTTTAAAAAATAGGAAATTTTGAAAAACATTTTGACTAAAAGTAGTAGACACCAAAAATTGATGCCTCATTTTAATCAGTGTATTTGTTAAAATATCAGCATAAAATAAGAACCTCTTATATTAATTCAGTGTGTGGAACATGGGGAATTACTGATCAAATGAATCTAGATTTCAATTCACAGCATACTAGATCATTACATTAAATATGCTTTGTGTAGACAAGGGCTGTCAAACTCTCAGCCTGCAGGCCGGATGCGTGCTGGCCACACCCAGTTTAGCGAAGGGTAAAAAAGTCCTGATAATGTCACGTGACACCGCTGTAACAATGTGGGTTTGACACCCCTGGTGTAGGCCATATCAACTTCATAAGGTTATACTGAATAAATAGTGGATAGCAATAACTGGATAGGTAATATCTCCATTAGCAGCAGTATGCCTGAAAATACCTTTCATGCGTCCAGCATCTAATTTTAATTTTTAAAAATCTGTTCTTAAAAAGAAATTGAAAAATTTACATACCTGAAAGAAAAGATCAATTTCTAAATGCATTTATTAGGAGTGTATGACTATTTGGGGTTCAAAACAGTTGTTTCGAGTTTAAAATGTTCTGCCTTAAGCAAAAAATGTTTCCATACGGTTCTAGTCTGAAATGTATTAACTTTGCAATAATTCTGTTTTAAATTCAGATTGAGTCCAAACACTTAAGAAAGGGCTGGGGCATTTCCAATAAAGTCAGAACAGCTGTTTCCAGCCCAAAATACAGATTATGGATTTGAAACAAAGTATTTCTGAGAATTCAAAACATTTTTAGCTTGATACATTTTGCAGATAACTGACATTTATTAGCATAGGCTGCATAAGCATTCTTAGCAAGTAAAAACTGGATGGATATAGATTCCTGCTTGTGCGGTATGGCTACCTATACGGAAAAGGAAGACAATTAAAGTGGAATAGTCATATATATCCTTAGGTCTATTGTATCTTCTGGTATATGTGTATTTTGTGAATATGTACAACCCAATACTTTGTTAAAGACTTGCTCATAGTATGAGCCGAGGTGGCACAGTAGTTAGGGTGCAGTACTGCAGGCCACTTTAGCTGACTGCTATCTGCAGTTCAGCGGTTCAAATCTCATCGGCTGAAGTTTGACTCAGCCTTCCATCCTTCCGAGGTGGGTGAAATGAGGACCCAGACTGTGGGGGCGATATGCTGACTCTGTAAACCGCTTAGAGAGGGCTGAAAGCCCTATGAAGCGGTATATAAGTCTAACTGCTATTGCTATTGTTATTTTGTGAGAATATCTGTAAGCATCCATGATTCCAAATTCAGTTAGCCCCAAAGATGTACTGTTTATTCCCAGTTTTGATAATGTTGATAAATAATCTTGATAAATATAGCTGTTGCTCCTCCTACATGTATTTCCCCATACAGCTTGGCTGCTTGAAACTGGTGGCCCTTCTTTTGTTTTGAAAGTGGCAGATGGAGCTATGAAAGAAATTTGGTACCTTATGGCTAAGTATTTAAGACATTCACCAAGGCAACTAGAGACCAGGGTCCCTTTTAAATAACAGAATGAAATTCCTACCTTATTAATCCTCCTGGCATTTAGGAATGTATTCAGGTACTGCCTAGAACATGCAAATTAATTCTGATAGTTAGAAAGGAATGTATTTTAAAATTTAGAATTTCAGAACACTTTATATATAGAATGAATATTTCAGAGTCATAGGTACTATAATTTAGGCTGAAGAAAAACCAAACTTTTTTTATTTGTCTTACAGCTGGTTCTAGTAGTGCCATTACATCTCAGGAAAGTACTGCCCAGCTACTGGTATCAGATCCTAATCTTATTCATATTTTAGTGAAGTTTCTTTCTGGAACAAATCCCCATGGAACAAATCAACATAGTCCACAGGTAATATTTTGTATTCATATTAATTTTGTTTGCTGATTTGATTTATATACCATCTTCATTTTTGTACTATTTGGGTAGTCAGTTGAAAGCATGTATAGATAAATGTTAATCATTTAAGAGAAATAATATGAGTATTCAAACCTACCAATTAATATTGCAGTTTTAAATGTGAATATGTAGATCTCTCTTCTCTTGAAATTGGAATGGAATGCAATGTTAATTGCATTAAATAGTTTAATCACAAACTATTTCAGACAATGTAGTTATTCAGAATGTAATGCAAATACTTCTTTTAATCTATTTCAGGTTGGCCCAACAGCCACCCAAGCTATGCAAGAATTCCTTACTCGTTTACAAGTGCATCTTTCTTCGGCATGCCCTCAGATGTTCAGTGAATTTTTATTAAAGTTGATACATATTCTTTCAATTGAGAGGTAATGTTTATTATAAATACCAAAATTTATAGTTTTGGACTATAGAAACATTGCATATGTTTATTTTTAGAATTTGTCAATTTTCAGCAAATGGATATTAAATTACCATGTTTCTGATTTGTTAAACATATTAAAACTATTCCTGGAAGCAAAAATTGAGGAGGGGGAAAGTTTTATCAGAATTTATAATTTATAGGTATAGGAACTTATAAAAATAAACCCTAACCATAATTATTTTGGACCATGCAAAGTAAAACTAAAAGCCATCAGCATGAAATTCTGTTGGCAAGCCAAGAGAATGATTAAAATAAAATAAAAATCCAACAGGAGCAATACCTGTAAACAATAAAGATGATATCTAATATCATGGAAGTTATTTAGTGATGCATTGTTGCCTTTGAAGTTTACAATAAAAATGAGCAATGGTTCAGAAAATGAATCAGAAACTAAGTGTATGCAAACAAAGGAAAGGGTTGCTTCACAAACCATGTTGTCACAGGCACCCCTGCTTTATAGAGAGGTCCTTAGTTTGGTGGGCTTGTTTCCCTAACCAATCCTTCGTTGCAATAATACTAAAATTCCGTCAACATTGCTGATCTTTGAATCAATACAAAACAATAAAATAGCAGAGTTGGAAGGGACCTTGGAGGTCTTCTAGTCCAACCCCCTGCCTAGGCAGGAAACCCTATACCGTTTCAGACAGATGGCTATCCAATATCTTCTTAAAGACTTCCAGTGTTGGGGCATTCATAACTTCTGGAGGCAAGCTGTTCCACTGATTAATTGTTCTAACTGTCAGAAAATTTCTCCTCGGTTCTAGGTTGCTTCTCTCCTTGATTAGTTTCCACCCATTGCTTCTTGTTCTGCCCTCTGGTGCCTTGGAGAATAGTTTGACTCCCTCTTCTTTGTGGCAACTCTTGAGATATTGGAACACTTCTATCATGTCTCCCCTAGTCCTTCTTTCTCTTAAACTAGACATACTCAGTTCCTGCAACCATTCTTCATATGTTTTAGTCTCCAGTCCCCTAATCATCTTTGTTGCTCTTCTCTGCATTCTTTCCAGAGTCTCCACATCTTTTCTCCATCATGGCGACCAAAACTGAATGCAGTATTCTACGTGTGGCCTTACCAAGGCATTATAAAGTGGTATTAGCACTACACGTGATCTTGATTCTATCCCTCTATTTATGTAGCCTAGAACTGTGTTGGCTTTTTTGGCAGCTGCTGCACACTGCTGACTCATATTTAAATGGTTGTCCACTAGGACTCCAAGATCCCTTTCACAGTTACTACTATTGAGCAAGGTATTACCTATACTGTACCTGTGCATTTCTTTTTCGTTGCCTAAATGTAGAACCTTACTCTTTTCACCATTGAATTTCATTTTATTAGATAGTGCCCAATGTTCAAGTTTGTCAAGATCCTTCTGTATCTTGAGCCTATCTTCTGGAGTGTTGGCTATTCCTGCCAGCTTGGTGTCATCTGCAAATTTGATGAGTTCCCCATTTATTCCCTCATCCAAATCATTGATGAAGATGTTGAAGAGTACTGGGCCTAAAATAGAGCCTTGGGGTACTCCACTGCATACTTCCCTCCATGTATATGCAGTTCCATTGAGGACTACACGTTGAGTGCGGTTGGTCAGCCAGTTACGAATCCATCTGGTGGTGATGCTGTCTAACCCACATTCTTCTACTTTATCTAGTAGTAGGTTATGGTCTACCTTATCAAATGCCTTACTGAAGTCCAAGTAAACTATATCGACGGCATTCCTCTGATCCACTAATTTGTGTTACATTATCAAAGAATGCAATAAGATTAGTCTGGCATGATCTGTTTTTGAAAAACCCATGTTGGCTTTTGGCTTTTACTTTGTTTGCTTCTGGGTGTTCGCTACTTCGTTGCTTGATTATTTTTTCCAGAATCTTCCCTGGTATTGAGGCCAGGCTGATAGGTCTGTAGTTTCCTGGATCTATTTTTTTTTCTTTTTTTGAAGATGGGAACCACATCAGTTCTTTTCCAGTCTTCTGGTAGTTCCCCAGTGTTCCAGGATTTCTGAAAGATATAATTCAGTGGTTCTAAGATCTCGTCTGCCAGTTCCTTCAGAACCCTGGGGTGTAATCTATCCGGTCCTGGTGATTTGAACTCGTCTAGGGTAGACAGATGCTCACTTACCGTTTTCTTTCCTATTTCAATTTGTGTTCCTAATCTGATTTTTGTGGTGCTGTTTTTGATAGATTGGACTGTTTTATCCCTTTGTATAAAGACAGATGCAAAACATGAGATAAATAGTTCTGCTTTCTCCCTGTTGCTTGTCACCGTCTTGCCACGTTCTCCTAGCAATGGACCAATTGTTTCCTTAACATTTTTCTTGTTTTTAACATGTTGGAAGAAGCTTTTTTTGTTATTTTTTACTTTCGTGGCAAGCCTTTCTTCATTGTGAGCCTTAGCTTTCCTCACTTCATCTTTACAGGCTTGGGCTATTTGCTGATATTCTACCTTAGTTATGTCCCCCTCTTTCCACTTTTTAGACTTATCTTTTTTGTCTTTCAGTTTCTCAAAGTAAACATTCCTCATTGAAGTGAATGCAAAATGTTAAAGAAGTAATTGCAGCAGCAAAATGGAAGCATTAATAAAATCCATTCCAACCTATAATTCAGGGAAAAATTTGTATAAAATGTATTATAGAAGGTATATAGGTAACATTGATTACCTAGGTGGACAAATTGTATAGTAAGTGCTGGAAATGTCACCATCAAAAAGGAACATTATATCATGTGATAGTCATGCAAATCTCAGGTGTATTAGAAATGAATCAAACATTATGATTTTTTTAAAAATAAATTTGAACGAAAACCACAAGCATTTTTAATAACAATATTTTTAAAAATATATAAATAAAAAGCATCATGATTTATTCAAATAGTAACAACACAATATTACAATTTACAAAAGGTTGGTAAAATGAAATTTTGATGATGATACAAGATTGGGAGACCAAAATTCATAAGTCTACAATAGTAAAACTAACAATATATTATTCATAAAATAATTAATTGAATGTAAACAAGATTGGTTCATTTATATATGATGTGCTACACAGCAAGACTAAATTATGTACTTGGAATATGTTTTGGGGGGGGATCAAAAGATTAAGTAAAAATAATTGATCAAATAATTGTTACTTAAAATATAAGCAACACTCTCCAATGTTTAATGTTCAACATAAATCATAAATATTTACGTAATGGTTAGTGGTTGAAACATGGGATAAAAGGGGGAGTATGTGTTACTAAAACCTGTTTGTACTATTTTCTCTTATGTTTTATTCCTTATTTTTTATTTTTGTGTCTTCTGATATTTATTTTTATTTCTATGCAGGTTTTTGGCTAGGCTTATATAATAAAATATACAATATGTATACCTGTATGTATTTTGATTTTTATCAGCCTAAATAACCCTAATTTTTATTTCCCTTTATTTCTAGGGGTGCTTTCCAGACTGGCCAGGGTCCACTGGATGCACAAGTGAAGCTTTTGGAATTTACCCTTGAGCAGAATTTTGAAGTCGTTTCAGTGAGCACCATTTCCGCTGTCATTGAATCCATCACATTTCTAGTGCACCATTACATTACATGTACCGACAAAGTGATGTCTCGTAGTGGTTCTGACAGTTCAGTGGGTGCTCGTGCATGTTTTGGAGGCCTCTTTGCTAATATCATCCGGCCAGGGGATGCCAAAGCAGTCTGTGGCGAGATGACGAGGGATCAGCTCATGTTTGATTTGCTCAAGTTGGTCAATATCCTGGTTCAGCTGCCTCTTTCAAGCAACAGAGAATATAGTGCTCGGGCTCAGGTGGCGAGTAGCACCATGGACAGTGTCTCTGATGAAGAAAAGGTTTCTGGTGGAAAAGATAGCAATGGAAACAGTGGGAACACTCAAGGCTCTACTGTCTATGTAGCTGACCTAGTCTTAGCAAACCAACAAATCATGAGTCAGATTCTGTCTGCTCTGGGCCAATGTAACAGCAGTGCTATGGCAATGATCATTGGTAGGTATTTTAATTATGCATGTATATAATTTTTGTATCCTGCTAAACCATCTCAAAAGATCAGAACAGCTTGTGTGCAATTCTTAGGTAATCCGTAATGCTGCCTGCTACCATTCCAGCTATGCCCATATTTAAATAAATTGGCTGTAAAGTTTTTCTTTGTAAGAATACTCTGTATTTCAAATATTTTTATATAACATGAATGAATGATCATGTGCGATCAAGACAATTTTTACTCCTAGCAACTACGGCGATGGATAAGCTGGAATAGCTCAGATAATATGACACATGTTTTTTATCCCTGAATTATTATGGATAACTCAGTATATTTTTCAGTGAACTAACAAAAGAATTGAAAATGACACAAATAAAAATCTCAGTGTTAAATCCTGTTCTTCCCACATACCAATCAATCTCAAGTTTTCCTTTAAATTTTATTTTGAAAAATGGAGAATGGTGTGCAATAATCGGAAAATATCCATGCCAAATTAGAAATATAATACAAATAATAGAATAAAATGCAGCAAAATAAATTATTTAAGCAAAATAAAAAGAATTGAAACAGAAAAAGAAACTGAATAACATTTCTTTTAAAATGCTTTAGCAAACGTATATATTTATTTATTAGATACAGATTCCACTTTTCCTCCCAAAACTCAAAAGGGCATATGTAGCATTTCATCCTTCAATGTATATCCATAATAACAACTTTGCTACTACCTGTGAAGTAACTTGAGCTGACCAACCTAAAGTCACCAAGGGAACCTCCATGGTTTCTAGTCAATTTGAATGTATTTCCCTATTCCTAATTCACCAGTTTAATCACCATACTATATTGTCTCTTAATTTGGCACTGGAAAGAGTGCAAAGTTTGTAGCAAGTAGTTGAAGAAGATAGATTTTGAGGGGGGAAAGGTTCCACTCTTGTGACAGTGTGAAGAACACAAAATTATCTACTGTTATTGCTATATTATATTATATTGTCCATTGAAACCTACAAATATCTACTGAAAATGACATTATAAATCAGCTTTTGCATTTTTGCTTTTATCATTAACATAAATAATAGTGAAATATGAGTTTGTTAAACCTACTGTCTTATATGCTATTTGTCCTTCAACAAGAAACATGATCATTTTATATTACTTTTTTGGAAAGGGTTGAAAAGATCATCCTGATTTAAATGGATAATGCTATCGTAAATCATTTTCCCAGTGCTTTCAGATTTATACACTTCTTTATATCCTAGGGGCCAGTGGTTTACATCTTACAAAGCATGAGAATTTTCATGGAGGATTGGATGCCATATCAGTTGGAGATGGATTATTTACTATACTAACAACACTCAGTAAAAAAGCTACAACAGTGCAAGTGATGCTTCAGCCAATTCTTACCTATATGGCCTGTGGGTATATGGGGAGACAAGTAAGTGTTCAAAGTATTATCTTGTAATTGATTTCTGATCCTCTCTCTCTCTCTAATAAAGACTTTGGGAAGTTGTTTGAACTGCTGATTACAGCCTTTTTTGTGTTATAAACTTGAACCGAATTAAATAGGGATCCACTGAAGAAGAGAAGCAATGAATGTTTAATCTAAATCTGGTCAGCTGACTTAGTTGCTCTTTTAGTTCTTTTCAGCCCAGCTATTAAACATGGAGGACTCATTGTTAAACTATAATGAGATGAAAATACTAACTGATACTTTACCGATATAAGCTGTAGACATTATTCTTTGCAATAGGTACAATGGGCATTGGCAGATTCGTTTCACTGCTCTTCAGTTCACTTCAAACTGAATTTTAGTTTCAGAAAAAAATGGGTGTTCAGATATTGTGAGAATTGTGTTCTTTCATTTATTCTAATTGTTTAAAATAAAAACGGAAACAAACAGAAAAATGGTAACTTATATAGCTAACTTATCAATTGATTATGTACATCTAGGTAAATGTATATTTTTTGTTTCCACTAGGGTTCTCTTGCCACTTGCCAGTTGTCTGAACCTTTGCTATGGTTCATTTTAAGAGTGCTGGATACCAGTGAGGCACTGAAAGCTTTTCATGATATGGGTAAGGTTCTTCTTTTCCATTTTCCATAAATATACTGAAATTACAATCAAAATTACAGTCAAAACATGTTTGCATCTGAACTAAAAGGCTCCTTGTGTACCCAGCCGTGAGTACTTCAGACTGAACTTTTGATCTAACAGTTTTTGACTATTAAGAGAACAGGAGAAAGGAAGGGAGCACATGAGGGAAAATAGTTGCTGGTCTCAAATATGGTTTAAATGAATTTTGAATATCCTCTCTTTGTGTAGGCATAATTTTTTCCAGATTTGTAATAAATTGTACTCGGCTTTTTGTCAAAACTGTTTAAATTGTAACCGATCATATTGTTATTCTCTTTCTGTTATTGACTTTCTTGCTTAGGAGGTGTTCAGCTCATTTGCAATAACATGGTGACCAGTACCAGAGCCATTGTAAACACAGCGAGAAGCATGGTTTCAACTATTATGAAATTCTTAGACTCTGGCCCTAGCAAGGCAACAGATGGTACTTTGAAAGCAAGAGTCCTAGCCTCTGAGCCTGATAATGCAGAAGGAATCCACAATTTTGCACCACTGGGTAAGTTACGTATCCCTATATATGATTTTGAAACACAGGAGAATAGAATGTTTTGGCAGATTTTGAGGAAAACTTAGATTTTGCAAAATAATATTAAATTACTAGAGAAAGCAGAAGGAATAACACCACCTGGTGGTGGAATACAATAGGCACAAAACGTTACAGTATAGAAAGGAGGACTGTGCAGGAAGTTGTTATGATTATTTCACATATCATGAAATAAGTTGTCTGAAATTCTGAGCAAGAATGTTCACCACAAAATTTTGCTATATATCATAGTTCCAAAAAGTTCCTAAAGCTATATATTATCTAGCCTTTGGCTAAGATTTGATATAGCAGAATAACAAATTTGGCAGGGACCTTGGAGGTCTTTTAGTCCAACCCCCTGTGCAAGCAGGAAACCCTATACCATACCAATCTCTTACACCAAGTAAAATATGGAGAGATTTACATTGTAACCGCTTCACCATTAAATTTAATTTATATATGTTTTAGTTGTGTTCTAATAAATGTTACATTTAGAGCTTCAGTTGTATATCAGTTCTGATAATTGAATTTATTGCATTGAATTTATTGCACTTATATGCCACCCTTTTCCCTGGAGGGGACTCATGATAAAAACATGATTTAAAATCATTGCATTTAACCATAGCTTTTTGGAATTAAAATCACTAGAAAGATGTTCCTTGTTTCATTATAACTAAAAAAATGTAAACACTTTAGCATTTAAAAAAAAAAAAAATTTCTCACAGTGAAGAGATGCTTTTCGGTTCAGAAACTTCAGATGTGATAATCATTAGCAATAATCTATCTTTGCAAATACTTTTGGAAAGTAATATGTTTTTGTAAAAGCTGTTTAGTGTCTCACCAACACCACTGTAAAAAACTTTCCAGAGACTTGTGGTTCAAATTTATATCAAGCATTTTTTATTGTTTAATGGTATCCTTAAATATGAGAGCAGACTATGTAATAAGATGCTTTGTCTTCCCCCAAGATCACAAATATTTCTCTGACAGTATGAAGCATGATTGAAAATTAAGAACTTCTATTTAGGCTATTCACAATTTATAAACATTTGTATTAAGTTTCTGTCTTTCTTGCTCTCTCCGTGGAAATATATAGAAATTGTCTGTTGTTATGAGGAATGGATCTACTATTGTGGCAATTTCTGTCAACTAATAAGGGCAAAGATCATGTGACATATATTTTTATCCTAGGCTTGATGCCAGGGAACTCCACTCCAAATCTTCCTTACCTTTCACCCAAGACATCCTTTTTTTTTTGACAGCTATCTTCTTTAATATCTTCCTTTCCCCAGAATGGCCACAAAATCAAGTTTACACTTTCTCATTACTCTTTCTCTCTTACACTACTTTCTTAGTTCCACAGACAATTACTTCCAGCAGAAACAAGATAGTAGATACTTAACCTGTTGGACACTTTGTAGGCCTATATCAGTGATGGCCAACCATTTTGGCACTGAGTGCCAAAACCAGAACATGTGCATGCCGGAGTGCAGGAAACCTAAAGACAAGATAGCCGGCGCGCATGCGCCAGCCAACTAGTCTTTGGGTTCCCAGTGTGCGCATGCACGCTGTCCAGCTGGTCTTTGCATGCACTGGAGCACCGAAAACCCAAAGACCAGCTGGCCGTTGCACATGCACGCGCTGGCCAGCTGGTCTTCAGGTTTCCAATGGTTCTGCATGCACAAAGACCAGCTGGTCAGTGAGCATGCGCACACTGGAAACTGGAACAGCAGTGGTGACGGCATGCGTGCCCACAGAGAGGGCTCTGTGTGCCACCTCTGGTCATAGATTCGCCATCACTGGCCTATATATTTTGCCAAAGACCATTATCAATTAAATTTCTGATAGATGGTCTTATGACAACCCTCCTTTCTAAAGTAGAGGCTTTTCCTTGGAGACTTGGATGAAAGATACCAGGAGAGCTTACTTCAAGAGTGTCATTAATTGCAGTATATCAATTTTGGATAGAGATCAGTCTTCAAAATTAAATTTTAAAATCTCCTCCTTTACAATAGAGGTGGGCCATTCTTTCTCTAAGTGTTCATCAGTTACCATTTCATTTATTCTGGAGAATAGATTATAGAGAATTAGCCATTCTCATTCTTGCTGCCTGATTTGATCAACAGTGTATCTTTCTACTATGCATGTACTCAAACTCAGCCACAGTCAATACTTGGAAGGATACAATGTAAATGCACAAAGCCTAAAGTAAACATCTAAATTACGTTATCTCTGCCAATCTAAGCAAAAAAGTTAAGCCTTATGATGCCTTTTTCACACCAAGTCAGAAGGAACCTTCACATGAACTGTGTAGCATTCTCATTTTTAATGGAACTGAAATACTCAGTGATTGACATCACATGTATAATATTTATTTGTTCTAGTTGCATATAAAGAACAGTGAGTAAAATGTATGTAGCCACAAATGGAGTTCAACTGCTTGCCCATAGACAACACACATACGAATTTTTTCTCTTCTCTTTTGGATTTTGGATCGTTTTCAAGTTTATCTGGCATATTTTTTAAATTAATGGCAATTATTTATTTAAGGCTCAATTACCTCAAGTAGTCCTACAGCCCAGCCTGCTGAAGTATTGCTGCAGGCAACTCCACCACATCGAAGGGCTCGATCTGCCGCTTGGTCTTACATCTTTCTACCTGAGGAAGCCTGGTGTGACCTTACAATTCATCTCCCTGCTGCAGTGTTGCTAAAAGAAATACACATTCAGCCACATCTTGCCTCTCTTGCAAGTAGGTATCTTCACAATACCTCATTTGTTGTTGTACAGTAAAGAAAGTCTTTTGAAGTTGTATTACTGTGATAAAATAAGAGTGCTGTTAACACAATCTGATTCTAGGTTCCATCTTAAAGATTTTAAAACATGCTGGCTGTAGGCCAAATAATGTACAGTTTTACATCTATTGTAAAATTCATACTTGGAAGAAAGGATCTGACTTAAAAGAATTGACAAAGTTCTAGAAGCTAAAGTGGACAACTTTCAAAATTCTTACATTTATTATTAACATTATATAGAGCATAGAAAACAAATAAGAAATTAAAAGTCATAAAATAAAAATAAAAATAGCTATAAATAGTTTACATTGAAACTTGTCCACACCTTTCTGCCCTCCAATCCATCCATGTTTCTGCTATGTTTATACACTATACCGTTTGAAATGTAAGTTTATTATCTTTTCTTAATTTGGTGTTAGTTTTGGTTTTCTTGGAGAGAGAAACTCCTTACATTTAATAACTTCATTCATTGATGTATCTTTTTTAATTTGATCTACACATACCAGCTATTTCTCTATTGGTTTTGAGTAACTATCTTATTTGGCTCTCCCTTTCATTATAGTTTTACCTACTTCCTCATTTTGAGAAGATTTCTACACTCGAATGTGTTAGTGCATGTAATCAATTGCAGATATTAATAGCAGCCATTTGTTTCAGATAATCTCAATACTTCTTTTTTTAAAGACTTAATATTTTATGTGTCAGTTTTGGAAGCCTGACATTAGGATTTATAATTCTGACATGAGGATTACAATTCCCTCTTCCCTTTGTTAGTTCCATAACCAACTGTTCCAGGTGCTATGAGTGTGTGCAGATATATGCCACAAGATTTCATTGTTTTACTTATACAATAGCATGTAGGCTTATATATCGCCCTATAATCCTTTGCAGCACTCTCTGAGTGGGTTACAATGTAAGCATTATTTGTATATTGCCCCAACAATCTGGGCTTTTGTTTTACCAATCTTGGAAAGATGGAAAGCTATTGCCATTCCATATGTGAATATTTGTATTTATTTCATGTTTTAAAGTAATGAAATTGATGTCTGTAAATTTTGTTCTACATATAAATATATATGAACATTCCTATCTCTACAGCATGCCCTTCTTCGGTATCTGTTGAAATAAGTGCAGATGGGGTGAACATGTTACCTTTGTCAACACCTGTTATCACAAGTGGTCTTACCTACATAAAAATACAGCTTGTGAAAGCTGAAGTTGCCTCAGCTGTGTGTCTTCGCCTTCATCGCCCACGGGATGCTAGCACATTAGGACTATCTCAGATTAAACTACTTGGACTGACTGCCTTTGGTAACACTTCGTCTGCAACAGTCAATAATCCATTCCTTCCTTCTGAAGACCAGGTATCTAAAACAAGGTATGTTTTATTAGTAGCAATATCAGATTAATTCATTTTCCTATATGAAAAAGTTTTGCTATGTTAGAAGACTTAATGGATATTATTATTCATACTGTCCCTCAAGAAAAACCTCAGGCTTAGCAGGGGAGAGGGAATTGTGTGGCGTTATGTCGACTCACATTTCTCTAAATATCATTACAAGTATTACAATTGGGCTTAAAAATAGACTTCCAGTTGCAGTTTTTATACTGATTGCATCTGTTCCTGTAATGATATTTGAGAAAGACTAGGAGACAGAGCAAAGAGACTCTGCTAGAAACAAACAGATAAGAGACTGCATAGCCCACAATTGGATAAGTGGGTGGGGCAAGATGCTGAGAAGAGATCCTCCCTAATTTCTCAGGCAGTAATGAAGATGGTAGGCATAGTGTGTTTTCCGCCTTGCAAGATTCTGTTAATGTAGTTTTATAATGAAGTAGAAATAGCTTATAGATCTCCTGTCCGGTCTACCTAGTAAGGCTGACAGTCCCCTGTGGCGACTAGACTTCAACAAATATTTGAATTTTTTGAAGTTTGTTGGCTTAATATATAAGCCTTTAATGGTTATTGGCCCTCCTTTGTTCATTTTCTGAAATCTCTAATATCTTTTCCACTAATTAGATTTGTGGAATAACCGTAATTCATTTCTGTTCGGCAAGCATTGGATTATAAATTTAGGCCTCACAGACAATTTGGAAGGTATGAAGAATCAAAGCAAATTCAGAGGATATTTTTTTATGCTCTGCACTTTTAAAATTTGGATGTTAGTTTCATACCATTCTTATTGTAATTCATACCAAGGTGGCCTACAACATAAACAATCCTAGCCTGTAATTTTGATTTGAGGAGCTGTGAACAGGGTTAACCTAATCCTAACTTCTGAACTTCAAGTCTACATATCTCAAAGAGGGGTTTTCTTTCCATAGAAATACTATAGCTATTTTCATATATTTTTAATAAATCAGATAAACCTGGAAAAGGGGGAGGGGGAACAGTACTTTTGGTTTTACACTCCAATTTACATAATAATTACGTTTTGTGTTGAAGTCAAGATGTCATCTGTTTAAATTGTACTTCTGTCTTTTCCAGCATTGGATGGTTAAGGCTGCTGCATCATTGCCTCACTCACATAAGTGATTTAGAAGGAATGATGGCTAGTGCTGCAGCACCTACTGCCAACCTGTTGCAGACCTGTGCTGCTCTCCTGATGTCACCATACTGTGGCATGCATTCTCCAAATATTGAGGCTGTGCTTGTAAAAATTGGACTTCAGTCCACTAAAATAGGCCTCAAGCTAATTGACATTCTTTTAAGAAATTGTTCTGCCTCTGGGAGTGACCCTACAGGTAAGAGAATAGTTTGATCTCTTTCTAGTTTTAAGCTTGGGGAGACTTCCGCTCACAAAAAGAAAGTTGTATTAGTAGATTATCATGCATTTACATATAGTGAGTTTTGAAAATCTGGTAGCTATGTTTTCAAACTGTAATTATCATGAGTAGAAACATGGCAAAACATTGTTTTTCTTAAATAAAATTATTAAAATATTTTGGCAGACCAGTGAATTATATGTGCATCTTCCTTAGTGTTTTTTTTTTTTACTTTATTTATATGAGAAGATTTGAATAGCCCGTTACTTTTTGGAAGATTAAATGGCCTGTCTTCTGACTCCACAATTGACATTCTCTATCAGCTTGGGACAACTCAGGACCCTGGAACAAAAGAAAGGTAAATATTTTATTTTTAAATAGATATACAAATTTAAGATCTATAGATTTTATCCTTCCTTCCTTCTTCACAAACGTATCTCTGTGATCTAATTTGGCTGTAACTATCAAATTTGGCATTTGCGAATTAGAACAAGATTTGCTTTTACTCGGCAGTATAGAGAGCATCCTCCTTTTTAACTTTGACTTTCTTGTCAATAAAATAAAGTATACTAAAGTCCCAAATGTTAGGAATGGATAAACCCTGTGAGGGCAACCTGTATGTGTGAATCACTGAACATAAAGACAAGATATAAAAGCCAGAACAAATTGATTTAAGGCATTTGTGATATTGTTTGATTGTTGCAAGATGCTCAGAGTCATTGAAAGTCAGGCACCTTACAAGTTTAATAAATTGTGGTTGGTCACACAGTCAGACAGATGTTTAGAATGGATTTGATATGTTTATCCACCTATGAAGTCTTCCCCAAGAACCTAGAATAAGCAGACACTTATTGAATTATTTTGAAATAATTTTTAGTTTGAGATTATTTTTAGCTTGTGTGCTGGTTTAAAATTTGTTTTTTCTCCTATATTCATATTTTCTCAAAACTGTTTCACAGTATTGTTACTATGTATTGCTGTTGCAGTTTTTTTGTGTTTTTGTTTTTTTCTATGTGTGTCACCAAGAGTCATTTTGATAACGGCTGCTTAGAAATAGATTCAATAAATATACCTTAAAGGGCTCCTACCCTCATAGCCTTCCAGAAAGCTGTGAAAACTTGTCAGTTATCCCAGATATTAGACTAGAATAGGGAGGAACTGATGGATATTAGGCCACTATGGTGGGAATGTCTGAGGGATATTACTGTTTAAATTGTTTTTCTGGTGAGCTACTTAGGATTATTATATATAAGACAGGTGGCCATGTAAGTTTTACAAATAAATAAATATACCTACCATATGCCTTCTTAATGTATTTCCATCTTCTAGAATTCAAGCTTTGTTGAAGTGGGTCAGTGATTCTGCAAGAGTTGCAGCCATGAAAAAAAGTGGCCGAGTTAACTATGTCTGTCCAAACAGTTCAACAAGAGAATATGGTCTTCTCATGCCGTCTCCTTCACATTTGCATTGTGTAGCAGCAATTTTATGGCATAGCTACGAATTGCTTGTGGAATATGACTTGCCAGCATTGTTGAACAGAGAACTCTTTGAGTAAGTAGCCAATGCATTAGTTTTACTAAGTGATAGAGGTCTGAACTAGAATTTCTCTGCAGTGCTTGAGCGCCACAAACACTCAAATACTTAAACATAAATTGCTGATGTAATAAAACTGTATTCAGAAAAAATGGCTTTCTCAATGAGACTTCCAATCCTTTGCTCTTTTTATGTGTAGGTTTTACTGATTTTTTTCATACGTTTTTGACAAAAAGATGGTACAAGTAGTCCTCAACTTACAACCATTTGTTTAGCAACTATTCAAAGTTGTATGTCACTTTGTTCAATAGTACTGAACAAAGTGACATACAACCATTTTTCACATTTGTTGCCGTTGCAGTATCCCCATGGTCTCGTGATCAATTTGGATGCTTGGCAACTGGCATATATTTATGACCATTGCAGTGTCCCGAGGTTATGTGATCAACTTTTGCGACCTTTTGACAATATCAATAAGGAAGCCAGATTCACTTAACAACCATGTTACTAATTTAATAACTGTGGCAAGAAAGGTCATAAAATGGGGCAAAACTAAGTTAACTTTTCCTTAGCAACAGAAACTTTGGACTCAATTGTTGTCATAAATCGAGGACTCCCTGTAAGTTTTTTTTAAAAAAATGCCCAAAGCTGTCTGTTACAATGATTATCATTCAGAAATATGGACCTAGTTTCCCATATACGTTCATAATCTAATAGGATTTTCCTGTTTGCTTGGACAAATATCTACATCTCTTGTGGAAGAGTCTTTTCAGTTTTCACTTAAAATGTGGGTATTTTCCAAGATGCAGTAAATGCTTTGATTCTGTACTAGTACAAGCCAGTGGCAAAGGTTGTATAAGTACAATTCTAGAACAAGTCTATTTACCTACAAAAACATGCTTTTCTTAGGAAATGTTAATTTCAGAATTTCAGTTTAGACATTTACTGCTCCTAATTGGCAGGCCCAGTCCCTCTTAAGGCAGTAATTTATTTTGTGGCATAAAAAATATAAGAAACTTAACTGTACAAATATTTTCAGTAAACCCCAAGTCCTGAATAGAAATAGGATGGCTTGGCCTGAATATTCAGTATCTTTAGATAATGGAGAAGGAATCTGCGACAATCAAGGTCTGTAGCTAAACCGCAGAAAAACTTCATCAAATTTATAGTTCCAGAGCCTCAAAGCAATGTAAATTGGAGAAAATAATACTTTGAGGAAAAAAAGAATTTGTGTGAAAAATATCTGAAATATCAGGTTTAATTGATTTTATATCTCCCTTTTTATTTGCTGGCATAAGCATTTTAGAAATTTCTTGTGGTGTTCTTGAACTATTATGGCAAACCAGTAGCTATTGGCTTCAGTAACTTCCCTAGTGACTCAAAATCCATATTATCAATACTTAGTCCTGCAGTCTGCTTTAAATAGAATGATTGAATTTAAGACTAACTTATGTGTCGTTAATATATATGGTTTTCTAATTAGGTTTTTATTTCTCCTTAGGTCTCTGTTTAATTGGTCCATGTCTCTTCCATGCAATGTGGTTTTGAAGAAAGCTGTTGACAGTCTCCTTTGTTCTATGTGCCATATTCATCCAAGTTATTTTTCCTTACTCATGGGCTGGATGGGTATTACTCCTCCCCCTATCCAGTTGCAACACAGACTGTCCATGACAGATGACAGCAAAAAACAGGATCTTACTTCGTCTTTAACAGATGACTCTAAAAATGCACAAGCTCCCCTTGCACTAACTGAATCGCATTTGGCCACTCTTGCTGCCTCATCACAGTCTCCTGAAGCTATTAAACAGCTATTGGACTCAGGGTTGCCCTCCCTCCTTGTAAGAAGCCTTGCAAGTTTTTGCTTTAACCATACTTCTGCCTCTGATTTCAGTACTCCAACAACAGACAATTCCCAAGATAGGATCAGAAGACACCACATTCCGCAGCACTTTCATAAAATGCCCATCACAGCAGATTTAGTTGCTCCTGTACTCAGATTCTTGACAGACGTTGGAAACAGCAACCTTATGAAGGACTGGTTAGGTGGCTCTGAAGTCAATCCACTATGGACAGCACTTTTGTTTCTACTCTGCCATTCTGGTGCTACTTCTGGAGGACATGCTGCAGCACCACAACAACAGAATAGTGCTAGACCTACTTTGCTTACTTCAGCTTCAGGAACAGGACTGACTACTCAGCAGAGAACAGCAATTGAAAATGCTACCGTTGCGTTTTTCTTGCAGTGTATTTCTTGCCATCCTAATAATCAAAGATTGATGGCTCAGGTAATCTGAATAGTCGATGTAGCATAAAATATCACTTTAGCTAGATTTGAAGGACTGGTTGAGAGCAGCTTTTTCTGAGAATTCCTTATGGTATGGTTAACTCTTCTATTCCTGCACCTATGATGAGATCAGAATTCAGTAAATGTGATACAGAACAACACAGTAACCTTACAGAATAAAGATCTTGGAACTGCTGAGATTCTTATGCTACTGTATAACATGGCAAGCAACTTCAAGAACAGACGTAGCAATAGCAAATTTTACTACAGATCAGAATGGGTTCTAGCTGTGTTAGGGATCGAGTATGGTCTGTTTCAAGGTCTAGGCACTAGGTAGGGTTGGAATAGCCCATTCCAACAATGGAATGTGAGTTTAGTGAAGTTCCTGTAGGTATAGTCTGAAGTACCTGATTTAAGAGTTATAAAGGGGAAAAATTGGTGAAACCAATTCAACAAATGTATGCCCTATTGTAGATACAACTAAGTAAATATTCATAATTATAGCTCATGAATACTTATAATTTGGTCTGAAATTTTTTCTCCATTCCTTCATAGGTTCTTTGTGAACTCTTCCATTCCTCTCCTCAAAGAAGCAATCTCCCAACATCTGGAAATATTTCAGGGTTTATTAGAAGGCTTTTTTTGCAGCTGATGCTGGAGGATGAAAAAGTGACAATGTTTCTTCAGTCACCTTGCCCAGTAAGTTTTCTCTCCACATTCACTGTACCACTATTACCTATCCTCTGTCAACCCAGCCATTGCTCATTGCTAAGTAAAACTCACAGTAGATACAAAAATAAAACTTCATCATATCAGTTTCTACTAAAAAGGAAATATTAAAATATATTTTTCCAGCCCTGATGGTATAGATTAGCCTTGCCCAACCAGTAACTACATATTACACAGTTCTTTTACAATATACATAGTTATTCTAAATTTATTCATAATTATTAATTCTGTAAATTATCCATATGCATAATCCTGTTCTATATAATTTCTTATACTAAAATTTAGATAATAACCTTGAAATCATAAGGTGCAAAAGGGGAAGAGTGTATATGCTTCCCACATCTTGACAAATCCTATATTTTACCATCTGTTAGTATTAATTATGCCTCAATTTCTAGTGTAATACATTTCCATGTTAATTACTTAATCCAATTGCCATTCATTGCTCCTGAATAATGGGATCATCTCTTTTGCTTATATTCTTTGTTGTGTAGCGTGTTCCTTTCCTTTTCAAATAAAGAAGTTTAGAATATCCATTTCATCTTGGTAGCTGTTCACTGTAAATCACAGTAATTAATCTGTTTCTGAAATTTTTTTTGTAATCCTTTAATAGAAACAGTATGCCCTATTTCTTTTAATAACTCAAGGTCACAAAAACTATGCACAAAGATTCTGTGTGTTTCAGAATTATTAATTAGATAATGTGGCAAACAGGGTCCTGGACTCTTTGTTTAATTACTGTTTCAAAATAAAGTCTGGGAGTGGAATTCAGTTATACTGTACAAAATGATATTTTGAGAATGCTTTAATTTAGATATTTCTCATCTCGTTTGTAAGCTGTTGAAATATTCTGAATTAAATTGCGTTCTATAACTAGCATCCATTACAGCTTGTTTATGTATTTCATTTTTATTTATTTATACCTCACATAAATCAACTCTGATTGGCCTATAACAATAATATAAAAGAACAAATGCAAAAACATAAAATTCACATTAAGAGATAAATGTAAAAATGAATATATAACCCCTTAGGCAAAGAGTGGGTAAAAATGGCTGCTTTGGCAATGGAGCCATCTAAGCATGTCTCCTGTTCCCAGGCCTGATAAATATAATCAGGTCTTTAGAGATTTCCAGAATGACGGAAAGGATGGAGCTACGCCAGCTCAGCAGCAAGTCTTTTGTTCCTGTTATCTCTCTTCTGCCACTTGGCACATTGAGATGCTAGTGCCTGGAACCAAGTTGGACGAAGGTGGTGGTCTTTAGAGAGCTAGCCCTGAGTACCCCACAACCGTTTTTTTTATAAAGATCATTTGTTTTTGGGGGGGGGGAGTTCCTGGACAGGATACTCTTTCTATTGCTATTGGCAAATATCTCCAGTCCCAGGTTTCCCCAAAAAGAAAAATGTTATCTGATCAAAAGAACCAATTTCCCACTCCCCAGCCAGCCACTCCTCAAAAGAAACTTTAATGCTACCTTTCCCGAAAGCTTATCTTGTCCAGAAATCCTCAAAACAAAAGATCTTTAAAGAAAAAAGAAGTGAACCGGGGTATTGGGTATTCCATGTGCAGCTTCTTCCAAACTTGACTTGGGGCACAAGCATTTCAGAGTCTGCCTCCCTGTTTTTCTTCTTTTTTTTCCCCTCATTATTTTTGGCCAAGTGAAGAGATTCAGAAAAGCTCCCACCCATCTGTCCTCAGGTCTTGGATTGTTCAGTTTGCTGGGGATTTGATCCTTTGGGACATGCTGTTCACTGCTGGTGTGCTGCTCTTAAGGGGGGAGGAGAAGAAAGAGTGCAAAAAGAGGGAGATGGGGAGGCAGATCTGCATGCTGGGTGCATGGACAGGTTTGGAAAGGAGATGACAGGAACAGGAGCTGCAGCTCAGCTGAGTGTGCATATGTGTATGGGGGAGGAGGCAGAAACAGGAACAGAATGGGCATCTATTGCTGATAAAGCTTCTGGATACTCTTCAAGGGCAGCTTCATGGAGACCATGCTGCAGTAATCCAGTATGGAGGTGATCAGTGCGTGAGTGACTGTAAGCAGAGACTGCCAATGCAGGAATGGACTCAATTAGTACACAAGATGAAGCTGTGCAAGTTCTCCCAGCCATAGTTTCATTGAGCAGGAGTTGTGAATCTAGAGGGAATCCCAGCTTCTACACAAACAAACACTATGAAATGTTTATGGCCTTTTTATTTCAAAATCCTTAAAATAATTTTTATGTTTCTTAACTTTTAGTTGTATAAAGGTAGAATTAATGCTACCAGCCACGTAATTCAACATCCAATGTATGGGGCGGGACATATGTTCCGTACTCTTCTGTTGCCAGTCTCAACAACCCTGGCAGAGGTTCTTGATCGTGTATCAGGTAAGTTGCTTTTATTAAATAGGTATTTTTTTATTATAGTGTGTGGAAAGTTATTTTATTTCATGTATAAATTTATTGCTCAATGCAGAATTTCCCATGGTGGAATGTATAATAAAAGGGTGTATTTATATCAGAGCTGAAGAGTACATTTGTATTATTCTAAAATACACTTTATTTTAAGTCTTACAGCAGGTTCATAAAAGTGACTTAACATTTAAGAACCAGATACTGCTCAAAACTGTCATATTTAGAAAGATGCTATAAATAAAGAAAAATATTTCACCAATATATTACTACTAATTTAGAAGGCAGTGTAGCAAAATGGGACCTGTTGGTTTGAATTACGGCACCCATTATTCATAGTTACAAGACAGAGGTGAGGTGTTTTTTTTAATGAAAATTTTGGAAAAAAAACTTTTACAAATATTTACTTCCCCCCCCCCACCCTCCCCCAACCCCCCCTCCCCCCCTGACTTCCCAGAACCAATACAGGGTATAAATCTTTAACAAAAACATTCTAAAATGAACTTAAGAAAGAGTTAATATCATCTTTCATTTGAGCTTTAACTCCTCCTTGCTAGGCTAGCTCTAAACAAATTATATCATTCCTTGTTTCTTTAGTCATAAGGAGACAGAGGTGAGGTTTGTGCAAGACAAATTTGACTGGCTTTAGAATATACAATAATGTAATGAATATATTCAAGTTGCACCAATTCCACCTTATTTTCTTCCTATTTCTCATTGATTTCAATACTGAATGACTCTTGTACATGTGTGCATATAGTGCTGTGCAAGACTTGCAAAAGAAGTATTTCACAATGCACACACCACACAAACACACCACCTCTCTTTGATAATAGTATCCCTTTTGCAGGCTTAAGTGACGTTGAAAGCTGTTCTTGGCCTTCTCTGCATGCATGTCCACATACAGCCACTTCATTTTGTTGCAAAGCATCTCTTTCAAATACTTACTACAGCCCTAGTATGTGTGTGTGTGTGTGTGTGTGTATACCTTTAGATACATACATAATTAAATAGAAATGCTTTCTACATAATATAATATTTTGTTTCCAGATACTCCTAGCATAACAGCAAAATTAATTAGTGAACAAAAAGAAGACAAGGAAAAAAAGAATTACGAAGAAAAAGAGAAAGTTAAAGCAGACAGTGGGTTTCAGGACAATTACAGTGTTGTTGTTGCATCTGGTATGTCTAATTTTATGTCAAGTTACCATACCTGATTTGGGATAGTATGAGGAACAGTAAGCTAACTTTAATATTAAATTCAAAGCATCTTTTTTTAAACAGTGTTAGCCATCTTGATCCTTTGCATTCATTGGCCAGAAGATTGGAGCATGGTAATTTACAACTTGCTGAATTAAAGTTAAGCCATGTGTTCAAGCAAAGGTGAATGAGGCACTGTGTGTAGCATTAGACAAAGGGAATCCCAAACATTTTTCATCATCACTAGAGTCTACAACTCTCTCCTGCCTTCCAGAAGAAATAACAGAAAATACCAAAAAAAATCTAAATGGAGATAGACTGAGAAGAGAGATAACAAAACTAAATGAAGATGGGGCATGGGATATTAATATTTGGATAAGGAATAAAAATACAGTTTGCCCATTACTTATGTAGTCTGAATTAAATAAGGTTAGACATAAGGAAAATGCATGTAAAATCCTGGGACAGAAGATGCTTTGCAGTGAAGCTTGGTGAGGCAGAAGTGGCTTCTCTCTTGCAACAATCTGCTGGGTTATGAGGATATAATATAATATAATGGATATAATATGTAGGTTATTGTCGCTCTTACAAATACTGTGGTGCTTACATGTTTGGGAACCCTTTTGAATTTTCAATATTTCTGCTCAAATATGACTTAAAATGTGATCTATTTTCCACACAAGTCCTAAAACTGAACAGAACTCAATTAAGAACAGTACTGCACTAACATATTTTACAGATGGGATAAGGTTCTCATGCTTCACCATTCACAAAATGTAACTCTTTGCATTTAAGCCCAGAAGTTGTGCTTTGGTCTCATCCATCAACAAAATATTATTTTAATAGTTCCAAAGGTGCTTTTCAAGAGGCAACTGGACTTTCTGGTTTGAGAAGCTGGAGCTATGCTTTCTGCATTATACTTTCACTGTTGAGACAGGCGCAGGCTGTTGGGGATGACTCTGTGCTGTCTGAATCACAAACTGAAGAGCAAATTGTTCCTGTAGTCTACCATTTTTCTGAATATCCGTTCATAGTCCCGTACCATTCGAAGGGTGTTCATCCCAAAGTGCATAGCTAAATGTCTATAGAGATTCTTAGTCATCCAGGTCATGGTTGTCCCAAACGTAGAGATAACTGGACCAGAAAGTCCAGTTGCCTCTTGAAAAAGCACCTTTGGGACAACTATGACCTGGATGATTGAGAATCTCCATAGACATTCTTTCAATAGCCTCCTGGCTTATCCATGTGGTCTTTTACAAACTGGATTTTTTGTTTGTTTGCTTGCTTGCTTGCTTGCTTGCTTGCTTGCTTGCTTGCTTGCTTTTTGAGAGAGAGGTGGGGTGAGTATTGGCTGTCTCCTTTTAGCCAGCCATGTATACCTTGTTGCTTGGTGTTCTCCTGATGAAGTCTCATGAACACTGACATTCCCAAGTGCAAGAGAGGCCTTTAAGTTCCTTAGATGTTACCCTGGGCTTGTTTGAGATTTCCCTGATTATTACACACCTTGCTTTTTGATGTGATCTTGGTTGTCCAACCACTCTTGCGGAGGATAATAATGGTGCTAAATTGTCTCTAATTGTATACAGTCTGCCTGACATTGGACTGGTGGAGTCCAAACACTTTGGCAAAAGTTTTATAACCTTTTCCAGCCTTTTCCATCAACATCTGTTTTTCAAAGATTCTCAGATATCTCCTTTGTTCAGGCCATGACATACTCCCATGTACCTGTGTTGTGAAGGTTGGCTTTAATAGTGAACATCCAGAAACCTGTTCTTTAAATAAGACAGGTTCTCCCAAACTCACACATTATTCCATTGGTTGAATTTTCTTTTGCTATCTTGCTAGAGGTTCACATACTTTTGCCAAACATAAGTATATAGCCTTGGATCATTTCCCTGAAAAAATAAAGGAATAAGTATAATGAGTTTTGTTGAATTGAGCTCTCTTTATCTAGTTTTATGACTTGTATGGAGAACAGGTCGTGTTTTGGTTATATTTATGCAGAAATATTGAAAATTTTAAAAAGCTTCACTAACTTTTAAGCAACAGTGTAAATACTGTTGAGTTGCATTGCAAACTGTATAAAATGTAACACTTCATTTTCATTATAGGTTTGAAATCTCAGTCAAAAAGAGCTGTATTGTCCACACCACCTCGTCCACCTTCAAGACGAGGGAGAGTGGTGACAGATAAAGTAGGCAGCTCCGCCACAGGAAATGATTCTTCCAGCAAAACTATTAGTGTTCCTGTTTTTCACCTATATCATAAGCTGCTACCAGGTAGTTTTCGGCTTTTTTTAAAATTAGACCATGTTTTTCAAGAATGCTAAGGTACATAAAATGATGTTGAAGACTTGCAAGGATCTGCACATTTTCTCGGATTCACTATAGAGAAACCTTGAAATGAGAAGTTTTCTAATTATATGATATAGTCCTATGGAACATTGTATCTATACGCTTGTAACCTTAGCATTATAAATATATCTAGTGTTCATGGATAAACTTACAGTTGAATCAGTTATTTGATTCAATATATGATATAATGTAGTAAGCTCTTTGGGTAAATATGTGCTGATCACATTTTGTTAAGCAAGTATTTTAATAACATTTAAGTATTTATCCAAATTAATATTGTATGTGTAGTTTTTTAAAGGAGGTCCTTGGCTTATAACCATTCTTTTAGTAATTGTTCAGTTATAATTGCGGCAAAAAAAATGACTTACAACCGGTCCTCTTACTTACAACTGTCACAGTATCCTTGTGGTCACATGATCAAAATTCATTGTTGGCAACTAGTATGTATTGGCAGTGTCCCAGGGTCATGTGATTTCCATTTGCAACATTCATAGGGGACCTCTGACAAAGTTAGGAGGAGAAGCCGAGTTCACTTAATGACCTTGGCAAAAAAGGTCATAAAATTGGGTGTGACTCATTTAATGAGTTAGCAATGGAAATTTAAGTCCCAATTGTCATTATAAGCCAAAGACTACCTTTTTGAAGATTTATTTTTCAATATTACTGGAAAATCTGTGAAAGGACGTTTCATTTCACTTAAGGATGTGCTGCAACTATAGGAACTGATTGCCTAGAAAATGAAAAAGACAGAAGCTGCTTATTCATTATGTTAATGATAATTGCTTATTTATGATTTGAATTTATCAGTTAAATACCAATTTAGAGCTTCTTGTAACATCATGTGATTTAGGTCAGCCGTTGCCACCTGAGATGACCCTTGCCCAACTTTTGACTCTGTTGTATGACCGCAAGCTTCCTCAAGGATACCGATCTATAGACTTGGCAGTTAAGCTTGGCTCGAAGGTCATCTCAGACCCTAGTCTTTCAAAAACAGATTCATTCAAGCGCCTACACACTGAAAAAGGTATACTTAGAATTATCTTTATATGGGCACTGTTTTTTTTGCTCTGGTTGTTTGAATGATATATAAATGTGGAAACTTACATAAACTTATTGAAAATTACTATATATATACACGTGTGTATGTTTGCGTTTGTGTGTGTGTGTGTGTGTGTGTGTGTGTGTGTGTGTACACATCTCACCTGGCTTGATCCTCCCATCACAAGATCTCCTGACCACACGAAGCCCTTATAAGCAGAAGAACACCAACAGTGACATATCTTAAACTTTGCTGAAAATGTTACCTAGTCTGGTAACGAAACGTTTGAAAACCAACCCACAAGCTTGGAGAATGAACCTCCACTTGCTGTGTTTTTGTGTTTGTGTGCTTGTGTGTATAAATATAGATATAGATATATTTGTACATAATATGGAAAATAGTTGACTTCTATTGAAAATAGAGAGAGGGAGAAAGATTTGCCATGTGGATTGTTTAAAACACCAGAATTAAGAGAGGAAAATACAAACAAAATGTTTGTTCTGTTTGTATACCATGTTAAATCCTAATGCAGACATCAAGACAGTTATCTAACACAATTTCATATTGTTGTTTACTACTGCAAAGCAAACTAAACTCAGAATAAAACGTGGCTCTTTGAAGTTTCAGATGTTGCATATGGTTTATGTCTTATGATTGGAAATTTTTGTGCCACTGTTTCTTTAGCTGGATGGGGTAATATGTGTATGTGGAGGGGAAGGGTGTTAAAATCCAATCCTAAGCAACAGTTGCTACTGTAGCTTGCCAGGCAGATAAGTTATTACAAGATTGGATATGTTTTCACTATGGGAGAAAAGTTCTTGTGAATTAATTGTTTGGGTGTCTTGTGTCCTCCTTTTTAATTTTTAAGAATGTCAAATAATTTGTTCTGCACTTGTCATAATGATAAAAACAGCTGGCTTCATATGTGGAACAACAATGGTATTTCAAGTTCAAGACAGTACACATTTAATGCATTTTGCTCAACCCTAGAAAAGGTTTTGAGTGTTGTTGTTTTGTTTGGATCAGGTTTTGGGGGAAACATAAACAAAAAAAGCTCCATGTTAAAAGTTGAATGTGTTGCAGTGGAGGAAAACCTGAAGCATTTTCAGTGTTCCAGCCACAGAAAACAAAAATTGGAATGAGTTTCTTACTGCCCTACTTTCATTCCAAGAATAAATGAAATGGCAATCCATGTTGTTTCTTAGCAGCTGACCTATATAAAAATTGTAAAAAGTAATAATTGCTTTACTTTTTAATAGGAATTTTAAAAGTCCTGTTTCAAAACACTATTTCAGGCTTGAAATACTTCTAAAATGACTGATCACAAAATTATTCCAGTTCAAATCAGTTCAATTCTATTAACACTGCATAGTCTTCCTGTCCCGTTTTATGCACAATACTATATCCTACATCATGCCTAACAAAAAAAAAATTGTCCCAAATATTATGTCAATCCTATTAGTAAAAATAGGGTAGCTATAAAAATAATAATAGTAAAATTTCTATATACAGAATTAAAATTTTCAAAGTATTTTCAGTATTTTTCTCTTGCCTCAGAAGTATAGAATTTCAGAATCTTCTCATTGCCTTTTTCATTGTTTTTGACAAACTACTTTCTAATTTTGCCTACCGTATTTTTCAGAGTATAAGACAAACCTTTTTCCCCTCAAAAAAGAGGCTGAAAATCTGGGTGCGCCTTATACACTGAATACAGCTTTTTTTCGCCCCCTTCACCAAAATGGCCATGCATAATCTTTAGGAGGCTTTCAGAGTGCCCCTAGGGGGTTGGGGAGGGCAGAAATGAGTGAAAAACGGGCCATTTTTTGCTTGTTTTTGCCCTCCCCCCCCGAATCCCCCAGGAGCACTCTACAAGCCTCTTAAAGGCTATTCATGCCCCTTTTTTAGAAAAAAAAAACAGGCCCATTTTTGGGAGGTCTGCAGAGTGCAAAAACTTTTTTTTTAATTTGCCTCTTCAAAATCTTGGTGCATCTTCTACTCCGAAAAATACTGTATTTCTTCAGAGATATACAAGTGTTTTATTTGTCCAAACATATTTCTCCTACTTATAGCTAAACGATAGTGTGCTAGACTGTAAGTCTATAATCGCTCTAAATAAATGTTATTTAATACTATTTTTATAAGTTTGATTATTTTTATGTATTATGTTATGCACAAATAGATCATGCAGATTTATTGGGACCTTGCCCTGAAGATGAAGCAGTCACTCCAGTTGAAGAATGCATGGATACTGTGCTGGATGAATCTTTTCTTGATGCATGCCCTCTCCAGTCCCCATTGCAAGTTTTTGCTGGAATGGGTGGGTTGGCTCTCATTGCAGAAAGACTTCCTATGCTTTACCCAGATGTGATTCAACAAGTAAGTCAAAAGATACGTGTATAATTGACCTAATTAAAAGTTTAAAATCTATGAGAACGGAACAGATGGATGGGCTTAATGGTGGCTAAGGTACTCAAAAGTATGCATTGTTATTTCTATCTTGGCATTTACTAAACATTGGAATCAATATTCCAGTTAAGAATTATTACATATAACTGTAAACCTCTATGTACCCTGCTTAAAAAAAAATCTAGTGAATTTTACTTGTATAGAGATGGATTAATATAATGATTAAAAGTACTGGAATTATTCAGGGCTTGCTGGTACAGAATCTGAGAATATTCTAAAGCACTTTGTCTCAATTTTATTTCTTCATATTGAAAAAATGAGAAAATTTGCTTTTGATACGTTCCATGATTTCAAAGTCGTATTTATGCCAGGTATATTGGAAAATGTCTCTTAACTTTGAATTAATGTAAAATAAGAAATTCAATATTGGAAACTGCCTCCAGATCTCTTAATGTCCATTTTTTATAGGGAAAGGCACAGAGACTTCTTCCACCTCTATGAGATAATTATTCTCCTGTTTTCTCACTTATATATTTAAAAATCAGAAAAATGAAACTTTACCCTGGAACATAATTTATCATAAATACACATAAATTATACAAATGTTGGGTTTGTTTTTCAAAAATAACTGATTTTACTAATAAGTTAGACACACACACACACACACACACACACACACAGTCATTTAAGCATATATCTGTACACTAACTGTAAGTAAAAACTATTAGGTACAGCTTGCGCTTTGAAAATATATAACCCCTTTTATATAACTGATTGATTGGGGATTTCTGATTTTACATATTGCTCTTGATAATTTTCCCAAATCTTCACAGGAAAAATGGTTCTGAATTCCTTCTTTCTAGTGTTCAGTATGTACTACCAAATTTAAATGTTTCTTTTGTACATTTTTAAAATTATCCTCCCAAGTGAAAAAAAGGGTTTTAAAAATACAGCAATGTGTAGTGTCATCATTATTTCAGATATTCTCCACAAAGATAAGTTTAAAACATACATAAATAAAATATAGCTTTGGCAAAAAAAAAAAAAGTTATTTACCCCTTGTATTAAACAGACCAGGCAATTTTATGGGAGCAGTGGATATATTTGGATATCTGAGGTGCCGATGGGGTGTTTTCTGTGAATGGTTGCCATAAAAACGCTTCTGTAATTCATAAAATTGTCATAGTGCATGTTGCTAGTCATAAAATATGAATTTACCTGTTGAGGTTCACTACATCATTATATAGTCACTATTATACATTATATCTTTCAAAATAATCTCTACCACCCCAGCTATTTTTTTTCTATATTTCTAAACAGGTAAAGGTTCCAATCGCTTCTTTTTTTTTACATTTTTAAATCCCATCTTTATTATTATTTAATATAAATAACTCGAGGCTGGAAATTTACATAGTGCTACTTTCTCCACAACAGCAAACTTGTGAGATGGGTTGGGCTGAAGAGAGTGACTGGCCCAAAGTTACCTAGCCGGCTTTTATGCCTAAGGCAGAACAACAATTCAATCCCCTGGTTTTGAAGGCAACACCTTTACCACTATACCAGATTGGCTCTTCATCCCCCCCCCCCTCTCTATTTTCTAAATATATCTATTGAGCTAAGTAAGAGGCCAAGAGGCATTCCTGTCGTAAATAAATGTGATGTGGAAAGTTTTGCAGCATGCTAGCTTCTCATTAAGTTTTCTTAAGCTTCTAAAATGAACACATTAGGTACATTAAACAAAAAGCAGAGTCTGGTGAGTGTCAAAGGGGGTTTCTATGGATATTGCGTTGTCTGTCCCCCTCGTGGTAAAAAAGAAGTATTTACAAAATACTACGTTGAGTTGTCTCAAAATTCTAACACTGGAAGTAATAATAGAAAATTCCTACTGGCATATTTACTTCCTCTTATATGATAAAAATATTAATGTTTTATTTGAATATATGACTTACTTTTTAAAATATATGGCAGATATTTTCATAGAAACTTTCAAAAATGCTTACATATTAGGTAAAACTTGATTGTCAATTTAATTTTCAGTTATTTTTATTCAGTTGTTAAGAAGGTTGTAAATAAATCAAGGAATTACTTACCGATACGGTTGTCACTCTTAGAGGATAGTATTAAGCATCTTCTTTTCTTTCTGAAGGTGAGTGCTCCAGTGGTTACATCCACCACCCAGGAGAAGCAGAAGGACAGTGATCAGTTTGAATGGGTTACCATTGAACAATCAGGAGAACTGGTTTATGAAGCCCCAGAAACAATTGCAGCAGAACCGCCACCGATCAAATCAACAGTCCAAACTATGTCTCCCATACCTGCTCATTCTTTGGCTGCTTTTGGATTATTTCTTCGCCTCCCAGGCTATGCTGAGGTGCTACTTAAAGAAAGGAAACATGCCCAGTGTCTGCTTAGATTGGTGCTGGGAGTTACAGATGACGGTGAAGGAAGTATGTACTGTAACTATTAAGTATATTTGGGGCTACTGCTAAACCATTATTCTGAATGTGCAATTAGACAAGTATTTGAAACAGATAAAAGTGGCTTTTCGGTGGAATTTTGGATTTTTTCTGGCTTTGGAAGCAAAGCATATGATATTGAAAACTTGTCCTTAAAGACATATATCTTCATTCTTCCTTCATTGCACAGGGTAAAAATTGTTCCAAGCTAATACAATTAATTAAGTTATTTTTTCTTATCTGAATGTATTACAATTATTTTTTTCTTATCTGAACCAGGTTTAGACAGTCTGTCACATAATAAGTCAAATTAATCTTAACTGGCACCTTGATCTGCTTTTGCTTCCCCTTCCCTAGGTTTGTGTTGCAGCTTTCTTACATTATGCACACAATGGAGACAGCGTGAGCCAAAGTTATCAGAAAGTTACTGTGTGGATATTCTCTCTGTTGGTGTGCAGAAGCATACTTGATTATAGCAAAAACATTTCCCACTTCTTGATCTCTGTCATTCTGCTTGTTATTAATGTCTTTCTTTTATATATTATGAGAAATTATTGTTTGATGGAATTCAAAACAATATAAGATTTCTCCAGTTTGGTTATTATTAGGTAATAATCTTCCTTGAATGATTGGATATATGATTGTGTTTATGGTACAGTATTTGCTGCAAAGATCAATATTTCTATGACTTAGAAATTTGAGTTTTGAGAGATCCATGTATAAAAAATACAGAAGAAACAATTGAATTTTATAAACAATTATTTTATCTATTAATTTAAAGAGAAAAAAATTGATTTGTCATGCCTATTAAGAATCCTAATTTTATCTGAGAATTAAAATCTTTTGTATATCATCTATATAGGTTTTGCATCTGTGTAGAAACCCAACAATATCTTTTATATCTGAGATACTTTTTGGTCAGAATGCTACCCCATTTTAAGTGACTAGAACTCTTACTATTTCCTCAGTTGCTTTTCCATTGCTGCAGCAATCAGATTGGGCAAAGAACACACTGTTAATACTATAACCCCGGTGTTATGTGTATCTGTTATAGACAATGATCATCAATCCCCTACCACTGATAGATGCTTTCTTTGGGAGAAGTAAGCTTCTCCCCCCCCCCCCCCTGAACTTCTTGAAGATAAATGAGATCTAGCATCATGCTATGACTAAGACTATTCATCTCTCAAACCCATAACTAATTGTAGCTAAGTATAAAATGATTGTACTGCTGCTTTGGTGTCAGGCACTGTAGCTTTGCGCAGATGTGCTTGACTTTCTTTGATCCCACAAAGCCCACAACTGACCTGAACACTTCCCTTTGATGGGAAAGGCCTTCTCAATCAGTAGTTTTTCATACAAAATACAAGTGTATTAAAGTTTTTTAAATTTGACACTTTGATTCTGGCTTGAATGGAAGCTATTAGCCATATTTGATAGTTCCGATCTAATGGGAAGCTCTAAGTTGACTATTACATCATCAGTTGTTTTCTCATTTCTGCAAAGGGAAAGTAACATGGCCATGCACAGCTGCTCGAAGCTTTTGCATTTTTTCAGCTTGTTAAAAAGAGATTTAATGGCCTGATACAACCAAAATGTTCATAATGGTATAAATCTTTTAACATATATTCATTGATTTCATAAAGTTAATCATATACAGGAAATAAATCTTATATATTAATTGCATGTACAAAAGTTATGTTCCCAAAGGAACAAGGTAATACTTATTGAATTTTTTTATGTTGTGGACGGTTTTGGAGAAGATCTATTTTATCCTCTTGTAAGAAATATTCTCATATAAAAACATTCTAAAAATTTGGCCTACATTCTAGACAATAGTCACATGCGAGGAGTATAATCCTCATAATGGCATGACGTGTGAAAAACATTAAATTGGTTTAGTAACTGAATACAAGCCAAGTTTCGTTACTTACCATACAGCAAATGTGCTTTCCTTTCCTGCTGCACTTTCAAGCATATTAGCACTATATTCTAGATACACTTCATAATGGAAGGGCATTGCATCTGTTTTCCATTGCTTTCCACAAGTCCTGCAGTCGATGACACTTAAATGTATAATAAAACAAAAGCTGCATTTTAGACACCTAATAAAATATTTGATATGTATTTGAAGATTAATGCATTATGCCAAGCCATTGCGATTGAAATGTTTTATTTATTTCTTTTCTTTAGGTCACATTCTCCAGTCTCCTTCAGCTAATGTTCTTCCAACTCTTCCATTTCACGTGCTGCGCAGCTTGTTTAGCACTACGCCTTTGACTACTGATGATGGAGTACTTCTGAGGAGAATGGCCCTGGAAATTGGTGCAGTTCACCTTATTCTTGCTTGTTTGTCTGCTCTTAGTCACCACGCTCCAAGAGTTCCCAATTCTGGTTCCAACCAAACAGAGGTGCGTTTGACTCCAGAATAATGATCTCAGATAAAGATGATAAAGATGTTGGAGGAATTTTTTATATATATATACTCCAACTTTATGTCTTTTATTATCAATATCTATGAGGATTTCCCCCCCCCCTGCTATTCTGTGTATTGTTGACTGCCCAAATAATTGCTTCCAGATAATGATTACTCTACATTTTCATAAAAAGGGAAATTGGCATGTTAATGTTTCTGCCTTAATTTTGGATAGCTCAAATAATACTTTTACGAGTTTTAATTATACAGCTCTTTTTTTTAACACAAGGACCTCAATTTTCTAACCTATTTAAACATATAAGCCTACCGCTATGGATTTCAGAGCATCAGTAGTTATTTAAAATAATATTTGTTTTGCTTAATGATCCAGAAGAGTAGCATGATATTGAAGGGATGGTACAGTAATCAATTTCCACAGTAGTGTGCTTGCTAGAGGATTGTTTTTCAAGATTATTTTACAAAATGAAGCTGTCAACACGAAGCTTTCTCAGCAGGTTCTTTGAGAACAAGTCTCAATTAATTCATTGGTAGTGGATACAGTGTTTTTATCTGCCATGTCCTGAAGTGTCTATCCCAAATTCCTTCAGTCTTTCTAATAGCAGTTCTTTGTTTATTATAAAGACATTATTATGTCCAGTTTTTGTAATTGAAGCTTATATAAGCATTGTGTGCTTTTTGGAAGTTCAGTGGCCTGGAACTTGGTGGAAAGATGTCAACTTTGTCTGAGTTCCAGAAAAAACCGCCAGTTCATATAAGGAGTTTTTCCCCCCTAAAAACTGACTGATAATATTTCCTAGCTTCACATCACCTTTCATAATGTGACTTTTCCCAATTTGTATGGAGACCTAATTAGCACATGCAATGTAAAAACATTATGGAAACTGTCCAGTCTTGCTTTTAAATCAATATAATTGCTTCAAAGACACATGATAATATAACTTTGTGTACACAAAGTATTTTGTAATGTAGAACAGAATGTTTGCTACTTAGGTGATGTTGTGATTATCAATTTATTCTCAAAACTGAAAGCTGTTGATAAAGAATATTCATGAACTTAATAGTCATTCAGATCAAACTTATTTTTCCAATTAATACCACAATTGTTTTAAGTAGTTACTTAACGTAACACAATAAATTATCTGAATGGATGGGTGGGTAGATAGGTTAGATAGGTTAGAATAGCTTTCTGAATTATCAGATTTTTTTAAAGTATTTTTTGTGAAACACAAGCCATTATACCTGGTTGACCTTACTATCGAAACCTGCACTCTCATTTTTGTTAAGCAGATAGGGAAGCAAATCTTTTTTTATCTAACTTTTGTTTACTATATGTGCTTACCACTGTTTAGCAATAGAAGCAGATTTGTCTTATTGATATACAGTATGTAAAACATTTACATTCAGCAAAGTAGATAAATGTCATCCCACAGTTCAGGTACAATGGATAAGCACGAATTGTAAAGACCTGTTAGAATCTTTGCTAAGCAAGCTTTCAACGTATCCCTTCTTATCCATAAGCCAGATACCAAAATAAGGAGGGCTTATTCAGTAGGATTTTATTGACTATTTTGATCTAGAATATGAATCTATGCAATTCCAAATGATAGTGTAATTTTTTTTAACTAGACGCAGATGTCAAGCACACACAATAGTGCATCAACAGAAGAACAGCAACTTTACTGGGCTAAAGGCACTGGATTTGGAACTGGTTCTACTGCTTCAGGATGGGATGTGGAACAAGCTCTAACTAAACAAAGATTGGAAGAAGAGCATGTTACATGTCTTTTACAGGTATTAGAACAATATAATATTCATATACATTAGTTTACCAAAAAGTAAATCTTCCATTTAGGAGTTACACTGAATTTCCCTTTGATTGGTATTGAATGCCATTTCTTCCATTATTGAAAACTTTCCAACATTAACATGTGCAATCTGTTTTGAGCAGAGAAGTATAAGGCTTAATTAAATATGATAATTTCTATAGTGATATATGAGTGCCTATATTGTTCACTAAATGGGTTTTTGAAGTTGATGAAGAATGCTTATTAATTTTATTTTAAATATATTATTTTTCTGTAGTAATGAAGAAGAGATTTTTAAATAGTTTTCCTACATATTGTATATAGTAAGAAATACTACTACTTTGTAGTTCATATCCTTTATGTGCACATCTCAGTAAAATTCTTAATGTCTTTGTCTTAAATTTCAGGTTCTAGCTAGCTACATAAATCCTGCAGGCAGCACATCAAATGGAGATATCCAGTCCAGCCATGAAAGTAGAGGACAAAACAGTAGTGCCCTTCCATCAGTTTTGCTAGAGCTACTTAGTCAATCATGTCTTATTCCAGCAATGTCATCTTACCTCCGCAATGATTCAGGTAGTGTATTGCTCTTTGTTTTTCAAAACAACTTGTTTTCCAATCCAATGTAGAAATGCTAAGTGTGTGTAATGCTATATCAAAGCATATTATGAAATTCAGATGCATTGAAGTTTCTGTAAAATGTGTGAGAAACTAGCAGCTTAAAGATGAATATAATTACACTTCAAACCATGAGATGTATAACTTATCTTCTGTGCTTTGGATGTTAATAGATTATACATATTTTATCACATGTTGTTATATAACAAAAATAACTGTTTTGGGGGTTTTCTGTAAATTGTGTTTTATATACATTTGTGAATATGAAAGATGAATATTTAAAACTTCTATAAAGTATGATGCTTTTTACAGCAGTGTGGCTCAGAGGTGTTTCAGGATAACAATTATTTTTTCATCGTGTCAATTGAGTATTAGCTGAAACTGCACAAAGTTGAATCCAATTCAGTACAGTTTGTCAAAAGACTAACATTTATTTACTCAGTTGTAAAGTAGGATTCTGTCTTTTCTGCTTACAAATCCTATAAAGTCTTTCTAAATCTCACTGGCACATTATTATGATTATACAAAAGTTATTCAATTGTGACTTCCCAAAAATCTAGATGTCAGTTGAGAATGAGTTAAAGTGATAAAACTATAGCCAAGACTTCCTAAAAGATATAGGTAGTCAAAAGAAGCAACTAACAACAATAGTTGTCCAATCAATTCAACTTGCAAGAATCACTTGTAAAACATTTTATGATTCAGTAAAATGATAAGTAATGGTTCTAATAGGCAAGGTAACCTGTTCTATACTGATTTTTTTTGTCTTCCTTAATGCAGCTTAATTTTGTTTAACTGACTGCGCTGAGAAACTGAATGCCCTTTTGGCTTTGTCGAAAGATTCTCTAGTGCCTAAAGGCCTGATTCCTGCCACATTGGACTAAATTATATTCTCCATGGAAACTTTGTCTTGTTTTGTTCAGTTAACTTTTTATAAAGTATATATAAGGTGTCTGTGTATTAGGGGGCAGGTGTAACATTTGCCTGATATTAAAGTTCAGAATGCATAGCTTGCATTCCCTAGAAATGTTTTGAGTTCTATTATGCTTTGAGGTCTACCTATAAACAAGTTCTTGTTACAAGAACAATTTTTTTTAGGTTTACATCTTTTTTATTTGAGATGTTACAGTAAAAGTTAAAATGTTCATTAGTCATGTGATAGCAGGTAATGTTGTTAATAGAGTTAACCTTTCTGATTAGATTAATTTGTATGCATGGAGGTGGAGAGGATGAAATACTACCTTCCTTGTGCAACGGATCCTTTGGATTAAACATAGAAGTCTATAAATTGGGTCTAAGCTGTTGTTTTAATTTAGCTCCTATCTAAAACTATTGAATTCCCAGTCTTAGTTGTTCATTCTTTATGGCTGTGCTTGCATTCCTGCAGTTCACATTCACCAATCTTATTAGCAGTTTGTTATGTTTGTTGTGGCTTAGAATTCCAAGTGCCTAACTGTTTTTACTTCTAATATTGTTTATTCAAAAAGTTAGAATTCTGAGATAGAAGCCTCAATTTCTCCTCTGCGCTGCTTGGGGAGTCCAAGCATGGGTTAAATTCTGCTTATTCACCCATGGACTGAATTGAAGTTTTAACCACGCCTCGTCTCCTCATTGAGGACCAGTTCAAAAACTCAGCCCAGTCCAAAATGGACACGTCTTGGGGGAGCTCCTCAGTACTTGAGCGAATAGACTGGGACTCTCCATTAGCTAGCATAGTATTTTATTTATTTTTATGTTTTCTTTGTAGTTAGATTCAGGGAATTTCTTCACTGTTGCCTTCGCTTTGAAATTGCTGGTGAGGCTTGGATTTGAGCGCCCATCACTGACGGAGCTCACGATTGTCGGGGCGTTTGTCCAACAGCTGCTGGCAAATGCGGGGGAAGGTAGGAGGCTTCCTTCTCCCCCAGCTGTCTTTCATCTTGTTGCGGCTGCTGGAGTACTCGTCGGAGGCTTCGGTTTATTTTGACAGCTCCCTGAGTGTCTGAGAAGCGCGGCGACCATTTTAAAGTGTTTAAAGCATTTTCACGCGCTTTGCGCTATGGGCCATTTAGACTTGCCGTGCTTTTTCCTCCCAGCTGCCAATCGCCGTGAGGGAGCTCTTAGCCTTCGTTCGGGGCTCTAGCAAGATCTCCTCCCTCAGAGAACACTCGTTTGGCAGCCTAGGAGAGTTTTGGCCATCCTGTCATACTCCTGTCTTACTGACAGATCTGTGGAGCACACCCAAGCCTTCTGCTTAGCACCGGTGCCTGTCTGCTGCCTATAGAATCTCCCTGAAGAACCATCCATGTCAGACTGTTCCAGTAGAAGATCGCCATGGCTGACAGAGACCATAGGGCGCCAGAGAAACATTCAGTCCCCTCGCTCAAACATAGTAGGCCAGATCCCCAGGAGAAGGGGGAGGGCAGGAAGGGCACCAAGGGGAAAGGGATTCCTAACCCAGGGGTGGCAAGGCCCTATCTAAAGCTGAAGCCCGCAGGCATAAAGCCCTCAAGAACCTAAATCAAGAACCTAAATCGACATCCGGCCTACAAGCGTTTCAAGATGCAATCCTTACAAACCATCCTAGGTTGCATCAGGCAAGGGGACAGGTTGACCTCCATCGATCTGAAGGAGGCATACCTGCATATCCCAATCCCAGGTCCCACAGGAGGTTCCTCAGGTTCCACTACAACGGCAAGCATTATCAGTACAGAGCTCTGCCGTTCGGGCTATCATCAGCACCGAGGACTTTCACCAAGATACTGACGGTCATAGCGGCCCATCTGCGCTCGCACTCAATACGTTTTCTTTGTTACCTGGATGACATCTTGATTCAATCAGTGTCCATCAACCAAGCTCTCAGAGATGTGCAAACCACCATCACCACCTTGCAGAAACACGGGCTCTCGGTAAACCGAGAAAACAGTCAACTGACACCTTCGACCCGCATCTTGCATCTCAGGGCTCTAATAGACTCTCTGTTGCCGAGTGTTCCTTTCACTGGACCACAGGTGCAATATCACCCGTACACGGGAGGCAAGAGTGAACCAGTTTGCGTCCATTGTGTCCCTTTCACAGCTTCTGGGACTCATGATATCGTGCATAAGCATAGTTCCCTGGGCACGACTTCACGCAAGGGAACTACAATGGTTCCTCCTGCCCATTCAATGGGCGAAAGCCAGCAACTCTCCCATATGGGTCAGACTTCCACCAAAGGTAAAACAGTCCCTACAGTGGTGGGGGTCCAGCGCGGTGATGAAAGGATGCCTCTTCCAGGAGCTGAACCATCTGGTGGTCACCACAGACGCAAATCTCCAAGGATGGGGTGCCCACTTTCAAGTACAAGTGACTCAGGGCAAGTGGTTGCAAAACGAGCCAGCACACAATATAAACTGGCTAGAGTTAAGGGCTGCCAGGCTGGCCCTACGCCACTTTCGAAAGGACATTATGAGTCGCCATGTCTTGGTGCTCACAGACAATATAGCGACAAAGGCCCACATCAACCACCAGGTGGGCACCAAGTCCCTCATGGCAGAAGCGAGAGCTCTGGGGAGGTGGACAGAACGTCACCTACCCTCATTACGTGCGGACCACATCTCGGGAGTGGACAATGTGAGGGTGGACTGGCTGAGCCGGACGACCATCGACAACTCGGAATGGCGTCTTCATCCATCAACCTTTCATCAACTAAACATCAAGTTTGGTCTATCGGTGATCGATCTGTTCGCCAGTCCAGCCAACTCTCAACTCCCAAGGTTTTTCTCAAGAAAATGCCACACCACAGGCCGAGGGAACAGACACTCTGCACTGCCACTGGCCCCTATATGCTTTTCTGCTGCTTCCTCTCATTCCACAGTTGATTCGGAAGATATTGTCAGAGGAAGTGAAGGTTCTCCTAGTAGCACCTCACAGGCCCAGGAGATCCTGGTACGAGGACCTTGTCAACCTCTCCATTCACAGACATGGAGAATACCTCAGGAGTTACTCTCCCTTAGCCAGCAGGCCATAGTACATCCGGATCCCAGCTGGCTCCAGTTGGCCATCTGGTATTTGAGTGGGAACTCCTGAGGAAAGGCAAGCTTTCAAACAAGATCATCCGTACCATCTACTTCCATCTACGATTTGGATCTATAATGCTATCTGGGCCATTTTTGCTACCTGGTGTAACTCTCTGGACATCTTCGGCATCCATCCCACAATTGCTGGACTTCTTGCAGGAGGGGTTGGACAAAGGGCTGTTCCCCAACACCCTTCGCTGACAGGTAGCGACTCTCTCAACCATCCTAGCTAGACATCAGGCTGTATCTTTAGGGCAGCACCCTCAGGTGAGAAGCTTCCTCAACTTATGTCTACCCACAGTCCACAGGTTCCCCACCTGGGACCTTCCACTGGTTCTGTGAGCCTTGACTACGATGCCCATACGTTCCATTGGCCTTTGGCATTTTACTCTGAAGACAGCTTTTCTCATAGCGATTACTTCAGCTAAGAGAGGATCAGAGTTGGCAGCTCTCTCAATTTGGGAGGACTTGTGAATTTTTCATGCAGACCGGGTTACACTCCGGTTGGATCCGGCCTTTCTGCCGAAAATTAACTCTCTGTTCCATAGAACCCAGGAGGTGGTACTCCCCAACTTCTGTCCCCACCCTCAGCATCCCAAGGAATGAACCTGGCACAAGCTGAACATTTGGAGAATGGTTCGTTGCTACATCAAGAGGACGGAGGAATTTCGCCACTCCGAATCGCTCTTTATCTCTTTTCAACCAGGTTCCATGGGACGCAAGGTTTCACTGTCCACCATCAGTCGGTGGCTGAGGGCTTGTATTAAGCTGGCTTACCAGCACCAGGGCAAAGCTTTACCACCGAGACTCAGCACCACAGCTGCTTGGGCGACACAAGCTTCTGTGGAAGAAATCTGCAGGGCAGCTACCTGGTCATCCCCGACACTGTTCATTAGACATTATCACATTGGCTCCTACGCTGCAACTGAGGCATCCTTTGGCAGGAGGATATTACAAAGGGTTGTAGCGACTCCGCGCACCATGGACAATCCAGTTACCCTCCGTGGGACCTCATAGCTTGGGTATATCCCATGCTTGGACTCTCCAAGCAGCGCACAGGAGAATGACCATTGGCTTACCTGAATGGTCGTTCTCTGCCACTGAAAGAAAGTCCAACCCCACCCTGGGGTTTATCTTCCCTTACCTATTAGTTGTCTCAGGCTGCTCAGAGCATTGGAGTTATGGACACGTCCAGTGGAAACGTCATGAGCACATCCATCAGAGTCTACGCCTTCGTTTTTGAACTGGTCCTTAATGAAGAGAGGAGGCTTGGTTAAAACTTAAACTCAGTCCATGGGCGAATAGGCTGAATTTAACCCATGCTTGGACTCTCCCGCAGCGCCCAGAGAATGACCATTAAGGTAAGCCAATGGTCAATTTCTTGACTTCTGGGGAATCTGTGAGATAGCTCTGCAAGAGGGAGCCAATGACTATAACAGAAAGAGGGGCCAGTGAATTAATTGTCTCCCCAAACTCTTCAAAGGGCCTGGGATCACTCTTAGTGCTCCATAGAGATGTCCTTGCAGTGACAGCATAAAACAATAGGTTTTATTGGTCTGGGAGCCAGAAAAATCAGTTTTGCCCAAGCCTCAATTCAGAGCCTTTAAAAGAACATTGAGTTCACCAACTGTCTCTCTTAGTCACTTCCACTAGCAGTTGTTTGTAAGTTACTTTTTGTATACTAAGAGCCTTCAGAAAGACACATTTTATTATAGTGGATAATTTTCCTTGAAACCTCAACTAAAGAAATTTCATGTAAGTTCAAAAACTTAAAAATCTTTTTGGAAATAAGCACCAAGGCGTTTACTTTGGTTTAAATAGATAAAGAAGCCAGATTGACTCTAGATAAGGTTTTGAAATAATTATAAAAATAGTTCCTGTGGTTTGTTTTAAAATACATAAAGATTTTCAATTTAAGTGTAAGAGATCTATCCCTTGGAAAATGTTGTGGCTTAGAGAAAACAGAGTAAGAGGCAACCTTGAGTGGAAGGTATCGTGTTTCCCCGAAAACATGACAGGGTCTTATTTTCTTTTGACTCCTGAAATTAGCACTTGGCCTTATTTTCGGAGAGGTCTTATTTTTGAGGTGCAGGAGGCGGCTAGCATGGCTGCTGCTGTGTTGCAATATTTTCGGGGAGGACTTATTTTTGAAGGAGGGTTTATTTTAGCACATGCGCTCAAAAGCCCGATTGGGCTTATTACCCAGGGAGGTCTTATTTTCAGGAAACAGGAAAGTAGAAAAACAAAAAGACTAAAGATTATAATTAAAGGAGAAAATCCACTAATTCAGACTGAAGAAAGGAATTTTAACTCTAAAAGAATTCAAAGATACAGTATTTGGCAATATGTACTCAGAACTTACTTTAAGATTGTCTATTACAATAAAAATGGGTTCAAAAGAGGAGATAGAAGATAGAATTCAGAAATAACTATTTTGAATATGAACTTAAAATTGACTGGATACAAGAATAGGAACAAGATTTTATACAAGATTTACAAATTAAATCAGCTGATGTTTTAATAGCTAAAAGGGAGATACAATTAATAAAAAAGAAGATTTTGGGATGTGTGGATTTCAACTCAGAAATTTGTCAGCTTTCTTATTTTGAACAAGAGAGATGTGTTTTATTTATGAAGAAAGAAATTGGATTTCGAGGCACTGTTTGAAAGGAATAAACATTACTTTTAAGAGTAAAAGGAAGGTTTATAAAGGTGGCTTATTGGATCAATGTTAAAATATATGTGATTTTTTTTCCTAACAGCTTTTAATTTTTTTTTACCCAGGGCTAAATAAGGAGGCTTTTAACATTCATTTATAGATAAGATACGTGAAGAAAAGATGTTTCTTATATTTTTACAGAAAATGACAATTTATAGTAGCAATGGCAAACCTTTTTTGGCTCACATGCAATAGGGGGGGAGCGCAGGGGGGTTCGTATGCAGGCGTGCTGCACCCATAATGCAACGCACAACCACCCAGTGCTCATGCGCACATGAGAGGTGCGACCCACCCCCCCATTTTTCCATGCTTTTTTCACCCTCCCCAGGCTCTCTTTATAGGAGCCTGAGGAGGGCGAAAACAGTCTCTCCCACGCCCCCGGGGGCCCTCCAGAGGTTTCAGGAACCTTCAGGAGGTTTCCCTGAAGCCTCCGAAAGGCAAAAAACAACCCTACAAGCAAACCGGAAGTGACTTCCAGTTTGCTCGTAGGGTGGTTTTTAGTCCTCCGGAGGCTTCAGGGAAGCCTCCTGAAGGTCCCGGAAGTCCATTCCTGAACTTCCTGTTTGCTCATAGGGCCGGTTTTTTGCACTCCAAAGGCTTCAGGGAAGTCCTGAAGCCTCCAGAGGGCCTCTGGGGGGACGGGGGGGGGCTCTTTTCACCCTCCCCTATAAAGCCTCCTATAAAGCCTCTCCTATAAAGCCTCTGGAGCCTGGGGAGGGCAAAAAATGGCTTTAAAAAAGGCTGAACTCAGCTGGCCAGCAGGCGCATGTGCGCTAGCCAGCTGACAGGGCAATGCCTCGTGTGCCCTGACAAATGGCTCTGTGTGCCACCTGTGGCACGAGTTCCATAGGTTCGCCATCCCGGATCTATAGTATTGAAATTGAAGGAAAGTGTTAAAGTTGGGGAGACGTGTCTGAGAGGAGAGGAAAGATGATAATACATTAATTTATGAGAATTATTTCAAGAGATTAAAAATTATTTTTATTACTTTTTCTGGTAAGTCTTAATAGAGTTATAATCTGATTGAATTATAAGGCTTTAATTATTTGTTTTTACATATGAGGTAAGACATAGAAGGAAGAGGTTTTATGCTATTGCAGTTTGCAAAAAAATAATTATTGTGTAAATGAAAGGAATATGAAATCGATTTACTTGTTTAAAGATTGTACAGATGAAACTCAAAAAATTAGAACATTGTGCAAAAGTTCATTTATTTCAGTAATGCAACTTAAAAGGTGAAACTGATAGCTTCCGTGCCACGCCGAATTGAGGCAGTAATTGCTGCAAAAGGGGCCCAAACCAAGTACTGAGTACATATGCATGCTTATGTGTGCAATTTGAGGGTCTTCTAGACTCATGACCCTTTGTCAAAGAGCAGTGGCAGTTGTAGTTAGGAAGGCCTTTTCACAGCTTTGTGTTGTGCCCAGTTGTGTTTCTTCCTGGATTGTGAGGCTCTCACAGTAACTCATATCCTTGAAGTTCATCTGTTAGCTTCAGCCTGGTTCAGAATGCAGCTGAACGGACAATGAAGTGTGTCCCTAGAAAGATACATGTTACATCTGTGTTCTGTGAGCTCCACTGGTTGCTGATTTGCTTCCAGGTGCAATTCAAGGTGCTGGTTTTTACCTTTAAACCCTACATGGCATAGACCAGGTTATTTGAAGAACTTTCTCTTCCCAATTACATCTACCCATTCCACCATGTCAGGCAGGAGTGGAATACTGTGGGCCCTGTCCCCAAATTAGCACCATCTGTCAGGATGGGTGGTCTGCTTTTTCTGCTATGGCCTACATCCTCAAGAATATCATTCCTGCCAAGTTGAGGATAGCCCAATCCCTGTTAGCCTTCTGGAATGCTCTTAAAACATGTGGGGTTTTTTCCTACCAACCTTGGGGATCCCAGAGAGATTCTGCAAGTTGGCTACATGACATTAAGTGATGTTTGTTCTCCCACTTTTGGACAGGTTTGATTATATTATATATTTTATTCATTTGTTTGCTTTGTTTTTAGACTGTTGAGACTTTTAACTGTTGTTGTGTTGTATGCAACCCAGAATCATATATTTGTGAGATGAGGAGCTATATAAATATAAAAAAATATTTTACCTTTGGGATAGAAGCCATCAGGTCATGATTTGCCAGGAGAATATCAAAGAATTTTGGTAGAAGTGACATTCATGCAATAATTTGAGCAAAGTGCCTTCTGTTGGATTAGGAAATGGAAAGGCGCTTCAAGAATGGGCAGTGAACTAAAATAACATTTTTGGCAGTTTACAAGATTACTTCATAACAAGAAGTCTTTGGGGAGAAAATTCTATGTAGGTTTTTTAATATGGCAAAACAGCTATCGTAGGAGGATTTCTTAATATCAGGCTTTGTGATTTATCATTTAGTAAAGCAGCAGTTGCAACAACATGCAAGCAGGGTGAAAGATATTTGCCATAGGATAACTTCCATAGAATAATAGATGTTTGTATGGTATCCATCCAGTTATACCAAGAAATCTGCTCTTTTTATGACTATATAATTTAAATGGGTTTTTTTAATATCAGGTTTCTCCAAAGCAGAAATGGTAGAAAGCAATTGCTTAAGATAAGAAATTATATGGAACATAAATAAAGTTTGAAGCATAAAGAAGCTTAGTCAAAGTGGAATATTTAGGGATGTGTTGATGATAGAAATTAATGGTCCCTAGAAAAACTCTCAGAATTTAGTTATGGAACATGTTACTGTATAAGTAATATGACTGGGTTTTAAATTAGATTCCAAAATTAGGTGTCCCAAATAAAAAACTTCTCAGAAGTAAAATTGCAGTTTTTTGCTGTATATTTTATATCCTTTCAGTGTCATCTGTGACAAGAATACCTCCTAATGTGGTTTTCAAGAGCTACCACTAGCAGGTTATCCACATACTGTATTAGTTTTCCTTCTTCAGGAAGGGTTAATGTTTCTTGTGAACTCATTCCTATTTGTTTGTTAGCTTGTTTGTTTATTACATTAATATAGCTTCCCCTCTTTCAATAAACTCTGAGCAGCTCCTAAGGAAAAACATGTTGCAAATATTCAAAATCTCTGGAGTAAACATGTCCAAGTGTACTTGTTCTCTGAGAGGTAAAAATAACAGGTACAAGTGGATTTTGATTAGTGTGGCTAATTAAGCCTTCAAAATGGTTGCATTATTTGAAATGATGTTTCTGTAGAAAATGTGGCAATTGATTCCAGCTCGATAGAAATAGACCGTAAAATTTGTAAACATATTTTATATCTATATTAATGAACTATTATGGCAAAGGGTAGAAATATAAACGTGTGGTTAAGAAATTCACAGAATATTTTTTTTAAATAAAAAACAAAAAGTATATAAAAAGTATTCCTATCCTGACAAAAATATCTTAATTGCCTCTCAAAATATTTTAGCAGCATAGACTGAACTTTTTTCCCTTATTTTTAAATCTTTATAATATGCTGGTAGATGCACATCTAGCCACATCTCAGCAAATTTGCATGCTCCAATTCAGGTTAGAGTCAGCATCCATAATTAGCAGCATCTAAAACCCCAGCCACAACCGCTTATGTGCTAGCCTCAATTGTGCTTGTGCTAGCCTGACATTAAGTGAATTTTGCATTGCCTTAAACACAACCTGGTATCGATTTATAATTTGTACTAAATCAAATACCATAATATTTGAATTCATGTTAATTGCAACCTATCCAAATCTTACTTCTGTTTATAAAGATACAATGAAGGAGACAGAACAAAGATTTATGACAGTAAAATGAGTAGTTTGGCAGGGATAGTAACAAATGCTACAGTAGTATTTGAAACAATGGGAGGAAAAGGAATTGCATAATGATTAATGGCTCTATAATCCCAAACAAAGAGACAATTTTTTTCATGTTTGTCCATCCTGCCACATTTTAGATTGGGAAAAATAGGAATCTTTATATAAGATAGTGTACAAGCTAAGATTCCCACGGACAAGGTGGAAGGTTATCAAAGGTGCTAGCCGTCTTCTATTTCAAGAGATATTTGATATTGTGAAAGTTATTCTAGTTCAGAAGTGGAATAAGATACATGGAGTCTCCCTGCTTCCATGTTCAGATTCCACTGAGGCATAAAGGACAAGAAAAAAGTTTGCAGAGCACAGTAAGTTACACATGTATGTATTATCAAAATATTCAATCCTGAGAAAGATGGGCCAGACCAATCAAAAGTAGAAAGAAGGCCTTGGCTGTGCAAAAAAGCAGGATTGAAGTTTTTTTTTAGTTTCAAATTATAGAGGGTGAGACAAAATTTTAGTAGTTGGGAATGAGTTGGTATAGGAATGTAAAATTGATGGCTTATGAGTATTTGCATTTGAGACATTAAGATTTCTGTCATTTGTGTTTTTTTACAATAAAAGTGGACAGTATATGGAATTTCATCCTATGGTTGATCATTTTATTTTCTGTTAGGAGAGAATTTGGTTTTAAGTTGTTAAATCTGTAAAGCTAACAAGTGGTCAGTCTGCATATTTTGTAATTAGTCATTATATCTCAAGAATGTCTCTATTGTGACAAATTGCACCTCCTCCCTAATTCCTATGGATCTAACTTTCAAAAGTATTATAAATAGTCACCATATCATAGCTCTTTAGAAAAAAATCGTGTAATAAATAATTAGAATATTCATCTAAGCCACTCAGTAGTGTATTTCCTGGAATGCTGAATAGAAGATGTGGTATTTAACTTATGGCTGATTAGGTGCCATCAAGGTATTATCAACTCTTAACAACTGCATAGATAGATTTTCTCCATGATGTGCTGTCTCTAATCTGGTTTTCCAAGTCTTCCAACAGTGTACTTATTGGCATTGTAATTGAGTTCATATACCTGGCTGCTGGTCATCCTCATCGTTTTTCCTTCCAATCGTCCCAGCATTCTTCAGAGAGCTAGGTTTTTCCAATAATGTACCTGAAATAACATCATTTGAACCTGGCTCAATCTGCCTTTATTGGGAACTCGGGGTTGATTTGTACAATTATTCTTTTGTTTTCTTAGATGTTCATGGTATTCTCAGGAGTCTTTTTCGACACCAATGTTCAAAAGCAACAATGCTATTTTTATCCTGCTAACAGTGTAATATTCTCAAGAACACCTAACCTCAGTTAATTATCAGCCCAGATTAGTAGCCTGGAGCTAGTACCTGCTGAGACATCATTTTAAGAACTTGATTCTTAATATCAATTGTCAGATTATTATAGAGATCAGTAGGCCAAATTAATTAAACAACACGTGCTTCAGATCCAGCAAATTCTAAAGCAATTTCCTTCCACCTATCCAAGCATCATGAATTTCTCAAGAGAGCTAGTTTTCACATAATGTATCCAGAATATAATCTAAGCCTGGACATTTGTTTCAGCGAGAACTTTAAATGATTTGTTCTATGATCCATTTGTTTGATTTCTTACCAACCCATGGTATTTTCAATAGCCTTTTCAAATACAAAGTTCAAACACAGTGCTCTCTTTTTTTCCTACTTTTTTAAACTGCAGCTTTCATAGAGTGAAGAACCATTGATTAAGCAGTTCTGATCTTCGTAGGTATAGACCAGTGGTGGGAGTCAAATAATTTAACAATTGGTTGTCTGCTCTAATGACCAGCTGGGTAGCCTGGGCTCGGTGGGCATGTGACTGGGTGGGCATGGCCACCTCAATGTCACTCACATCGATGGGCACTTTGCCTTAGCTGTTACAATGTAAGGAAAGTTAACCTGAGAAGCAGTTTCTGTAAGCAGGGCAATAAAGAAACAACACCAGAATGTTGCCTTCCTGAAAGGATTAGTCCTGTAAAGTGGGGGGGGGGGGAGGAGAGAGATTTTTTCCAGCAACCAGTTCTCCGAACTGCCTAGAAAGTTAACAACCAATCTTCCAAATAGGTGCGAACTGGCTGAATCTCATCACTGGTATTAGACACATCATGACATTTGACTATCTTTCCATAGCCTTCCTGGCTGCTCTAGTATTTGAGTGCAAATACTAGGTGTAAGCACATATACTTTAAAGATATCTTGATTCAAAGTTATTTTGCTAGAACTGTGTGCGTGTGCATGTGCAGGTATGCCACTTTAAGTCACTTTAAGATTTCTTGAGACTGCCTGGAAAAATGTAAACATTCTAAATTGATCATAACCATTGTCAAGTTCAAATGCTAATCTGAAGAGACATTTAATTGTACCTGATAGTTTGACAAGGATTGACAAATACCTTGCTACGATCTATACTTTACTGATTTCTCTTTTTCATTACTTACCTTGGACTTCCTTTCAAAAATATTCATAAAAAATGTATGTGCCCTATACTGTCATTTCTCCTATATATGCATCTTTGCCCAAGCACCATGTGTTCATTTTTCATTTCTGCTCTTATACTCTTTTGTTTTCTTTTTCATTTACGTCAGTCCTATAATTTTTTGTCAGTTCTTCATGTCCAATTACTATATGTATTCTTATTCCATATTCCTTTCTTTGTATTCGATGTCCAGATATAGGTCTCCTTTCATTTCAGAGAAATAAAACACTTTTAAGTCTTCTTAATGTCCTTTTATAAGCCTGAGCATTTCGCCAGTCTCCCAAACATTAATTTAGTTCTTAGCAATACACAGTACATGTTTTAAATTAAAAATGGGTCCTTATGGTGGATAAAAACTTTGACTTCAGCTTAGATGTTAGGTTCAACCTACTTGTCCATTGGACTTAGTTTTTCATCTGTTTAGTGTCCTATTTCCTGTTTTAGAAATTAGAGTTTCATCAGATATTAAACAGTAATAAAGGACAACTGCCTTGTTATATTGTCACATCTAATATTCAAAGACATTATTTACTCAAATATTAATGATGTTTCTTTTAATTAAAATGTTCTTAAAAATACAGGCAAAATAGGAAAGGCAACGTCATGGACCATAATTCTTTAGATGATTGGTTTAGTTGGCACATGGAATAGGAAAACAGTGTAGTTGATGTACATTTAACAGCTCAGTTCTTTTTTTAAAAAAATTATAAATAAATCCCATTGGTTTCATTATGGTTCCCCCCCCCCAATAAATATTATAGTCTAAGAGACACTTTAAAACTGTAAAAATGTTTATTTGGATCAATTAAGTGGAATTTTGACTAAATGCATGAAAGATTTCCCCAGGTTATTGGCCATGGAGAATATATTGTTTGGAACCAATATAATACCATAATACTTTAAAACCATCTGTTTTAAAAACTGTTTTTAAATCATACATGATTCAAATTTCAATTACTCAATGTATTTCTTTCCAATATTCTGTTAAAGTCAGACTTCTATAGTAGATTGCAGTTACTATGTTTTCCTCAAACCATGATCTTCACTTTTTTAATGAAAATTGCCCTTGAAAATTACAATTTGCAATACAAACATTGTTTTACAATTACATGTTGTATAGAGTGTAGCTTATAAGCATGGATATAAATTAATACCTACAAGCATTATATTGCAGTACCTGACAGAATTGTCAGCAGTATAAGAAATAAAAGTATCATGGAAGCTAATCAATGAAGATTTTATTTATTCATAATATGGTGCTTAACAATGTTCTTCTTTCTACATTTCATGTATAGTTGTATAAATTTTAGCACTTAATAATGGTAGAAAGTGCACTGGATTCCAACCCAGATGTTATTTAAATGAATCCAGAAGCTTAATGGGGATCAGGTAAATAAAACAAGTAGGCTTCATGGCACCATTCTCTTTATTTGTAACCTGCTTATATTATCACTGTCCCCATGTTCACTGGCAGAAGAACACTACATTTTAAGAATTTGAATATTGACACTCATCATTTAGAAGTTGAATACTGTTTTCATTTACATGTAATAAGCTTAATTAGATTCAAAGATACATTTGAATATGGTCAGTGGTGCTGGGCCTTTATCTGGGCAGTTCTGTCTGGAATGTGTATTTTCTTTTGAGGCTTTGTTTCCTGTTGGATAGAGTTCACTGATCCTATTTGTCATTGCTGGCCTTTGCACTCTGTGCTTTTCTGGATTTCTAGAAAACCATCAAAGTGTTGTGTAGATATACACAAAAATTATTACAAATAGATTAAGCACTGTTCCAATTATTCCCAACAGAGCTAAAACAGATTCCTCTTTTTCCTCACTTTCTTCTTGCTTTTTTACATCTTCTAACGTTGTAATGGCAGCGCTCCTCATTTTTTCTGCAAAGACCTTCACCAGTGTTTGGACTGCTGGCTAGAAAAAGGAAAAAAATTACTTACTTTGTGGATCCTCCCTCCCTTTCACACATATACATATACACACAAATACAACATGTGCATAACCCACATATTAATGAACATGTATTCTATTTTGTGTATTTCATAGTAAAAAAGAGAAATGTATAGTTCATTCCAATCTAATTTTAATTTTTGAACTGAATAGTTCCCCCCCCCCCCAGTCTGCACCTGTACTTTACATAGTAAACATATGTGGCTTACTGAAAAACAGATAAACAGGAAATAGACAGGTAGTTAAATTAGTATACGTTGATATGTTAATAAGTAAGTTTGATCACATAGCCCCAAATAGGTTAGCCTTTTATATAAAAGATAGAATGGTTTTAGTGGATTTTATATCTAAAAATCTGCATTTAAACTGGAAAGAAAAAAAAAGAAAATTGTGTAAATGTTGCCATGAAGTGTGGCAACAGATAGCACGATGCTGTTAGGAAGATTTTGGAGAAGTGCTATATATACAATTTATGGTAGATACCAGCTATTGTCTTTTGTTTCCTTTTTGTTTTGTGGTTTTTAATATAGATTTAATGTGACTTATGTTGCATGGTTCACCTTATAATCTTTTGGTGTTAAAAATGAAGATGTATTTATGCTGGGATTTGTAATTTGTTACATTTAAATATTACTCTGGGAAATAAAATTTTCAGTCTAATCTGAATGGAATGCCAGACAGTTTACACACAATATCCAGAAAGGCATATAACTGAATGCCTATTGAAATTACATGTTTTTGAATATTTTAATTATATTTAAAATTAAAGTGATTGCAGCAATCAAAAATTAATAAACTAATTTACGCTTAAAGATTTGTAAAAGCCTCTCTTACCCTACATTGCATCAGGAATAAAATCTCATCAGACATGCTGCTTACTCCTCACTGCAGTGGAAAAACAGCCTTATCTTCATGGAGGGCTGTTCCTTTCAGTCAGAGCAGAAATTGTATGCATGCATGAACAATTTCTTGATAAATTAGGCTGCAGATGCAATAATGTTATAATATCTTCCAAGAAATGCAGGCCTTATGTCGGTTATCCATTGAAACAATTTTATGTTTGGAAGGAAAACCTTGCTCTTCTTATCCAGGTTGTATGTTTGTTCCCCTTTTAAATTTTTTGAATCTTCGATCAGACGAAGCACATTCTGTACCAACAGTGGATACACAGCTGAGGCTTCCAGTTAAAATTTAATCTCCCACTCTTTGTCATATACATGTAGCTGTTAACCCAAGACATTCCAGAGGCATGTTTTGGTAACGTGCTCTCGATCTTGTTAATTCTCTGAAGATGTTTTCTTCGTGTTGCTGAGTTGTAAATCCAAACGTAGTAGATGCAGTTATATTGCCCTGTTTATATTTTTATCCAGAAGGAACAAAGTTAGTTGTTTTGCGACAAGGATAGGAATATTACACACCTGCATTCAGAGCATCTGACAAATAATCCCAAGGCATTCTTCAGAGCATTGCATAACTTAGCAGCCAGTCAGATCTGAGGAGTGGAATGTCAGTGGCTTCAGTTGCATACGGTAGTGAGTGGTGACATTGATTAAACATGCAGTTGGCACTTGCTGAATAAAGAACAGCTACAAGTCCCCCTTGCAGACAATGAGTTGCATAACAATGCATGATGGTTCTGCTGTTTCATTGTCAGGCTAGGCACATTTTAATCCAGCAACACTTGTGAAAGTGTGCTGTGTAGAAGGAAGCCAAATTGACAAAGTACTATGCTACAAATAACAACCTTAAGGCATTTGAGCCGCAACAAGGTTTTCGGTCCTTTTGCTTTTGAGTTCTTTTTCATTTCAACAGCTTTTGGTAGACTGTTGATTCAAAATGGAACTGTCGTTTTGAAATCTGTTCATTCCCTTCCTGTTCTCTCTTTGAAGAATACAGGTCAGTTGTGAAAATAACACCATGTAGAAAAGAAATGTTCCCAGCCTTTTGTCATAGGAAGTAATTATCTGATATTCTGAGTGGAATTTCAGATCTGTGCTAATGCAATTTAGTGTATTAAGGTGTGTGTAATACCTTTTTCAGATAAAAACAAAATGAATACTTTCTTAACTGAATATTTCATTATGAAGAAATTGGTAGACAATGATTTTGAATGAAAACATTTTTTGCTTGTGTGTTTACATCCTTTATCCATAGTTAAAAATTTGTAAAAATCTGTTCATTAAATTTGTTTCCGATAAATTATAGTATTTTTATGGTATTTTTTTAAACTTTAAAAACCTCAGAGATGTGTTTAGCATAAAAGCAGAGCATATTACAGCACAAAGCCTGATTTGCAAGATGGTCTCTATCAACTTTGAAATCATTTTGGAATTAGTATGTACTAATTGTATGGCTGTTTTGAGGAAAGGTTATTTGATTGACAAATTGCTTTGATTATTACATAGCTTCATGAAAAATATTTTCCAATCTGAAGACATTTGGGGGTGTATGGTGACAAATGTATTTATTGTTCACATAATTTTATATTATTTCAAAAAATCTATTATTATTTTCAACAAAAGTTATGTATTTTTAGATTAAGTTTTGCTACTGACTCTACAAGTTGATTTCTGACTGATTCTTATTGCTCTCTCACTGATTCCTATCTGACAAAATACAATATCAACAACTGGTATATGCATGGTATGTTTTTTAGAAATAATATTTTACTACTCATTTGAAAATATTATTTTACAATAATCCAATAAAATTATATGCTGTAATAGATCTGAATACTATTTTCAGTCCATTAGTCTTCCTACATAGAGATTACTGTTTTCTATTTTTCTTACCACTTTTTAATGACTACTTTTACCTATTATAATTTGAATGCTTTGCATTTTGAAACACTGCAAATTTTTATATATGCACAAAATATTAAAATCAACAGGAGCTTTTAGTATCTTCTATGAACTACACAAAGTTTTTGATGCTACAGTATAAGAAACTAAATTAGTGCTGGTTGTGATCTTAAAATTTCTGCATTATAAATATAATTTGAGGGCATTCAACTCTCTGTTCCACTATGTTATTTATATCAAATATAAATACTTTATTTTCCATATTGCGAAAGGAATCCTTACATTTTCAAAAGGAGCAATCCTACAAGTGGTTATTATGGCTTTGGTTTTATGGAATATACCACCAAACAAGAAACATTCATTGTCATTAGAGGGTAATTTATAGTAAGAAAAGCATATTGCCTTCCAATGGTTTTGAGATACTTTAATCAGAGCATTTAAGGCATTATCTGAAGAAATTTCACATGTTATCAGTCCTAAATTATTTTGATTTTTACATTCACCAGCTTTTTTTTTCCATAGGGTGATTTAACATAGGGAAATTAATCAATTTGTTCTACATTTATAATAGAAATATAAAAATAATTCACAAACATTTGAATTATATTTTAATCCAAGTTCTTTATTTAAAGGATTAAAATTGGCTACGTAAAATAATCTATTGGAATTCAGTATTATGTTGGTAATAGTATTCCAAAACTTGTGTATATCTAGTTTAAAGAAAAGGGGAAACAGAATTTGGATTTAAATTAATTATATTAATTAAAGCACTAACATAACAAAATGTAATTGTAAAATTTAGGTAGTATGGTTCGATAAGTCTTCTTAAAGTTTCATCTGTTGGAGTTTTTAAAAATCATCTATTTTATTAGAATCCCTTTGAAAAATACTACGACTTGTGAAATTTTAAATGAAATATAATTATTCTTACACTTTTCTCCTCACTTTAAATCTCAGTAGCCACACATCATAATTAATTTGAATAGGATTAGAATTAGTTGGCCATTTTCCAGAAAGAGTGATTTAAATGAATTTGAAGAGCAATATTAAATAAATAGTGGTAGTAAAAAGGAATCAATAAAGAAATGATTATAGACAGAACTATGAATGTAAATAACAATTCATGAGTCCAATACTTGACAGAATTTCATATTCTAAGAATTTAATTTGATTTTTCCCCTTTTGCTCATTTTTGTAATGACATGTCCAGTTATAACCAATGTGTCAAAGTGTGGATGATATTTAATGAAATCTCAGAAACTAGAATCATTGCAGGGTGCTTTGTATTTTTTCTTTTGAAATATCAGAAGCAGAAATAATTATGTAGAATATAGTGGGGGGATAGATATATGCAAATATATTTACATTTTTATTACAACTACATTGAACTACTAAGAAGAGCAACTAATATCTTAAACGTCCTTGATTTTGTCTTAAGCTAGTTGATTTTCTTCCCCAAAGAGTGAAATTAAATCATTTCTGCTATTAGATAATTAAAATAAAGTAGAAGTAACTTATTTAATCTTTTTTTACCTGTATGGATAAAAATCTATTTTCATAGTGGAGCAGAGGTCCCCAACAGCCAGTCCAGGCCCGGCACCGATCTGTGGCATGGCAGCAACCTGGTCCACGCAAACAAGCAAAGCCCCATCTGCAGGATGCAGGCAGGATGCAAAATCACACCCCCTTCAGTCCGTGGAAAAACTCTTCTCCATAGAGCCAGTCCCTGTTTACCAAAAGGTTGGGAGCCACTATTGTGGAGAATAAAAGAGATTTTGAATATAATTGATCCCTTTTGTTGGGAGATTCTGCAAAGTTTAGGAGAATCATTCAGACATAATGCATATCAACTGCAGGAATCAAAAGTTGGTAAATATTGAGCAATTTGAGCAGAGGTAGCTAAGAAAAATGGTAGATATTCAAGAACATCAGTTTCTGCCATATGTCTTCCATTGCAGAGTGAGCAAAAAAGAGAATCATTCTGTAGGATTTAATTTTATACAATTCAGAACTTATAATTATTCTAATTATGTTTAGAATACAGAATACCAGCGTTGGAAGGGATCATTTCTAGTCCACCCTCCTGTTCAAGCAGGATACCCTACATATCAGTGATGGCTAACCTTTTTGTTGAGGCATGTCAAAAATGGGGGGGCACGCACGCCCACACCCATAATTCAATGCCCTCCAGCCATGCACGCACAGAGGCTTCACTGAAGCCTCTGGACTTCTGGGAGGAGCGTTGAGCCATTTGTGCCCTCTGCAGTCTTTAGGAAAGCCCCCTGAAGCCTCCAGAGGGAGAAAAACGGCCCAATGGACAACCCAGAGTTGTTCCTGAACTTCCAGTGGGTCCCATTGGGCCGTTTTTCACCCTACCCAGGCTTCAGAGAAGCCTCCTGAAACCTGGGGAGGGCGAAAACGGCCCAACACATAAACCAGAAGTTTGGGAATGGACTTCCAAGTTGCCTGTTGGGCCGTTTTTCTCCTTCCAGAGGCTTCATGAGGCTTCAGGGTGAAAAATGGCCAAAAATAAAGGCTGAAAATCAGCTGGCCAGCGCGTAGCCTCATGTGCCTTCAGAAATGGCTCCGCATGCCACAGGTTTGCCATCACGGCTATATACTGCCATCACGGCTATATTTCAGACAAATGGTTTTCTGGACGTTTTAAAAAAGAGATTGGGCATTTCATCTGAAATGATATAGGGTTTCCTGAATCCTGCTTGACCAGGGGATTGGACTAGAAGACCTCCAAGGCTCCTTTCCTATTCTGTTATGCGATGAAATTCCTGTAATTTTAAAAATACATCAGTTTTACCAAATGCTTACTCAATGTTTTGATACTATGTTACATCATGTGACAAGCAATCTGTGAAATTGAAAACATCTAAATCATAGATATGGGGTGGGGAATGACATTGAACAAACATATTGCTGGACCAAAGCTTGCATTCCAGGGTTAGAACCTGGATTTTGTAATTTTGACCAAACTGTCTGAAATTATTTCTTTTTTCCTTTTATAAAAACAATATTTCCCATTCTTGTACAGAGCTCTCCAGGCAATCAATTATTTTCAGAGCAATTGAATATTGAGTGTTAATTAGACATTTTATAAGAGATCTGCCTCCAGTTATTGTTTAAATAGAAAAAGCAAAAGTCATTAGATGTCAGACTTCATGCAGGCATAGCTTGATTCATGAGCCTTCAGACATTTAAACACACACACACACACTCCCCCCTGTGCTTAGTAACTAGCTAACAGCAGTATCTTCGAGGACCCAGCATGATTAGATGAAAGCTTTATTGCAGAATTGAAAAAGAAACATCTATGCAGAAGATCAACTATTACAGAAGGCAGAATCTAGCTGTATGCATATGTGCTGGAATATGTGTGATCTCAAATGAGATCTTTCCATTCCTTTCGTGGCAACGAAGTTTTTGTTGTTTTTTTCCCAGACTACAATAGGGAGAATCAATTGCAGTGTGATTATTGCGTGGTGGGGTTATTTATTTTATGAAACAGAACGAGATAAAAAGCAAGAGGAAAAAATATATTTACATAGCAATCTGATCTGCAGTCCTTTGCTTCTCACCTTACCAACTTTAGCCCTTATATACCACCGTGTTTTCTTTTTTCTTCTTCTTCTCCTTTAAGCCTGAAGCACTCAGGAGCATCTCTCTCTCCTGCTCTCTCAATGTGGGAAACTGGAAGGCATTATTCCTTTCCATGTGTTTGTCAGCACTTTTTCTTTGGAGAAAAACTGGAGTTTTGTTAGCATTTAGCTATCTGGGTTCGACTTGTAAATAGTGATGTGTTACTCTCTTGTAATTCTTTGAGTTTTCTATCAGTGTAGTGTTGGAATAATGTCTGGGATGCTCTGCTGAAATAGGTCACCTGACAGTTCATCTAGTAGTCCTTTTGTTGTGTAGTTATCCAAATCCTTTTTTTTTTAATGAGAAGGGGGCCCATATTAGTTTTCTTAGTCATTCAATCAGTTGCAAATGGTATATAAGCTCAATCAGTGAGAAAGTCCTCTGGTATGAAAAAGACAATTCCTGAATGACAAAGTTACAAAGGTTGTAAATTTCCAAAACAGAAGTAAATTTTTCGGGCAAGGTTGAAACTCCTTAGGGTAAGACAATAGTTGGATCCTGGGTTGGAAAGAGGCATTGGAATTGTCTGTTTTGTTAAATTCTGCCTCACTTATTCATTGTGTGGCTTAACCGTCAGGGTCACCATTTTTTCTGGTGGAGAAAGAATGGAATGGAATAGGAATAGAAATAGAATTCTTTATTGGCCAATAAAGGTGCCATTGGCCACACAAGGAATTTGTCTCCGGTGCATAAGATCTCAGTGTACATTTGAGCAACAAATGATAAATCATGATCATAATCATCATAAAATATATTCATCATAAATCTTAAGATACAATACTAAGTGATAGTCATAGGATACTAAGTAAGCAATCAACATAAATCATACTAGATTCTAAATAAAACAATATAAATTGTAAGATGCAAGCAACAAAGTTGTTATAGTCATAAGAAGATAAGGAAAAATGTAATAGAAAAGATGAGAAGGATAATAGTAAGACAGTCCTACTAGATACTTCGATAGTGTTGTGGAAATTAGTTGTTTAGCAGAGTGATGGCATGGGAGAAAAACTGTAACCTAATCCAACTTCAGCAGAGCTGCAAATGAATTAGAGCCATTGTTTAAATGCTGAGGTTGGACTCTGAGATGTCTTCCCATAGTGTAGGAGTAAGGAACTGAACTTGCTGACAAACTTGTTGCAGGCATGTTTTAATTCTCTACTTTTTAGATGCACAAACATGCATATATATACTACAGTCAGTAACTATCCAATAGTAAAACTTTCAAGGAAGTTGATTGCATCTAGAAGGAGAAATGCCTATGTAAAAAATCAACTATTACAAAATATCTAACTTTCTCTGTGAGTGTATAATTGTATTTATCAGTTCTGGGGTTTTTAGTTGTAGGTGTCTCTTTTCCAACCTGAAATACAGAGGGCACTGTGCCATATTTACATAATGGCTTTTTTATTTCCTGTCTTATTAGATTCAGATTTCATAGTAACACTTGAAATATTGTAACTGAGACCATGTCTTTTAGTGAGTTTGTTAACATCATATGTTTAAGAAAATGTACCACAAAAGCAGAAACAAGGGAAGTTTAAAATTTTAAATTACTTAGACATTATGAAACAAAAATATGACCACTGGCAATAATTTTATGCTTTGAAGATCTAAACTGACTAATTATAAAGCAAGAAAATGGATTCTAGCTATCTTAATTGAATAGCTGGAGTAGCTATCCTGTGCTGTAAATCTTTGGATAGTTAATGAGATTCCTGCACATCCCGTTAACTAAGACACTCAGGATTCATTGTTGTTAGTAGTACTTTTTCATAATCTTTGGATGGTATTTTCAGTGATTATTGAAATTATTACTGAATTTACATATGAAGGCTACACATATAATTTTTTTGGGGGGGAAGAGACTTTGGTTCAGTCGTCAATCAGAGTTTGCTGCATCAGAAGCTTAAAGATGAAAAACAGGATATAAACATTACTGTCTGAATAAATGTTATGGCCTCTATGATTTCTTAAGATATGAATGATACAGAACTGGTTAGCTAATAAAGATGAGAAGAGGGAGCTCCTAACATAGAAAAGATGTTTATTTGAAACCAGCTATGATCACACCACCTTTTATTTTAAACCTCAATTTACGTTGTCACTGGAGACTAACCTAATGTCATAATACCAAAATGAAGTCCCACATGTTACAAGTTAAATGGGTTGTATGCATACCGTTTTTACCTTCATCTGCATATTTAATAGTGTGAGATTCAGAGTTGAATTCAAATTATGGATGAAGATAGAAGAAACAAAAACATTATATCCTTTGAATAAGTTATTAAAAGATGTTTATAAAATGGTTATACATACTTTGTGTAGCTTCCATTTGGTTCTTTTGCTTAGCTTGCTTTGAGGCACATGGGAAATATTACATAATAATCCATTTTTCATTATGGTTATATATGCTCTATTCATTGTGTTTTTTGAGAGCACATTTCAATAATATAAAAAAAGACTTTTAAAATGTCATCTGTATTTGGTTAAGCTGTACTTGGAATGTTAAATGCTTTGGAAAAGAATTTAGAGCTGTTCAATATTATCTATTTAATGGTTCATTGGGCTTGGTTATTCTTATGAGTATCTTGGAACAGTAAAAAGTTTAGGAATATGGATGCTTCCAATTAATGTATAGCTTACAGCAAAGTTTCTTTTTCAAGAGACATTTCTCCATGCTCTTTGCCCAGAATTAATATAAATATCAAACATTAAGTATATTGGGAATTTTTTAGCACATGAGTTAGATAATCAAATTAGATAATTTATAGTTTAAACCAACTTTTTTGTTGAATGAAATGTGCCATTAACTTTTGAGATTAAAATACTATGGATAGAGGTTTTTTTAGGTTTGGAGTTGTATATCATAAGCATAGTGTCAGTTCAGATTCTCAGGGTCTTATGAGAGAGAAAAGAGCATTTGGACAAATACCAAAATCTAATGATAGTTTCCCAGATGATAAGGTCATTGACAAATGTTATTGTTTTGTACTAAGTGATGTATTCAAATTTCGTCTTGTCTTCCCTTCCCCCAATAAAATGTTAAGAATTTAGAGAACAACACTCAATTTTTACTCATGATAAGATTGTGTTTTTGTATAAATCTGGGCATTCCCTGCAGTTCTCAATTCTGTACAGTATTAGCAAAACTTTTATAATGTGTAACAAAACATTCTTCTGTATTTCTTTTGAAATACATTGAGTCTGAATATTTGGACACCCAGCCATACTTAGTGACATTTTCAAATATAGCTAACAGTTGAGAATATCACAGTTCCAAATCTTGAACTGTTAAAACCTTATCCAACCATACAATGAACTATTTCAGGAACTGGAAATGTATAGTCCAATGAAGAGAAGGATTATGTGTGACATGATAGGAGTCCTTCCAATATTTGAGGGACTGCCACAGAGAGGAGGGTGTCAGCTCAAATCCAAAGCATCTGAGGGTAGGACAAGAAGTAACAGATGGAAGATCATTAAAGAGAGATCCAATCTAGAACTAAGGAGAAATTTCCTGCCATTGAGAACAATTAATTAGTAGTACTGCTTGCCTCCAGAGGTTATGGATGCTCTTATCCCTGGAGGTTTTTAAGATGGTCAACCATTTGTCTGAAGGGTCTCCTGCTTGAGCAGGAGATTGGAGTAACTAAAAGTCTTTCAAGGTCCCTTCCAACTTTGGTATTCTCTATTCTGTATTCCATCCCAAATAATTCTGTATTATACAACCATTCGTTACTCTAATGTAGACATATGATTGTCATTGCTACTATAAATGTATTATATTGTAGCATATAAAAACAGATATATCAGTGGAAGGCAAAATCATAAAATTCCACCTTGCTTATTTTGATTGTGTCTTGCAGTCAAACTCACTGAAAAAGGCAGTCTTGCTTGGAATGGTCAGCAGTAAAAGGAAACTGTTCAGTCCAGCTTAGTTTTCCTTTAGATGTTCCACAGAACACTGAAACTTAGACAGTGATACCTATGAAAAAGGTTACTATACGCAGCCATTTAGGGGTGAGGGCAACCTTTAACCAATCTGTCTGCATTTGCTTTATAAATTTCATTCAGTAAGGCAATCAAATATAATGATTGGAATGCTAGGATTGGATCCAGAAGATACAGTTTCAGATGTTCAATAAAATGATAGCATTTTATTTTATTTATACCATTACCAAGACATGTTCTTTCAAACCAGCCTAAAGGATAGCTGTAATTTTTTCAGAATGCTCCAGAAAAGGCATACGCACAAGGACAATCTTGTTTCGTCCTCCTGTCCTCTGCATTCTGATCTGGCATTGATGCTGGATAGACACCAGAGATGAAGCTTTTATCTGCTTTGGCTAATTAAAAAATTGCTCCCATTCTTGAAAGACAGATATTGGTATGTCAGTGACGTATGTGCCGCTTTTCACGAGCTTAGACTACTGCATTGCATTCTCCTTCAGGCAACCCCTAGATTGCAACTGGCCCAGAATGTAGCAACATGAGTTATAAATAATAAGGTCATACTAATTTAATACACATCATTTTAAAGACTAAATAAAATTCTTTATGAGTATTAAAGTTCACGTTTTGTAAGTGACACAAAATGTGGTTTGTAGTTTTTGCCATGGGAGATTTGCATTCACAGTGCCAATCAAGTGGCTTTGCCAATGGGAAAAATATGATTGGAAACCAGTAGCCTTATTATTTCATAGCTGCTTCAGCTTGAATTTGAAACATAATGGAAGAATTTCTGAATTTTCAGTAACACCAATGCAGATATGCCTAAGTATAATTTATAATGAGTGAGTTGGACACAATAAAATGAAACAGAAAGTGAAGAAATTGTAGTTTAACTTCAAAGATGACTTATAGGTACTGAAATAGCAAAATATGAACTGTACTTTTAGCATACCTTTAAAAAAAATTGGCAAACTTTACTTTCTCAAAAACACAAATGAGATCAGAAATATATCAGCATTTAATATTTGAAACTAAATCACTGTCCTCAAAATAATATAATTTGAGGAAAGAATTAGGAGATATACACATTAAGATATATTTTGAAGTTGTATTAATTCCATGAATTAATGTCATAATTCATTCATAAAATTAACATATCTTATACTTCCTACTTCCATGAAAGTGAGCAGCATTCAAGACTAATAGCCATTTATAGCCATGAATTTGTCCAATTCCGCTTTAAATCTGTTAAAATTAATGGCTGGTATGATATCTGATGAAGGAAACATAACTGTGTGTTGTAGAAAGAAAACCTTTTTTATTCTTTTTCTTGAATTTATTCTTTTTCTTGAATTTATTTTTTATATTGAATTTGCACTTTTAGATGGTTTCTTTTTATACTTTCAATCTCTATACTGTCTTATGAACTTCTGATTTTACAATTACAGTTGTTCAAAACAACCAAAAACATTCTAATTTTCCTCTTTTTTTCAAGAAACATTTATAAATTGATATTTTTATTAAGTAAATAGAATCTAACTCAAATGTAAGTAGCTGGAATTTTATTATATTTCTTCCTTTTCTTCACTAGTTTTGGATATGGCAAGGCATGTCCCCCTTTATCGAGCTCTTTTGGAACTTCTCCGAGCCATTGCTTCTTGCACATCTATGGTACCATTGTTGCTTCCCTTGACTGGAGAAAATGGAGAAGAGGAAGAAGAACAGTTAGAATCCCAAGCTTCGGTTGGAACTCTGTTAGCTAAAATGAAGACATGTGTGGATACTTACACTAATCGATTGAGGTATTTCTTGAGATTGATTGATTGTGAGAAAAGTATAACTACTCCCCAAAGAAACACAAGGGAACCTCCATTTATTTCCATGACTTAGAGCAGAATTTTTTTAAATAAGAACAACTTTGGTTTATTCTTATTTTAAAACAAATTTGGCCCATCAAATTTGGTTTTCATGACTCCTGCTACAAACCCCTATTTCCCATTAGAAAAGAATCTGGGAAGAACATTGCCTCATGTAATAAATCTCAAGCAGTTGAGACTTTTCTCCTTCCAGCCATCACTTTTGTTTAAAAGTAGGAATCTCTCATAAAAAACATTTCCAATTTTAGAAGAGCTCTCCACCTAGAGCTTTGTTAAAACCAAGAATGCAAGGGATCAATGCAGTGAAATATAAGGAAACATTAGGAAAAAATGACAAGAAATTTGGCATTGTTCCAAAACATAAATTTCCCCTCAATATTTGAGTCATGGAATTTGTTAGGTATGGAAAACAAAGTTAATGTTATGTACAAAGCAAGATATAATCCAGCATAATATATAGTAATGGGCCGAGATCTGTACCTTGCACATTTCTCCAATATTAGATGTGACAAACACACAAAAAAGAGGCATCAGTAAACAAAACTGAACATTTAAGAAGTTCCCTGCATAACTCCAGGAAATTTCTTTTTGTAATTAACAGATACTAGAAATTTTGGATACATTAAAACAATAGTATTTAATAAATTGAGATGACCACACCAAAATTTAGAATTGATCTGAATTCCAAAACAACTGAATTGATAGAAGTCAAGAGAAAAATTATGAAACCAAATTTAATATTTTAAATAATAGGACTGTACTTCATAGGGACGATAACAATAACAACTGTCTACACTTTCTTAAGCAAATCCATCTTGCTCTAATCTAAGAGCTGATGTCTTGGGATCATGCTGAACATTAAATATTATCTTCATAGTTGGTGGTTCAATTGTATTACAATATTTATCAAGCTACACCTAATTTTTAATTTTTTAAAAAACATAAAAGAATTGGAGAAAAAAAAACCTCCATCTAGATTTTTTTTTAAAAAAAACCACTAAGTTGATTCTAAAACAATCAAAACCTGGTGTAAATAGGAATCCTGTGGTGAGTTTTGAATATTTCTCCAATGGCTGGATTTAAATTATGTTCAAAGTTTTCAGCATTGAAAAAAGAATGAAGTTGTTGATTCTTGTACGCCCAGACAGTTTCTTACTGTGCTAATATATGTTTATTGAATATTGAATATGCAAATAAACTATAGAAATTTCAACTGAAATTTACTTCATGTTTTACAGCTGAAAATTATACCTTAATTATTAAATTTGGGTAAAAAGAATAAGACCCAAATAAATTCAAATTCATGTTGATACATTCCTAACCTCTTTTTCTTTCATAATGGAATTCATGTAGACATAGGATACGTGTGACATCTTGTCATTGTTCTTCAGAAATAAATAAGTCAATAATGAGTCAAACCTTTCCAAAGAGCATCTTAAATGTTGGAACCCCAACATTAAAGAAAAGAAATGGGAAAGTATCTTTAATAAGAGAACTAAAGAAATAAAATAAATTCCCCAAAAATACAGTAGGAAAAAAAATGAAAAAGTAGTCAGAATCTTTTTCATTGAGAATAGAACAAAATACAAACAGAAAACATTGGGAAAATATTATGAAAAATTATTATAGCAATAATTTGAGTAGAATCTATTAAAACAGAATATATTAAAAACAGAAAAGTTATTGCATTGACTCTACTGAATTTGAAAATAATGATGATAATGAAGAAAAACATTATTGCCAACAGAAGAACAAATAGGTATATAGAGTATCATAGAAGAGCAGCTTGAATTAAGTTTTAGAATGAAAAGTATGCAAAAATCTGGGTCAGGAGAAAGAATGTCTTTTAAAAAATTAGTAAGAGCCGAGATAATATAATACAAATAAAATGCAAATTATAATCAGACAATAAAAATAGAAATTAATAATATTAAAAGGAAATATGTTTGCTTGTCCCATGAATTATAAAATAACTAGAAAAAGGGGCAGACAAAAATATATCAGAGCGAGAAGAACAAAATAAATTTATATGTTAAAGCAAGCATTCAGAATAAACAAATATCCAAAATCCAGATTAAGAAAATCAGATCAAATTATCATTCGTATTTCTCCTGACTCCAGATAATAAATAGTTTTACCAGAAAAAGATTTTATGTTGAACAAAATATTATTTGTTATATTGTAGATGAAAGGCAAATTAAAATCTGATAAATAAAAGCAGTAAAAACAAGAAGGAAAGTCACACCCTATTAGTTTTATTGAGTTAAATGACAAGTATAAGTATAATCTTTATTGTCATTGTATTTAAATACAACAAAATTGGTTGAATTAAACATAAAAATAAATGAAGAAAAGTAGTCAAATTAATCAGATACAAGGTACTCAGAATAAAATTTAAATGCTGTTATTTACACTAATATTCCATACACATGTTTTGAAACGTAGCTTATTCAGCATATTAATTATTCTAGTTTCTGAAATAGATTTTAAACACTTAGTTTGCTAGAATTTAAAGAAGCTTTTATTTATCAGCATTGTCTTGATAGAAAAAAAGAAGGAAAGAAAATTTGGACAGAAAAAAGGAAAGAAAATTTGTACACACACACTCACAATCTTCATTTGTTGGGGCTATACAAAGTTTTAGAAAGAGCTGCTTAGCAAAAAATTTAGTACCTATATTTGAAGATTTTAAACAACTTTGTTCTTTGAATACTTAAATTACTGCTTTGAAATCTGTTCCCAGATGTGTTAGTGTATACATAGGCAGACAAACTATTTTGTTTCATTAGCAGTTCGAGCAGAAGTGTGCAATGCATGCACATATGGAAAACTAGGGACAATTTTCACATAGCCTCATAAGCCTTGCAAAAGATGTACCATATTTTTCAGAGTATAAGACGTACCTTTTTTCCTCAAAAAAGAGGCTGAAAATCTGGGTGCATCTTACACATTGAATACAGCATTTTTTTTGCCTCCTGAAACCCCGCCCTTTCACTAAAATGGTCGTGCATAGCTTGTAGGAGACTTTCAGAGAGCTTCTGGGGGCTAGGGAGGACAATTCCCCCCCCCCCAGCCTCCAGGAGCACTCTATAAGCTTCTTAATGCCTTTTTTTTTTTGACAAAAAATGGGCCATTTTTTGCTCGTTTTTGACCCCACCCCTCCAGGAACATTCTACAAGCCTCCTAAGGGCTATTCATGCCCTTTTGGGGGGGGGGGGAAACAGGCACGTTTTTGCAAAAAATGGGCCATTTTGGGGATGTTTGCAGAATGCAAAACCTTTTTTTTTTTAATTTGCCTCTTGGTACATTTTATACTCCGCTGCATCTTATACTCTGAAAAATATGGTAGTTTTATTGCTTCAATGTTTTTTTGTTAGAAATGTCCTGTTTATCGATTTCAAGAAAAATGTGGTTTAAATTATACATATTAAATTTTATTTTTATTTTATGGTTTCCTCATTTGAAAGGCACACACCTGGTTAACCTTTCAAGGCATTATATTTAAGGCATGTTTTGTAAATATTTTCACTTCTATTAAAGGTTTTCTTGTCCAATTTTGACCTATTCTGTAGATCAAAAAAAGACAAGTCAAAACCTGGAGTAAAGTCAGAGACTTCAGATCAGGAACCCGAGGGGCTGACTCTTTTGGTGCCAGATATTCAAAGGACTGCTGAAATTGTTTACGCTGCAACAACAAGTTTGCGTCAAGCTAATCAAGGTAAATGAGCATGAATTTTTGCATTTTATCTTTTAGCAGTATACAAATTCTCCACAAGATTGAGGTAATAATGAGTTCAGAAATGGAAAACCTTAAAAAAAACTATGGACAAGTAGATAAAAAATAAAATGCAATCATTTTAAAATGTTTTTTTTAATTATCAAATGTTAACTAATGTATAAATTATACCTGGGCAAGAACTTTTTCATTCTTCCTGAGACATAGAAAAATGAAACTTTATCCCAAGTTATTTTGCATACATGTCTCAGGTGCGGAAGATCAAGGTCACACATGAAGTTCCAGTTAAACTGATTTATTGCTTGTGCACAGGATTCTAGGATTCCATTAGCATTATTGTGGTGCTAGATGAGGGTCAAGGGAATTCAAGAAAGATGGGAATTAAGAAAGGTCTGTTTGGTGTCCATTTGTGGCAATGTAAAGACTCTAGGCCAGGGGTGTCAAACTGGCGGCCCATGGACTGGATGTGTAACACGCAGGCCATGCCCACACCAGCTCTGCAAAAGGGAAAACATTGTGATACGTCACATGACGCCACGAGTTTGACACCTGTGCTCTAGGCTGATTCCTTTTGACTCCACCCCCAGGCTGAGCCACTCACTTTATACACATACTTCTTTCTTCCATCTAGACTACTTTGCTAGAGACTACAATATCCATCAAAGAAGACTATGCTATTAATACAAAACTACTGAAGCTTTTATTCATGGTGCTTTTGCTTCTCCTTAGAAATTCCTGTGACAGAGATAGAATAGGACCAAGCACAAAGTTGGAACCAAAGAAATACCATTATGTTTGACTTTAGGACCATCAGCATAGTGTCTTCTGAATTTTGCAGTAAATAAATACTATTGATAACTTTAACAGTACTTTATTGTTATATGTTTTGTTGTAACCATTACAACAGAGAGAAAATTGGCTGAATCCTCTAAAAAAGCCGCAATGAAACCCAAGCCATTGTCAATTTTAAGATCTCTTGAAGAGAAATATGTAGCTGTAATGAAAAAACTCCAGTTTGGTAAGTATATTACTTACTAAATGCTATAATCTATATTATAACATTTTAAAAATCCTAAAGGCATCTTTGTAGCTTTTGTTGTTTTGTGGTTTAATTTGAAACACATTTTTAATGGTGTACCTATATGAAAGATTGAGAAAAGTGATATTTTTACTACTCCTTTGTAGTCCTTTCAGAATGTGTTAGATACAACCATCCAAAACTCCTACCCCCAAAGATGCATATAAGTTAAAATTTGCCATTTATTTTTATTTTTTTGCCAAAATTCTGGATATAGTTACCTGAAATTTAGTACAAATTTAGTACTTGTAATGGAGTGCGAGAAAACCAGGAGCGCTAGCAAAACTGTCAAGGGAAATGCAACTTTGACAAATAAATTTGAAATAAGCAAGAAAAATAACATATATTTTGGGAGACATTTCCAAGAATAAATGTTAGTGAGGCAGAAAACAGTATCATAGTTTGAGGAAAACTATTGCTATTTTATGCTTTTTGCATTATTTATTATTTTGATTACTGGTTTTGTTTTACTTTGTTTCTATTTTTTAATTGTTAGCTGCCCAGAGTCATGTATATAGGATGGGCAACCATATAAAGCATGTTTGTGTGACACACACACAGACACAGAGAGAGAAAGAGAATGGGTGTTAGTCCCTTCTCCGGACGGTGGAGACAGCAGCCAGGATGGGTTGTCTCTGTCCAGTGACCAATAGGACTGAGTCTACAGTTGGTGACATCACTGGTACCGCTGGTGACTCTCCCAGCTTTAGACTCAGTCCGATTAGGACTGGACACATAATTTGTTTTTCCTCCAAGTTAGCTGCCCAAAGTCAAATATGTAGGATGGGCAGCCATATAAAGTGTGTTTGTGTGACACACAGACACACAGAAACACACACACAGAGGGAATTGATGGCAAATAATCAATGTTGGACACTTGTTTCGTTCTACTTTGGAGGGAACAGGGAGAATTTGTTAAGGAAAAACTAGCACAGTTAATACTTACAAGAGAGGAGTATGTCTTTATTTCCTGCTTATGAGCACCAATAGGCATCAGATTGGCCACTGTGAGAAAAGTTCTGGACTAAGGTGTGTCTTGCCCTAAACCAGGAGAGCTATCCGTGTTCTTAAACTTAACGTGATAATTTACTCACCTTCTCCTATAATTAATGTTATTGTATCACTACTGTTGTGTTCTGGAAGAATATATAGGTAGAATAACTTCACAGTTTTAGATTACACAATATGCAGAGGTAGTGTAGATGTGAACTCGAGGAATTTGGACTGACATTTTAATCTTTTAGAACTGTTTTGTGAAAATATTTTTATTTACTGATTTGTTTTTATTAAATTTAATTATTTTATCCAGTTAAAATACAGTTTTGCTCTCCTAAGTAAGAATGTAACGCTTTTTTTTTAGATACTTTTGAGATGGTTTCTGAAGATGATGATGGGAAACTTGTGTTTAAAGTAAATTACCACTACATGTCTCAGGTGAAAAATGCCACTGATGCAAACAGTGCTGCTAGAGCCCGACGTCTTGCTCAAGAAGCTGTAACACTTTCTACATCACTGCCACTTTCTTCATCATCCAGTGTTTTTGTCCGCTGTGATGAGGAGAGACTAGATATCATGAAGGTAAAGCCAGACGTATATCCATTATGCTAGTTAAATAATATTGTTACTTATTTTGTGGAATTCATTGGACCTGGGAAGTGGCAAGGGGCAAATTAGGCCACTACTTCTATACATCTCTTTCCCACCTGATAGAATTTGATAGTTCAGTTCACTTTTCAAGTCTAGTTTTTAAGTTCTTGTGAGAACAGGTTTGCCAGACGCTGTCTCCTAAATTTATTTTAGTTTTATGAATGGAAAGATGACAGAAAAGTAAAAAGGAAACAGGAGAGACAAGTCATTGAAATAAAAAAAACAGTGATAAGTGAAAACTCTAGGGAATATCATTAGCTGCAGGTAAAAGAGGTTTTGCCCATCTATTTGGGAGAAAGAAGCCAAAGAGCCATTCAGGTGTAAGAGTAAAGGTAAATTTAGTCAAAGACTATTGCTTGAAATAGTAAATTAGCTAATTAACCAGTTGTAATTTCCGTGGCAATTTGTATTGTGATCTAGTTTCCTTTGATTCTTAAGGATAATTTAATTTAACTTTTTCAAAAGGTTTTGATAACTGGCCCAGCAGACACACCTTATGCAAATGGCTGTTTTGAATTTGATGTGTATTTTCCACAAGACTATCCTAATTCACCTCCACTTGTCAATCTGGAAACAACTGGCGGACACAGCGTGAGATTCAATCCAAACCTATACAATGATGGCAAGGTAAATGGTTGGTCAAACTCATTGCAGACCAGTGTGATGACAGCAGATCTTCTGGTCATCCTTGGTGAAGTTGGGATCTACAGTTTTAATTTAGAAGGGTGAAAATATACTAATATCACAATTTGCTTTGTGTAAAATAAAATACTGTTTCCTGGCAAAGCCCCATAAAATACTATTAAGATTATATGTATATTTATATATTCAGATCAACTAATAAGTAGAAACCAGCTTCTGTATATTGACTGTATTTCTGAATTCAGTGTACAAGATCAGAATTTATTTTCAGTCAAAGATCATGATGATGGGTTTTATAATATACCAGTCACCCCTTGAAGATAGGAAGACACATTTCTTAAATTATACAACACTCATCAGCTTTGGACAGGTAGCATTTATGAATCCTATAGGATTGGAGTCCTAAATGGTTCAAAATCTTTATTTTCAGGTTTGTTTAAGTATACTCAATACCTGGCATGGAAGACCAGAAGAGAAGTGGAATCCCCAGACATCAAGCTTTTTACAAGTATGTAACTTTTTCTTCATTAGTGCATATAAGTCATGATGTTGCAATACAAACCCTACAACATTAGCACCTAGTGTCAGAAAGCAAGTACATCACTGCATGAATATTTTCATTTTTCCATCATTGCATCTAGCCCCAGATGCCTTGAAATCAAGCTGGTAAGCAGAGTATTTGCATTAAGATGGTTAAATATAAGTGCTTTATTACAAAATTTATGTTACTCATGTCCACCATAAACATATTTAGCCATGGTTTGCAGTAGGTTGTCAAACAGCATATGGAAGACTATATGGATGAACAAGAAAACTTTTATTGAATTGTACCACAAAATATTTAATCATGTAATTGTTTTATGTTAAGAAATAAAATGGAAATGGATCTATATTGACAAGAAAAAAGTGGCAAAAACACAAGCAAAGTGAACAGAATCAACTGTTTTGTGAGCCTTTTAAAAACATTTTTAAAGGCACACTATCACTTTTTAAGATGTTATATACAAGCACTTAAACTGAACAGAGTATCATTTTGTTAACATGAATCGATTCCTGCAAAGGGGAAAGTTTCAATTGTTTTTATGTTTTCATTAATAACTGTTGGCCTACATAAAACCTTTCTTTTTCTTTCTTTAGGTACTGGTCTCTGTGCAATCGCTCATTTTAGTTGCGGAGCCCTATTTCAATGAACCAGGCTACGAAAGATCTAGAGGAACTCCAAGTGGCACACAGAGTTCCAGAGAATATGATGGAAATATACGGCAAGCAACAGTTAAATGGGCAATGCTTGAACAAATCAGAAATCCTTCCCCATGTTTTAAAGAGGTTTGTGTTTGTGGTTTTCTAGGCAATCTAACGGTTGTAAATCTAATGGTCTTCTATTGCCCCATAATGTAACCTAGCTAAGGATATGACCTAAAATATGTGTTTATCATGGAGATAAGGTATATAGATTAAGATGTCATTGTTCTATTTCTCACACACTACTCAACTAAATGCCTTTGCTAAGCCTACCAGTCATACTTTTCTTGTTGTTCCTCAAGAAGTAGTATTCATTCAGTCAGCAGGGTAGGGAATAGGCCCAAAACCTAAGGGAACCTAACAGGACAAGAAGTAGACCCAAAACCTGCAAGGACGCATTGAGGCAGGATGGAGGGGGTGGGGTTGCTGCTGTGTCTCTGGGGTGTTTCAGGCAGGTTTGTAAGTCCCTTTGCACAGAACCATAATAATTTTGAATGCTCTTTACATTGAGAATTACCTGTATATTGATGTGTGAATTTACTAAAACTTTATTTTTCATAGTAATACACAGCTCTTTCATTTTCTCTACAAGAGTAATTGCTCACAAAGAAAAGTACTTAGTACTAAAAATAGTTCTGCAAATTTCTAATACATAAAGTGAATATACTAATTGTGGGGATGCCAATTATTCGTAAAGATCTGTTTAAAGACTTAGCTATTCTCCCAGGGCTTGGGGATGGATAGATGTGGAATCCTCAGCTTGTAGATATTTGTATATATACTATATTCTTTGGATGGATGGCAATTAGGTTTGTGTGTGTGTGTGTGCACGTGCACGTGTGTTTGTGTGTATGTGTTTGTGTAATGTATGGTGTATTCTTTGGATGGATTCAGTTTTGTTTTCTTATATGTATTACGTATTTTTATTTTTTATCTTGTTGCTTGTTTTTATATTGTGAGCTAACCAGAGTCATTTTGCAGTCAGGCAACGTATAAATCTAAATAAATAAATTATATCATTGCCAGCAATTTATATCATTTCTGCAATGACCTTATTTGTACAATTGAAAAACATGTACATTTGAAAAATTGAATCACAGATATAATATTTCTTCCTGCAAATGTAACATTTTTTTTTAATCATCTTATGGAGAAACATATTTTAAATTAACAACACTATTTTTTTCATTTTATTTGATTGCTCGGTATCCCATATCAAATTATGCATATGAGTTTAGAGGACATCCTAAAGAAATAATACATTCAAAGAAAGCAATAGTTAAAGGTAAAAGTTCCACTCACACATATGTGTTAGTCATTCCCGACACTAGGGGGCGGTGCTCAACTCCGTTTCAAAGCCTAAGAGCCAACACTGTCCAAAGACGTTTCTGTGGTCATGTGGCTGGCATGACTAAACACCGAAGGCGTGCGGAACCACCAAAGGTGTTTCCTATTTTCCTACTTGCATTTTTACATGCTTTCGAACTGCTAGGTTAGCAGAAGCTAGGACATGTAACAGGAGCTCACTCCGTTGTGCAGCACTAGGGATTCGAACCACCAAACCTTTCTGCCAACTTTTCAGAAAGAAAGCAATAGGAATATGTTGTTTTTTGAGATTAGGTGACCAAATATGTTTTTGCTAAACAAAGTAAGAATTAAATCCTTCACTTCCATGAAGTTTCCTCTGCACTATACTTGCTTAGTTGGGAGTAGCATTCCTAAAGCATTTGCAATTGTAGAAGTTAACAGTAGAAACTGAATTACTGATTTATAATTAAAACAATGGTGAACTGAACATTTCACAGAAAAGGGCTTTGATACTTAAAATATAATGAAAACAAGCCAGACCACTAACTTCCACTTTTTAAGGCTATGAAATGTTTAAGACAATTCTAATGAAATACATAGTTGGCTCCTGTTCTCCTCTCATTATCTCTACATTTCTTTACTTACTGCCAAACTTCGAAGTGACCTTGCAAGCGTCCATTTGGAGCCAAAATAAATCATGCATAGCCCTGGCCTTGTTTTAAGATTATATATGTGGCTCTCTCTTGGTCATATTCCCCCCACTATTGTAATATATTAGTCCTTGTGATTTTTGTTTCTGACATAGTATATATAGTAGGTACTGTTGCCAAGTATTTTTTGCAAAATTTTCTAAAGTATTGTGTGCAGTTAATAGATATATCTATTTGCATATTTTACTGCAAAATCCTAATGGGTTTTGGTCCCTTGGAATGAAATTTGCCCAATAGTAGCATTAAATTAACTTAATAGAAACATAAATAGATCAGTGCATAGAGTACCCACATTCCTTCAATTGTATTTAAGGCTTGACAATTGTACCGCAAAACTACATGTTCCAAAACCTTCCCATTTTCATAGCAAATTTTCTTATATTTTTTTGTAATCTTAACCAATCGTAAATAATATTCAGAGAGGTTATTTTTACACCATGAATAACTTTAACTGTAATTAAAGCCAGTAGGAGTTATATTTGGATTTCTTTCTTTACTTATTTATTTAATTATTTTATATTGTATGACCAACCAACTATCAGATTGGGACTTTGGGTGAATAACATAGAATTAAAACCAAATAAAACACTAACAAAAGTAAAAACAATTGAATAATAATAGAAAGATAATTTCATATCGATCATTGCATTTCTATCTTAATTCTGAGGCACCAGGAGCTATCATGATAAATCAGAATAGAAGCATAAGATACAGTTTATAAATACAAGGTTTTTTCATGTAATTGATTATCAAGATTTTATATATTACATTTAGAATAAGTGTCTGAGTTTACTTCACGCTCCTAGTTAAATGTTAAGATTAAATTAATTTTAATTTTAAAAAAAATAAAATTTAAAAAAATTAATTTGATAAGCACTAAATTTAATTTATTGCATGGAATTCAATAAAGAACTCCTTTCCTTTCAGTTCTTTAAAATCCTCTCAGTTGAATGGCTGGTAAACTGGGGGGAAAAGCTCATGATTCAACATATTAAAATCCATTTAACAATTGTTTAATATAATAAAACTTTAACATCAGATTAAAATACAGAAAATGTATCTAAGAACAGGAGTTTGAGCACAAGGAAGTCTACTCATTATGGAGTTTTTAATTATTTATTTATATCCCATCTTTATTATTTTTGCAAGTAACTCAAGGCGACAACCATATATAACACACCTTCCTCCTCCTACTTTCCCCACTGCAGTAATCCTGTGAAGTGAGTCAGGTTAAAAAAAAGTGACCGGCCCAAGATCACCCACGTGACTTTCATGATTAAGGAAGGACTTGAACTCACGGTCTCTTGCTTTCTAGGTCTTAACCACTAGACCAAACTGATTTTTGTTGACCCCAAAAAATAAAAGATCCAGCCACACAGTTGTTCTCCCTCCACCCCTCGTGAGAATAAATTTGCACCAGCATCCATTGATCTCAGAGATACTCAGATATTGAAAGTCATATAGGTCAAATTGGTAAATAAACAATATTCTGAGATACTCCGGTTCATATATGGTAAACTCACACCTTTTGAAAATTGCTAAACAAAACAAATGTGAATAGTGTACAAAATTATATTTTCATAACTGAAAACAATAGCATTTGTTCTTATCTCATAAGATAAGACTTACTATAAGTTTATATAAGAATTTTTTTGATTAATGAAATTATTCAAACCAATTAGATAAATCACTTTAATTATTTAATTCAATTCTCAAGATTGTTACAGAGCTATTAACTAATTTCCTATTTAGATAGTTGTTTATATCAAAAAACATTTCTCATACCAAACAGAGTCTATCGGCGGTGCTTTAAAGCAGCCATATCTTTTCCTACTACATTTGCCTGATGAACTTAGAAAATGAAATAGTTCCTTCCATGTTCATGAACATCAGAAGCATTGTGAAAGTGTAAATTAATAGCTAATTCTTATTTCCGCTCCTATTCTTTTTTTTCATAGGTTATACATAAACACTTCTACTTGAAGAGGATAGAGATAATGGCTCAGTGTGAGGAGTGGATAGCAGATATACAGCAGTACAGCAGCGATAAACGGGTAGGCAGAACTATGTCTCATCACGCTGCAGCTCTAAAGGTAAGAAGCTAAAATCATATGCATTCATGGCTATCTTCACCAAAAGTGAGTGAGTGAGTGAAAATATTAAAGTAGGAAGTTCCTTAAAAATTACACCTTGTGCATACTAAAACTGTTGTCAGATTGAATTGTTTTCATTGTCTTTTTTCTTCTTTCTTTTGCATTGGAAAACATTGTAAAATATCAGTTAAATTGCACATTCCTTCTCTAAACCAGACCCTTCTCTGTTCAAGTTGTTCCTGTCATTTATCTTTATGAATTGGCTATTATAGTCTTAAAGCAGCTCCATGTTGCCTTGTCCTCTCTCCCAATAGTGATTAATAATGCTGAAGATCAATAGGAAGATATGTTTTATTTGAAATTGAACGTCACTTAAAACCCAATGATTTTCAATGTCATTTCACATACTTAGCTGGAGGTAACAAAAATCAAGTGAAATGCCTGTGTTCCTGAATCATCATCATACAGTTCAAGATGTAATTTTTAGGGTTAATGAATCCAACTTTGCTTACTTGTACCCAAAAGGTATAGGGCATTTGCAGATGTGTAATATTCTGCAAGCTGTCTAAAATATAAATATTTAATTCTAAACTGCACAATTCTTTTGCTTATCACAACTGCTGAAATATAACACATGAAATAAACTAAAAATGAATTTATCAGATCAATAAAATTCTTCTTTGTGATTGTTGTGATTTACAGACATGGGTAATATGTCTGCCTGGAGTTCATTCAGAATTTGCTGGAGCTAACATAATTTCTTGGGGGAGAGAAATATGCCTAGGCACAGTTGTAATTGAATTCCTTCAATATATGTTTGCACAACAGTGATTTTATATTAATTCTTAGACCTTGTTGGTTCTTCTGAATTCTTTATTCTTTCCATCTTGTTCTATTTTATTCAGTGTGAATATATTTTAATTTATTCACTGTCCATTCTGCTCGTAAGGGGTTTTAAGATGCAATCTGTTCCTCCTTGTTCAGTCACCTTTCTAGATTTAGCCTTCATTCTTCAAGGATTAGTGAAACTACAGCATATTGGGCAAAATCTTTGAAGTTTCACTTTTCCTCCACAAAGACCAACCTTCATTTCTTCCTTTACTTTCCAGCCTTCCTCCTTCCTAGCCTATTGAAAAACATTTAATTTGATTTGCCCACTGCTACTCCAGACCCTATTTGGAATTTTCCTAGTTCTCCCCACATTAATGTTGAAGCATTTTAAAATAATGATCACTTCCTTTTATGGAAAATGGTATTTTTAATAGGAGTAATTTTGGCTTGCTGGATAAGAGAACCTGCCTTCACTTTTCAAGAACGAAGTACAGTAATTCTTCATCCAAATATCCCTTTGATCTTGAGCTTTTGTTTCTGTATCCCATTTCCAACAAGTGATTACTTTTTTTTTAATTCCTGCTTTCTATTTTCATTTCAGTGTCACACAGGCATTTCCAGCTTTGCAAGGCCCATCCTGGAGTTAGGTCCTTTTTTATTAGTGTTTTCCAAGTAGATAGTTGCAGAAGCCCACTAGTGAATGCATTAGCTAAGCACCACTGCCCTCTTCAGATCCATGATCACCTTATAAGAATTTAATCCATGTGTTGGGCCTTTCTGTGTGGAATTTTTTTTCTGACATATGTAGGGCAGCTACTACTCCCCAGATTTTTATTTTATTTTATCAACAGTATAAACCTTGGCTATTGTCACCATATGAAGTGTATAATGGTTTTATTGTAATGGGGACTCAAACTCAAACTGCTGTGAAAGAGAACCTTTCCTATCTATGTTTCTGTGTACAGCGTCACACAGCTCAGCTGAGGGAAGAGCTTCAGAAACTCCCCTGCCCTGAAGGCTTGGATCCAGATGTGGATGATCCTGACGAGAGATGCAGTGCCATGACTAGTATTGAGGACACTCTCTTGCACGAGCAAGTCAAACCAAGCAGCAGTAAAGACCTCCCAAGTGACTTCAAATTATGAGCTATGTTGACATGGACTTGATAGACACACAAGGCTTTGAAGCACAAGCCAAATATGTCAATATTTGTATCTAAGAAGCTAATTATGTAATAGGTAAAGAAATTGAAACTCTAATATGCCCTTCAGGATATACAGTTTAATTCAAGATGATCTTTTATTTACCTGTACAAGAGTGTAAACTTTTTTGTGCTTTTATTTTCCAATTGTGAGAACCACTGATTGGTATGTTTAAAAGTTATGTATACAAGAATGGATAAATCACTGTTATATAAGGGAAGCTACCTTAGGAAAGAATGTTTACTGAATGTTTATTATTTTTTTTTTACTTGTAGAGTGAGGGCAGTTGTAACAGAATATATATTGGTCATTCTTACAGCTACTATTTAAAGTCAGACAGTTTTCACTGAATTTGATAGATTTTACGTTTGGCCATATCTCCATTCTCATATTTGATTTCTAAAGAGAACCTTCTGTATACTTCAATAAAGATCAAATGGACATGCTCCGTCTTATGATTTACTGGTACCTTTTTTAATAATCTTGCCATGAATACATTATAGTTGGAGACTTGCACTTGTATGACTGAATTTATTACAGTCAACATATTTAATTTTATGCTTAACTAATTCTAAAATGCAGTTGAAATAAATGCACATGGTTTTACCTCAGCCAAAATGTGGACTACTGAATTAATCTTTTTTAAATTTTTATTAATAACTCAGTGATATTTACTCAAACAGACAAAATATTTCTCACAATAGAAGAGAAGAATTTTGAAGATTTCTTGCCCATTATTAAAAGGTATTTTTAAAAACGGGATTATGATTTCAAATTAAGCAAAAAATACTTGTTGAATATTTAGAAATATTTTCTCAAATATTTCATTTGAGAGGTTTACAAATTGCCCTGGGTTAGATGATTGCGCTGTCCTGTCATCTATTTTCCAAATATTAATTTCAATATGGTGAGAGTATTTTTGTAATCAGATGGTACAAAGCTAATAGATTACTAGCTTCAATATGTGTAACATTTGACAATATAGAAGGAGAGTTATATTTGCAAGTAGAAACAGATTTACAAATACTTGTTGGCAATGTTTTATTTATTAATACTATCCCCATCTTCCCATCTTCCCAAAATAAGATGTATTTCAGATGCACCTCCTGTTGATGTGTCCTATGGCAGAGATGAAAACATTTTTCAAAGCTTTAAAACCAAGCTGTGATTGCAACAAAGGAGATGTAATAATAGCAACAGTCTTGGTTTCACACCATCATAAATGCAGTCACACATAAACACACCACAATCAATAGCTTTTCTACAATGTTTGTTCTTAGCATTAGATACTAACTTCTTACTTTCATTTGTGGAAAGAGAGCACTATAAATGAATAGTGAAACTTTATATATTGCCTGAAAAGTGAATTCTTCATCAAAATTTTGGTGCTTGCCCTTACTCAGAATGAATTTTGTCCTAATGTCATGTTAGCCATTGTTAGCCACATAACATTATTTGAACACAGGGCAACATTTCCTGCCTTTACTCTGGTAACATGATTGTCACATTTCTTCACGATTGGTGGAGACAGCAGTTAGATAGGTTTAACTCCATCCAGTAACCAATAGAGCTGAGTCTACAGTTTATAAAACCATCCCCCGTGCTGCTCCTCCCCAGCTTTAGTTGATTTTCTCTGACTAATTTGTTCTTAATTACTAATTGGCTATTGCTAAAAATTTAATAATTCACCCTCTGCCATCCTTAAGACTTTGCAGGCAGAGGGAGTGCTCAAATTCAACAAGGGGCTTTGCCCCATGCTGCGGAGCCAGCCACGCGGCTGGGAAAGCCATTTTAAAACGTTGGAGGCTCCTATTAGGCAGCAGAACGGCTCCGATCCTTCTATTTCAATTCAGACTGCTGGCAATTGCCCGGGTGGAAACTCTGCAACCTCTGTCAGAAGCACAGTGCAGTGCTTAGAAGGATCACTGACTGGTTCCCTCAGAAACTGCAGCGGACACCATTTTAAGCCAGCAGAAAGTATGAGGCACTTTATTTTGGTGCAAAGGGCATTTTGAAGCCAACGGTTGGTAACAGGGCCCTTTTATCAGCAATTATCTTGAGGGTGGCTGTTTTCTTCTTGGCATCTAACTATGGCTTCCAGCACAGGAGATGGGGCAGTAATCTCCCCTCAGCCCTCTCCACCAGAGAGCCTATAGCTGGTCCTTCATCAGCCCAGCCTTCAAGAAAAAGGGTGGTAGCAACTGAGGCAGCTGAGGAGATCCCTGCAAAGGCTCCTAAGACAGCTAAGAAAGGGGGAAAGAGGCAACTTAAATCTTCATTTCACAAGACTTCTTCCAGCAAGCGCATACAAGGTGGCAGAGAGAGCCCTCATCCATTCCAGGTGATCCCGTCCTCTCCTGATAACCCTCTTCCTGTGGGTCTTTCTTCTGATTCGGAGGTTTCTCTTTCTGATCCAGATTCTCCTTCTCCGATAGGAGAGGGTACAGGGCTTTTTGAGAGGTGCAGGCCCCTCTCCGGAGGCAGATCAGTCTCCTTCCTCCCCGGGGTCTCTGGGGTTTCAACCAGCCCCTACTATAACCCCAGATGTTGCTGCCATCATATCCTCATCCATTGAAAAAGGCATAGCTGCTGGGCTTCAGCGCAATAAATCTTCTAGCCACAGTTCTAAATCTAAGTCTGAGGGTTCCGAATCTAAAAGTAAAAAGAAGCATTCCTCTGGGAAGGCTTCTTCCAAACTTTCTGTGTCTCGGGCTTCCACGGTAGGGGACAAAGAAGAGCAGGCGCCCAGGGATTCAGACCTCTCTGAGGATGAAGATCTGGGCCCCAATCAATCCTCATTTGTGGGACCTGCTCTTTTTCGGTCCTTGTTGTTTAAGACAAAGAAAATTGCTGGCTTTAAACCTATTCCAGCTCTTAAGGCTGCAGCCCCAGAGACGGGGGATTCGGAAGATCCTCTTTTTCTGGAACCCACTGTTGAAAAGCAGGTTGTTCCTTCTAGAATATTTTTGAATGTGATAAAAAGACAATGGGCCTCTCCTGGCTCCAGTCCTTTGCCTAATGCCCTAGAACGTCTGTATAACATAGGGCCTGCTTTAGCTAAGGCTCTCGATCTTCCTACTATAGACCTGCCAGTGGTGGCCTTTCCTTCTCCTGATGCAGCTGCCAATGCCTCAGAGGATTCCCTTAAACCTAAAGACAAGCGTTTGGAGTTTCGGCCTGGGCTATTAGGGCTTCCATTTCTTCATTTTTTTAACAGTTCTGCTCTCCTTTGGCTAAAACAACTCCAGAGCAGGATTCCCAATAAGGATTCTAGGGTCCATAGGGTTCAATAAGTTGAAAGCAGCTCTTGAATTTTCGGCTGGTGCAGCACTCAATGCAGTTTGCTTTGCTTCGAAAGCTATTGCTTCTACCCTTCACATCCAGACAGTTATTGTGGCATAAAAATTGGCAAGTTGATGCCAGAGTCAAGTGGCATCTGGCTTCTTCCCCATTCTCTGGGGGAAGTCTATTTGGGGCCACTTTAGAGCCTTTATTAGTGGAGTCAAAAGACAAGCGTAAGGTCCTTCAATCAACCTTCCGCAAGTCAGACAATCAAACATCTCCCTTCTATTGACACCCGCCCTTTCGAGGGCAGGACGGGTTTCTCCAACCCCCCTCCGCAGTGCCAGTCTCACCCTAGGCAGGGCTCCAATCAACAGCAGGATAGGTCCAATAGGACCTTCCAGCGATACCCTCCCAGGAAATCCTTTGGAGGGGGCTTCAACCAATCCTACAGATATCAAAAGTGACTGGAGGATCTCTCGATAGGGGGATGACTAGCTGTGTTTGTAGAATAATGGGAAGAAATAACGACAGATGCTTGGGTCCCGAAGACCATCAAATGGGGTCTGGCTCTGGAATTTCTCTCCAATCCTCCGAGGCATTTTGTCCCTTGTCCAGTGTTTTGCGATATTCAAAAGAGACAGCTGGTGGAACAGGCCATTTGCCATCTTCTTCAGATCAGGGCCATTCAACCTGTTCCCAAGGGCCAAGAACACCAGGGGTTCTACTCCCGGCTGTTAGGGGTGCCAAAAGCCTCAGGGAGATGGAGACCAATTCTGGATCTCAAAGTCTTGAACTGATTCGTCATTTATTGAAAGTTCTACCTGCAGTCCATCTTGGAGAACATCCGCAAGGGCGTCCTCCTCTCCTTGGTGGGCCTCATGGAGGCGTATCTGCATATTCCCATCCTTCGCGAACACAGACAGTTCCTTAGGTTCGAGTATAGGGGAAATCATTACCAGTACTGAGCCCTCCCCTTTGGGCTGTCATCAGCCCCAATGGTCTTTACAAAGGTTCTGGCGGTGGTAGCGGCCCATCCCCACTCCAGACTAGTCTGGATCCAGGTCTATCTGGATGATATTCTCTTGCTGTCCCCCTACATCAGAGACATTCACACCATCATTCAAGTCCTTCAGGGCCTAAGCTTCTCAATAAATCTCACAAAGAGCTCTCTGAATCCAGACACCAGTATCCTTCATCTGGGGGCTTTAATAGATACTGTGCAGGGCAAAGTGTTCATCTCATCAGATCAACAGAATAGCCTGCAGGATCTGGCCAGAACAATCCGCACCTGTCACAGAGTCCAGCTTCTCCAGTTGTCTCCTCTGTTGGGGAAGATGGTGTCCTGCTTCTACATTGTGCCATGGGCATGCCTCCACAGCCATTGCCTGCAATAGTACCTGCTACTGTACCAGAAGAGCGACCTCAGCTGCTCACTGTAACAGGTTTCCATCCCACTGAACGTGATAAAGTCCTTGGGGTGGTGGCTATCACCGGCATTGACTCATGGGACTCTCTTTTGAGAGCCGGTTCACCTCACGCTCACCACAGATGCCAGTCTGATGGGGTGGGGGTCCACCTCCAAACAGGGATGGCACAGGGACTGTGGTCACAAGCAGATCATGCCAACACCATCAATTGGCTGGAACTGCAGGCAATCCACCTAGCCCTTCGGTGGTTCCAGAACACAGTGCGCAACACCTATGTTCTCGTCTCACAGACAATATCACCGCAAAGGCATATGTAAATCAGCAAGAGGAGACAAGGTCCAAACCACTAATGATGGAGGCGTGGCTGTTGGTGCTTTGCGTGGAAACCTATCTTCTCTCCCTCCGGGTGGAACACATCTCGGGTGTCGACAACGCTCCGGCCGATTGGCTAAGTAGCACCCAGATCAACCACGGCGAGTGGAGCAGCTCACACAATCTCTTCCGGAAACTGTCCCACAGATACGGGAGACCGGTACTTGACCTCTTTGCCACAAGGGAAAACTCCCCACTTCTATGATACTTCACCAGGTATGCAATTCTGGGGTCAGAGGGGGTGGACACTTTGCCTTCTATACGCGTTCCCTCCTCTACCTCTAATACAGAGAGTGGTGCAGAAAATGCTAGACAAGGAGGCAGAAATTCTTCTGGCATCACATTGGCCCCGCCGTCCCTGGTTCGGTGACTTAATGACGCTATCAGTAACACCTCCATGGTGTATTCCGCTGCACAAGCTGTCCTCTCACAAGGCTTGATCCATCTTCCAGACCTGCATTGGTTGCAACTAACCGTGTGGAGGTTGAGCGGGAGGCATTGAGAGCGGATGGGCTATCAGACAGTGTCATTCAAACCATACAAATGTTGCGATGCCCATCTATGACTCGAATATATGATGTTACCTGGACAGCTTTTACCTAGTGGTGTTCCTCTTCTAATATTATTTCTCTGTCTGCCTCTCTGGCTAATGTTTTAGACTTTCTCCAACAGTACCTCACCAAAGGTCTTTCGCCAAACACATTGAGGCATCAAGTGGCGGCCCTCTCTACAGTCTTAACTCTACCGACAGGTGGGCCTATCTCACACACATTCAACAGTTCCTCTGTGGAGCGACCAACATTCGTCCTTCCACTATTCAGAGGTACCCAACTTGGAACCTGACCAAGGTTTTAGACTTTCTCACCAAGGCTCTATTCGAACCATTACAGACCGTCTCTCTACAATATATCACTCTCAAGGTCACCTTCTTGATCTCAGTGACTTCAGCGAGACGAATTTCTGAAATTGTGGCTCTGTCAATTAGAAGCGACCTCTGCATCTTTCATTTGTTCTCTGCCTCGATCCAGCATTTATGCCCAAAGTGAACTCATCCTTTCATAAAATTCAGGAACTTATACTACCTAATTTTTGTCCCCATCCTACTCATAGGTTAGAAAAAAAGTGGCATACCCTAGACATTCGCAGGGTGTTGCATATTTATATCAAATGTATTGCTGCATTTAGGCATTCTAATTTCTTTTTAACCAGCTTCCCTTGTCTCCAAGGTCTCTTCTTCCACAGTAGGGCACTGGCTTAGAGTCTGTATATTTAAGGCATACAGGGTGAATGATCTGTGTCCGCCACAAGGCATAACAGCTCACTCCACCCGGAGTGCGGCCATGTCTGCAGCCTGGGCTACTCAGACTTTGGTGGAGGAAATTTGTAGGGCTGCCACGTGGACATCCCCAGTCCCTTTTATTCGCCATTACAAGATAGACCTCTTTGCTTCTGCTGAAGCTGCCTTTGGAAGGAGGGTTTTACAATAGGTCCATTCCTTGGACTCCTCTTTCACGTGGACTGGATCCCTCCCAACACAGGCCAATCTTGGGTATGTCCCTATCTGACTGCTGTCTCCACCAATTGCGGAGAATGGGCATTGGTACTTACCTGATATGCTCATTCTCACTACAGGTGGAGACAGCAGTCAGCCCCACCCTGTTCCGGTCAGGGTCCATCCTTTGATAGGACTAGGGTAGGCCTCTCCCTTCCTTTTCCCCTTTTTTCCTTTCTTCTCCATCATATCAACTACACATCAGTCTACAGTCCACCTTCATCAAAAGCTGAGAAGGAGCAGCAAGGAGGATGGTTTTATAAACTGTAGATTCAGCCCTATTGGTTACTGGATGGAGTTAACCCAATCTGATTGCTGTCTCCACCTGCAGTGAGAATGAGCGTATCAGGTAAGTACCAACGCCCAATCTCATATTCAAAATATGAGAAAAGAAGAAAAAATGGGTTGAAACAGTATATAGAAGAAACAGCCATAAGTGTTTTTAAACAAGATCTACGAGGGAAGTGAATTTATTCAATACGTGACTTAGCTTTTAGACCACTGATGCAATTGTACTGGATCTTCTCTTGCATTTAATACAGTGGAAAATCTTACGGAAAAGTCATTTCATTATTAGCACTAATTGTCCTTGGGTCTGTGGCTTTTGACAAAAAAGAACAAATTATGACATCATCCAGAACTTGCAACTTTTTAATCCTCTCCTAAATAAAGCTCACTGAAGAGCCATAACATTGCTAGTATGTCTTTATAAATAGAAAACACAATATACCATAAAAAGACCAAACTTCAAAATTAGTTTCACTCTAAAGCAGCCTCCCCAAGCCTTATGTATGAAGGAGACATTGTGCATGTCAGAAACAAGAATCAGAGCAGAGTAATGGATAGATTATTTGATATATGAAATTGAATCCCCCAAGGATTTCTGTTGGGGCTGGTATGCTTTAATTTATTGATAATAGTTCTGAAATTCAGGGTGGCTAGGTTTGTATCATCACAAAATGATTCAAAGTGGAAAATGTTTAAAAATTATGAAATGCTCCCAGAACATCCCTCCAAGTGAGTGAATTGGCTTTAAAATAAAAGCTACACTAAGGTTAATTAAATACCAAGTGTTGCATGTGTTTCAATTTTTTTAAAAAAAAATCAAATATATACTCACAGAATCTAAGCCCAATATCTATGCTTCCCTAGTTGGCCATTCAGCCACAAAGAATGTTGAGTTAGACAAACCTTGGCGTGATCCATCAGGGTTGTTTTAAGCGTTGCTGCCAACTTCAACTCTGGGCAAACTGGTGCTCAACAATGCAGTTCCTTTTCATAGGCCATCTTTTTAGGTTGGTAAAACATTCCAATGCTTAAAAATATATGGACACTTTCACAAAAGCTTTCATGGGAAGGCTTCTCTGTTTACAAAATGGACACCATCAATTAGTTTAAAAGCATCTTTAGCAAATAAAGAAGAAAGAATGGAAAGGAAAGGGGGAAGGAAGGAAGGTTTTCTAGAAAAAGCTCTCTAGAATGCTTTCCTACAACCTTCACTATTTTGCTTTTTTTTTCCTGAGTTGGTGGACACACTTCCAGACAAGTCTCTGAAACTATTGTTTCTATTTTTAGAGAATACACTGCAAACTTTGGCAAGATGCTTTTTAGATGGGACAGCAAGTTTGGCAGTGTCAAGAGAAGCTCCCATTAATGTCACAGTGCCAACCCTTCTCTTAACACACTGTCATTGAATACATTATACTGGAAACTGCCTACTAGAAAATAATTATATTTAATGTAGATAAAAGGATCTGGCTAACAACATGAATTGATTCTTAATACGCAGCATTCTTGCTTTATTCCAAATTGCTACTTTTATCTGTTAGCCCTTGAACTGTTTTCCACCCAAAGTTTCCATTTGACATCTCTTTCCTTCTTCCCCTGAATTTTCCTCTTCATAGATTTACAATTGCATTTAGCTTCATAATATCTGATGGATGTTACATTGCACCACGGGTTATGTGTCCAGTATGAGAAACAAGCTCATAACTTCAGAAACAATTTTTTCAGAATTGCAACTTACACTCTTGGTTCTCTGCTTACATTTGAAACTTGATTTATTTTCCTTCCTCCCTCCCTCCTTCCCTTTGTGACGCGTGTTGTTATAAGGGACAAACTGTTGCTATTATCTTTTAAGCAATTTTGTTTAATAAACTTGTTTAAACTAAATATTTATAAAGTCATCCTGACATATATCTTTGAAGCAGAATATGTCATCCTGACATATATCTTTGAAGCAGAATATGTCATTCCCAATAAAGGCATGAAATAATATTGATATTTATTTATTAGCTTTGTCCTTGCATTTCGCATGCCATTCTGACACACTAGTTTGTTCTAAAAATGCACAGCTATTGCTGGTTAATTGTCATTAACTAACATGCTTCGTATCTTATTCCATGTATCTTATGCTTAATGAAATCAGGGTTGATTGCTGGAAAACATGATTATCCATCTAATGAGATGTAAAATTTTAGCCGTAAGTTAGAGGAGAGCTCCACAGTATTTGGTGCCCTCTAGAAGACTGTTTATTATGCCACCTGGAGTTTATGGGAGCTGGCATCCTAGGTATCACCAGGGGACTACATTGGGAATAATATAAGGTAGATTATGTTCACAATAAAATGTTTTAGAAGGATCTATTGACCTTTTTTATTTCATTCAATCATGTCTAATTTTTGGAGACTGCATGGACAACTCCTTGCAGTTTTCTTGGCAAGGTTTTATAGAAATGATTTGGCATTGCTTCTTTTTTAGGGCTGAGAGAGATTGACTGGTTAAAGGTTGGCTTTGTGCCTAAGGCAGAATTAAAATTTACAGTCTCCCTGTTTCTAGCCTGATGTTTTTATCCCTATACTAAACTAGCTCATATTGAACTTATAACTTCCGTTTTTGCTAATGAAGTAACAATATATACAAAAGCAGATTATTCATCTTGAGTACTTTTATACATATTTTAATTGTGCAAATGAATGCAAAAATTTTGCTCTTCAAATCTCCTAAATGCAGTTTTATCTTACAAAATATAAAGCAAATCACCTAACATGGATGTTTTAAAACAATAGATTGAATGAGAAAATTATTTTGCTTCATAGGTGATGCTTTTATCATATATTAACTAGATTTATCTTCCAAGGTTTCAGATCATTGTCATATTATGTTAACAGATAAAGAGATAAGTATTGTGATTTTTTTCTTAATCATTCAATTTTGTGCTTATTTATCTCCAGGAGTTAAAATAGTTCTGCAGTGTTCTTTTGTTCTCCATCTCTGCCACAATTTTCCTTTGTCTAAAGCAGCCTTTCTCAATATGGGTACCTCCCCATTATTCCAGTTCACTGCTCTGCTAGCTGAGATAAGGCTTGGTTTACAACATCCAAAGAATTCAATATTGTTGCACTTATTGCATAGCAGTGTGAGATCAGCACATCACAATCCAAAACCTGGGGACATGAATTAAGTTATTTTTCCTTTTAGAAGTAAATAAAGGGTTGTTTTATACAGAGAGAAGAACATCAGTTATTCAAGGTTAACTCAATCCTGCAGTTTGGTTCAGAATGAAGAGATTGTTTATGCTGGTTAATAGTGCTTGGAGTCAATACATTAGGAGGGTGGCCGGCCTGGTTGAGGAAAACTCTTGGGAATATTTCAAAAACTAATCCACAAACGTAATGAATAATGAGCTTTTTAGGGAATTGGCATTGAAACCAACAGGATACATGAGCTCTAACCCAGGAGACAATATCTTGTTCAAACCCAGTTTGTCATGTCTGATAGACTCATCATTCTAGGTATCTTGATGGCAATGCCGTACAGGTAGTCTTCCACTTACAACAGTTCATTTAGTGACCATTGAAAGTTACGACAGCAGTGAAAAATGTGACTTTTGACTGTTTTTCAGTTATTACTTTTGCAGCTTCCCACAATCATGTGATCAAAATTCAGATGCTCGGCACCGGGTTCATATTTATGGCCGTTGCTGTGCCCCAATGTCACATGAACATCTTTTTATGACCTTCTCACAAGTCAATGGGGAAGCCAGATTCACTTAACAACCAGATTACTAACTTATCAACTGCAATGATTCATTTAAATACTGTGGCAAGAAAGATTGTAAAATGGGGCAAAAGTCGCTTAACAAATGTCTCACTTAACAACACAAATTTTGGGCTCAATTGTAGTCACAAGTCGAGGACTACCTATCATAATAGTGTTCTAGAATGTTGTTTTTTATTTCCAGGTTCATCTGGAACCCTGGAATTTCTTGCTTGCCTCTATCATATCTTTTTAAGAGGAAAGCCAAACAACCTAATCCTTGGATACCAAATGCAAATGAGCTGAAAGGAATAATTCATTCTTGCAGCAAACATTAATTTAGTGAATGGATCTGTGTATTTCCTTAAGTTCTAGAACTGTAGAGAGTTAGCAAAGATGAAATTTACAGAGATAGGCCAGATCCGTTACCAAAGTGACAAGGGGAAAATTGTGGTGTAGGTCCAAAAATACAAGAAGGGATGTACAAAAACATAAATGGGGTGGAGGTAGGGAAGTAAAGCATAGTTAGTCAGGTGTGCAAGTTCCAATTATTATAGTCAATATTAATAAAAATAATTTTAGCCTTCAAGCGGATTTGATTTCTAGTTTGGTCTATGTTGTGGCCCAGCAGGAGCCGTTGGAGCTGCCACCAGACTCTGACAGCAAGGGGCCCTATGAGTCGGCCCCTGGAGGATGTGGAGGACCCTGGACAGGGTTCTGACTCCGAGCAGGGCGCAGAGAGACTGGTTGACCACCAGGTGGTGCCTGAGCCTTGGATCAGTGGGGAGGAGACAAGGGAGAGTGATCCAGAAACCAACAGTGAGTTGTTCCAGGATGCACGACATCGAAGAGCTACTCGGCATCAAGAACAATTACATAATTACAGGAGGTAATTATGCTCAGCTGATGGTCATTAGGCTCCTCTCCAGACTATAAAAAAGACTGCTTCTTGCAGAAGTAAACACTTTGACTAAAGAGAAACTAACTTGGCAGGCTGGATTACTGCCAAGGTTTGTCGGACTTGCTGCCAAGGTCCTTATCTGTTTGCTTGTTTGGCTTTCAGCCACCAAGATTCTGGTCTTGTTATTAAAGGACATTCCATTCAAGCTTGTTTCAGCTTTTGTTACTGGACGGAGGAGGGGGTCAGAACAGGTCTTGCATCGTGGGGCTGACAATAACAAACACTTTTAGGATAGAAAAACAAGAAAGTCCAGTTGTCTCCTGGGAAAAAAAAGCACCTTTGGGACTGTTGTGGCCCGCTGGCGGCCAGCAGAGCTGGATGCACAGTTGGACAGTGAGGAGGTTGGGAAGGAACATGGGCCAGCCTTAGGGGCTGAGAAAAGCTCAGACGAGGGCTCTGTGTCAGAGGCAGTGAGGGAGATAGACAGCAATGAGGCAGAGGAAGAGCTGGAGCTTGTTCCCAGGGTGCGCATGCACAGAGCTGCCAGAAGACAAGAACCACTAGGAAAGCAGGGTCGACTTGGGAGTAAAGCCACACCTTGGAGCTGATTGGCCCCTCCCATAGGAAACAAAAGAGGAGCAAACGGGGAGTGGGCTTTTGCAGGAAACAATTCATTCCTTTGGTTGTTTCAAGAGTGGAAAATTCTGTTTGTGACTCATAAGAGACTCTGCCAAGTGTTGCCTTGCCCTGTGTTCGTAAACTAGTTATCTGGCAGCTCGCCAAGTGAGATAAGTTCGTGTTGATAAATATTCCTCTGAAAGACTGTTTGTCAAGCCTTGCTGACTGTGAATGAAACGAATTCACAGTCTAGTTTTAGTTTTTTTTTTAGTTTTATTGCAGATTTATATGCCGCCCTTTTCCCTGAGGGGACTCAGGGCGGCTTACAACAATAAAGGGAAGGGAGTGCAAGACAAGACTTAAAAAGAAAAGAAACGTGATTAAAGGAAATTGGTCATAAAAACACAACATTCACTCAACATTCGGGCGGGGTGAGAGTAATCCTATCCCCAGGCCTGACGGGATAGCCAGTTCTTGAGGGCTGTGCGGAAGGCCTGGACTGTGGTGAGGGTACGGATCTCCACGGGGAGGTTGTTCCATAATGTCGGAGCTGCAACTGAGAAGGCTCTCCTCCGCGTAGTCGCCAGTCGGCACTGACTGGCGGATGGAATTCGGAGGAGGCCTACTCTGTGCGATCTGATGGGACGCAGGGAGGTAATTGGCAGGAGGCGGTCTCTCAAATAGTCAGATCCACTACCATGGAGCGCTTTATAGGTGGTAAGTAAGACCTTGAAGTGCACCCGACGATCAACAGGTAGCCAGCGCAGCTCACGGAGGATTGGTGTTATATGGGCGAACCGTGGTGCGCCCATGATCACTCGCGCGGCCGCGTTCTGGACTAGCTGAAGACGCCGGATGCTCTTCAAGGGCAGCCCCATGTAGAGCACATTGCAGTATTCCAGCCTAGAGATCACAAGGGCTCGAGTGACTGTTGTGAGAGCCTCCCGGTTCAGGTAGGGCCGCAACTGGCGCACCAGGCGAACCTGGGCAAATGCCCCCCTGGTCACAGCCGACAAATGGTGGTCAAAGCTCAGCTGTGGGTCCAGGAGGACTCCCAAGTTGCGGACCCTATCTGAGGGGGATAAATTTTGCCCCCCCAGCCTGATTGATGGAACGTTAACCAAATTTTTGGGAGGGAAACACAACAGCCATTCGGTCTTTTCCGGGTTGAGTACCAGTTTGTTAGCTCTCATCCAGTCTTTAACAGCCTCAAGGCCCCGGTTCATCACGTCCACCGCTTCATTGAGTTGGCACGGGGCGGACAGATACAACTGCGTATCGTCCGCATATTGATGGTACTTAATCCCGTGCCTCCGAATGATCTCGCCCAGCGGTTTCATGTATATGTTAAATAGTAGGGGGGACAGAACCGAGCCCTGCGGCACCCCATAGGTTAGGGGCCTCGGGGACGATCTCTCCCTCCCCACCAACACCGACTGCGACCTGTCCGAGAGGTAGGAGGAGAACCACTGTAAAACAGTGCCGCCCACCCCCACCTCCCGCAGTCGTCGCAGAAGGATACCATGGTCGATGGTATCGAAAGCCGCTGAGAGGTCAAGGAGAACCAGGATGGACGCATAGCCTCCATCTCTGGCTCTCCAGAGATCATCGGTCAATGCGACCAAAGCGGTTTCAGTGCTGTAACCAGGCCTGAAGCCAGACTGGAAGGGGTCAAGATAGTTAGCTTCCTCCAAGGTACGCTGAAGCTGTAAGGCCACCACCTTCTCAACAACCTTCCCCAGAAAGGGGAGGTTGGAGACTGGACGATAGTTGTTAAGAACTGCTGGATCCAAGGACGGTTTCTTCAGGAGGGGCCTCACCACCGCCGCCTTAAGTGCGGTGGGGAGGTGTCCCTCCCGAAGAGAGGTGGTAACAACCGCCTGGATCCAGCCTCGTGTCACCTCTCTGCTGTTGGCAGTCAGCCAAGAGGGACACGGGTCCAGTATGCAGGTGGAGGAACTCACAGCTCGCATAGCCTTGTCCACATCCCCAGAGGCAACATCCTGAAACTCAACCCAGAGATGGTCTACCAAGTTATTCCCCTGTGTCCCGGCTGGATCTGCAGGGGTGGAGTCCAGTTCCGATCGAAACCGAGCAATTTTGTCCGCCAAGAACTGACTATATTCCTCAGCCTTTCCCTGTATGGGGTTCCCCGTCTCCCTCCTATTTAGGGAGTCATGTAAATAACAGTGGTTTTGTTGGAACCAAGACTCTGCTTCATGCTTTTTAAGGAAGACTAGGTCAGAAGAGGGACTTTTAAGACAGAAACAATTTATGGCATGGCCTGCTTCTTAAGTCACAACTCATTTTGAGGAATGTACAAAGCTACATTAAACTTAGAAATCAGCACAACATGTATTGATATAGAGCTGATTTGCCCAAACTGTTGTTCTCCAGAAATTGCACTCTAAATGCCTGTCACTGCAGATCCAAATCATAGAAGCTTCTTCCATTTTCCTGGACAATATTATTGAAGTATCCAAATGCCTGAAAAGGAGATTCAGCCTTTGTCTTTCATCCATATTCTCAAAATGTTTGAACAAGTTCTTTTATATACCTAAAGGTGTTTCAATTTATATTATTTTTTTTAAAAAACTGGAGTTTATGAAACACACAGCAGCAACAATAACTCTACATATGTTTGTGTGTGTTTAAGTCATACAAGTAAAATTACACTTTTTCACATTTCACCTAACATTGTAACAGATATGGTTTTATTTATCTTTCAATGAGGAGCAGCCAGTAGAAAAGTTTGAACATTTTGATGAAACTGTATTTACTTCTCCCATTTTTAAAAACCCTGCTTCCTGAGAGGTATAATAGGGGATCTAAATATCTTTCTAGTAAGTGCAACCTGACAGGATAGGAATGCATTTTTGTAGCAAAAGGATTTTTCCCACCAAGCAGAAATGTTAAATACTACACGGATAACAGTTGTATCAGCATCAGAACGACTCTAATGCATCACATATAATCCCGTTATGTCAAATTTCAATAAATCACTCTCCAGTGCTGCCATTTAGTTCAATTTAAAAACAGATAACATTTGCTAAAACATTTTAGAGAATTGTTACTTTTGCTATTCCATCTCACCATGGGACTTAGCCTTCTATACTCACCCTTCAAAAGAAAGGAAGTCATCCTTCTCTCATTTCCTATACTACTTTCATCTATATGCTCCCCAGTGCAATTTGTATTTTAAAATACCAGACATGCTAGCTTTCTTTGTATAGTTGCTCTTCCACCTTCAGCCAGTCATTCTGTCTTAGCTCCACATATTTTACAAAATGAAAATAAAAGGAAAGAGTGTTAATTGCAAAATTTCGAGCACTTGGGCAAAAGGCAGGACCTAAATCTAACAAAAACATATAAATCCTCTTGCAAGAGTTGTGTGTGCGCTTTTTATAAATTAACACTTTCTTCAAATAAAATTATTTTTTATAATGCTATTCAAGTCTTTTAGGATTCCCAAATGTGTGTTATGAGAGACTTGAGGAAGGTTAGACCATAACTCAGAAAGAAAACAGATAAAAATATTATAAAGAAGCTGCTTCTGATGTTATAAATGCATTTATAAGTTTACATCATAATTCCATAAGTTACTGTTTCTAGTTTTCTAAACCATAAATCACAAGCTCATTTTTTTCTTTCTTTTTCAGCAAAAAGTTTGTAAGTTTTTTTCCAGCCACTAATAAATGTAACTCATATTTCTCTATGCAGACAAGTTAATCTTGCTATCTCTGCTAGTTCAATCATCTTCAGCCATTCCTCTTTTGTGGGTATATCAGAGTCTTTCCAGTTTTGTGCCCAAAGTGACTCAGTGGTTAAAGTGCAGTACTGCAGGCTACTTCAGCTGACTGCTAGCTGCAGTTCAGCAGTTCAAATCTCTCCAACTCAAGGTTAACTCAGCCTTCCATCCTTCCAAGGTGGGTAAAATGAGGACCCAGATTGTTGGGGGCAATATGCTGACTCTGTCAAGGGCTGTAAAAGCACTATGAAGGGGTATGTAAATCTAAGTGCTATTGCTATTTCTATACAATATAATAGTTTCACAAACAATGTTTACATTTCAAAAGTTTGTCATACAATATCCTTGCTACCTGAAAAATGCAGAGTGCATTCACGTTTGAATTACAAATACTTCTTCCATACATCTTCAGTCTAGCATTTCTTTTTTAATTAGATTGTTTTAGGGTTGTTTTCAACTTCTTCTCAGGAGATCCGGTAGCACATACATCGCATTTCCTTCTTATTTCTATTTCACATCAATTTCATGAGATACATCAGCCTAAGAACCAGAGTCTGGCCCCCAAAACCACCCAATGAATTTCGTCAGTGAAGAACGGGCTTCCCAAGTTGTTTTACTTTTAAACCCGCTTCCTGTTTCTTATATTAAAATATAATCTATTTTATTCCTTCAGTTAATTAAAAAGGAAAAGGGGAAACAATGCAAGCAAATCACAAGATTTTTAAATTGCCAACCATATTCAAGCAACTTTCATCTTTACAGCAAAGCCATTAATCACCATAAACTCATTTTGTCTAAAAGCAGTAGTAATAGATTGTTCTATGTAAATCACTTTATTGCCTTTTCTGATGTCAGTTTACTGAAATAGAGTTGCTAATAAATACTTCCCATGGGAACACAGTTTGTTTTGAAGGTTGGTGGGATAGGTCTCTTTCATTTCAATTGGTGGCCAAGGGCTGTGTGTTGAATTTAATTTCTGAAAAATAATACTCTCAAAATATCAAAATGGCTCTCCTCCCTCCCTCCCTCTTTCTCTCTCCCTCTCCCTCCCTCCCTCTTTCCCTCTCTCTCTCTCTCTTTCTTACACACACACACACACACACACACACACACACACACACACACACACCAGAGGTGGTATTCAGCAGGTTTTGACCAGTTCTGGAGAACCTGTAGCAGAAATTGTGAGTAGTTCGGAGAACCAGTAAATGTCACCTCTGGCCCCATTCCCCATCTATTCTCTGACTCTCGAGTCCCAGCTGATTGGGAGGAAATGGGGATTTTGTAGTATCATTCCCCTGGAGTGGGGAGGGAATGGAGATTTTACAATATCCTTCCCCTGCCACACCCACCAAGCGATGCCCACAAACTGGTAGTTTAAAAAATGAATCCCAATACTGATGCACATACACACATACAAGAATCTGAATTGGAATGCAAAGTCACAACATAAATTCTAGAACAAGATGCTCTCAGAATATGATTATAATGAGTTCAAAATATTTTGATCTAGAATTAACAAACTACTTTACCTGGGCCTTCTGTTGTACACAACTGAATCACATAGTGCTGTTTGGTGAATTGTACCACAATTATTTTAAATAAGGTTAAATTGGGCTTTAAAAATGGAGACCCTGCTGCTTGGTTGAACACTAGCACATAAATGAGCCCAGTCTGTCTACATTCTGAGCTGGCTGAAGAACTCCATAGGGTTGCCTTGTTACATGGGAGATCATAAAGATCAGATATTTCTGGTTTCAGCATTTCACTAATAGCCAGCATTTTACAAGATTCTTTACCATATTGATCAATTTTTTAAAACAGATTTTTAAAAAAGCACAGCAAAAAACCAAGGTTGAACTAGATGTAGCACTGCTCCAGAAACAACTATTAAAGGCAGATGTGATCTTCCAAAGGTCTCCTCCAAGTGTGCAAGTAGTCAATGTAAGTATTTTCAGGCATTGAGTAGAGTAGAGAATGGAGTAGAGCAGAGAAGCCACCTTTCTTTTTCTTAATTGTACTATAAAAAATTAAGAAGAGGGAGGGAATACTAACAAAGTTTCTAGTTTTGAGGGTCCTGTTTCTTCAAGTGGTGGCTTTATCTCTATGCGTAGAGTCATCTTTGAGGCAGCAATGCTCTCATAGTTGCCATGGGGAAACTCCCTGATGGGTTGTTCCTTCCATCATTTTTCAAAGCTTGGAAAGGGAATCCAGAGGAGGTATTCAGCAGGTTTTGACCAGTTCTGGAGAAGCGGTAGCGGAAATTTTGAGTAGTTGGGAGAACCGGTAAATACCACCTCTGACTGGCCCTGCCCCCATCTATTCTCTGCCTCCGAGTCTCAATTGATCGGGAGAGAATGGGAATTTTGCAGTAACCTTCCCCTGGAGTGAGGAGGGAATGGAGATTTTACAGCATCCTTCCCTTGCCACATCCACCAAGCCACGTCCACCAAGCCATGCCATTCCCACCAACCTACGCCCACAGAAATGATAGTAAAAAAAAATGTATCCCACCACTGAGGAAATCTGACAGTGATAGCAAAGTAATCCCAAGGAATGTATTTTAAATCAAGTCAACAGTTGCAAACGAAGCAGTACTGTACCAGTCCATTCTTGCCTTTTTGTTTCTCTTGATGGTGACAAAAAGTGACAGGCTTTGAAAATCCACCCAAAGCCACGTTCCCATTTCCTCCAGCACTCTTAGTGCCAAATTATGCTAAAGCAAACAGCCCACTGTGGAATGAAACAGCCCACAGCATTCTACAATGTATTCGAAACCAAAAGTATTCCTCTTTAATATTTGCATTAAGATTCTTTTCCCTCTCTAATCGTCAATGTTTTCTGGTCAAATGCACTGAAACTCCGTCAGGGCAAAATGACAAAGGCACTCTGGATGAAAAGAAATGGTATATTAGCAGCTACTTCAGAGAAATGGGCAAGCAAGCTAGAAAGAATTCAAGGAGATGCCATAAGAGAAGCAGGCTTCCAGGGCAGATAGGCCAAGGCAAACAGAAAGAAAGGAACCCTTTTATCTTTGCAAAGATGAATTGTGCAAGTTTTTTTCACGTATTCATTTTTACCTTTCTTTTTTTTGTTGAACAGGAAAAGAAATGGTAAAATTGCAAACAGCAGTTATTGAAGATAGGATAAAACATTTTTTTTCAGAGAAAGAAAGTTGAAGAAAAAGACAATTCAGTAAACAAATTAACTGCATAAGAGAAATATCTATAAAGGTGATTATATATGACATTTTATGATTTCAGTATGCTCCAAATAACACCCCCCCCCATTTCAGGAACATGTTAAAAAGAAAAAGATGACAGTCATGACTATATAACCAAAACTCTCTTACAACATACATAAAAAAGGAAGTGGTTCCAATCATATAATCATAGCCGCCATCTAGACTCATTTTGACCTTTCAGGAGACGCAAATACACCCTCATATAAAGTCTTCCAGATTTCCCTATGTTGAAAACCTCCCAAAGATACAATTTAAAAGCACTTATTCCAATTAAAAGCTATTATGTCCTGGTACTTAATCTTTCTTGAACTCTTGATCTACAACAGAGTTCCCTTGGTCACTGCTCGCTCCCTGCCAATTCAATTTTATAGATAGTATTTCCATTTTAGGCCACCCAACTCCATAACAAGTCTGTGTGGCTTTTAGATAAAAAATTACAAGAAAAGAAAATACATCAGGAGTTTAAAAAAGAAGACAGCTAATATAGATATAATAAAGATGGAGATGGTTTTCACAGGAGGCAGGCATAAGTGCTAATCTCCAGGCGTATCTAGAGAGCCAGTTTGGTGAAATGCTTAAAGGATTTAAGGACAGACAATACTCAGCCTGAAGTCCATATTCAATCAAGAAATGCATTAGGTCCCTTTAGGCAGGTCATCCCTTATTACATGAGGGAAGTGGAGATAAATTGAAGGTCTCCAAGTAAGATGTCCTAATTTATTGGAGAAAGGAGGGCATAAAAAATCACACACGCACACACACACACACACACACACACACACACACACACACACACTTCCAAGAATGCCTAGGGCAGATGTTCATGATTTGAAAATAGAAATGTCAAGCCCTATACTTATTAGAAATTTCTCTGAAACGTATGGATTCTCTCATAAAATCAAAAAGAGAAGTAACCCCTATTTTAGTAACTTAACAGTTTCTTCAGAAAGAGTTTTTTTTTGAACAATAGTGACTTTTAGCTGAAGCTTTGCCTATATAAAGTTTGCTTTGTCAAGGACATACGGTTCATTATGGCTGCAAAGTATACACTGACAATAAATAAAGCATCAGCTTTATTTAAAATTAGTTTAATTCTACTATGTCTTGTTCTTAAGTCCATGCAGGATACAAATGTTTGGAATTCCACCATGGTTATAAAAATTATACTAGCTATTTGTGAAGGCATCAAAGGATTAATCTTTGATCCTTTTTGCATGAGTCAAGCCATTCTCCCAATACATCCAAAAGAGTCAATCTCTTTTTAATTATACTTTAATTTCAGCTGCAAATAGAGATGGACTTCTGTTCAAATAATTCTCAAATCCTAACCATAGCTAGTAATATTCAACACATGTTCTGACTTTAAATTAACTGCTCATGAACTAGGAACTGAAAGAAAAAGCCTTCTACTAGTTGTTCTGTCCCATGAAAGAAGAAGTATGAATGGTATAAACCAGATCAGTGATGGTGAACCTATGACATACATGTCAATAGTGACATTTTGGGTAACACACCAACATTTACCAACAACTATTCTTGAAAACGTGCCCTATTATCACACAATTTTTCGAGAGCATGGGAGCCCTTCCCATTTATTGTGCAGCATGCGCAACCAGTTTTCAAAAGTTGTAGAGGTTGCAGGAGAACATTCTCCAAAGCCACTTTGAGAACAAAGGCCCTGTGTAATCTGGAGCAGCCTCAGGTAGGCCACAGGGGCCTGTCAAGAGAAAGTGAACACTTCCTGAAGGTAAGTGGTGAGCAGCAGATCCTGGGAAGCACTGGGCCACGGGCAATCCCTCGTGTGCCTTGGGGAGCGTGTCCTTTTTAAGTGGCAGTGGTTATGCTAGGGCTCATTCTCAATTTTGCCCCAAGTGCTGCAGCTCAGGATGGCCTAGATGAAAGGAGAATTTTTTTTCTTTTTTGTTTGGGTGACACGCCGTGTCACATTAGGCATTTTCTGAATTTTTTACTCACTTAGCCAAAACATTTGCCATCACTGAGCTAGAAGAATTATATCAGTGCAGCCTCGAATGGAAAGAATGAGAGATATAGGTTTGAGGTCATATCTTAGGTGCACACTGAGAGACCAGGTGAATAAATGCATCAGAAAATATTGTTTTGTCTCTAATGTATGAAAAGGGCTGGATATGAGATATTTGTGTGTGTGTTGATATAGTAAGAAATTAGAGGGTTGTTTTACTCCTATGATTTGGTCTTTTCCAGCCTTAGCTCAGCTTGGTTTCAGTTACAGCAGGGTGTCAAACTCCCAGCCCACGGGCTGGATGCGTCACAATCTGGCCACTCCCACGCCCAATCTAGTAAAGGGGAAAAAACTCCTGATACATCACGTGATAACACCGTGACAACATGATCTTGACACTCCTGAGTTACAGCATACATTAATCAAAAGGAATATAGTGGTAGCTTCTATCATTAGAAATCAGCTGCAGCTCACAAATATGCATTTTAATAAAGTTTATTAGTCCAAAAAGGTACCATTAGACTCCTCCCAATTTTTTTGCCATCATTGACCAACATGATATTCATCTTAAATAGCATACATTAATGCAATTATGGAAAGAAATATAATAATTAAAGATGCAAATGTGATGTTAAATTCCATGTTCCTAAATTATGGAATTTATCGAGCTTGGGGTTGACAAAGAGGGAGAGATCCATTTATCTTACATAAATGGAAAGAAACTTACCTTCCTGGTGTAGGAAGTTAAAATCCACCCATCTCCTAGAGAAAATTGAGTTTTTTAGGAAATATTAAAAAGACAGAATATTTCCTCTAAATGGGAGACAGAAACTCAGGTCCCCCCACCTATGTCAATGAGCCATTAAGGCCTGAGCCAGTCTATTCTACATAAAAAAGATCTCCTTACTTCAGCTCCAGGGTGATGGGATTAAGGCATGATGGTATTAGTCTTCTACCCATCTCACCACATGGCACCTGGGAGGATTGCATCAGCCAGCAGAACAAACAGGCTTGGGTCTCAGCACAGCCTACAGAGTTGCCCCTGCACTGCCCCTTGGGAGTCTCACCACCAACCATAATCATTTCTTACACAGGAATGGGAAGCTCTGGGGTGGGACCCAACAGAGGGCATAAAACCAGGGCACTCTGGAACGAGCTCCCCGTGAAGATCCGGACCCTTACTACCGCCCGGCCTTCCGTAAAGCTACTAAGTCCTGGCTGTTCCGGCAGGCTGGGGGCTGTTAAAACACCCAGCCCCATCTTAATTGTGACTGTTGTGGATTTTAAAATTGTTTGTATTGTCTTATTTATTCCCTCCCCTGTTTATTGTGAGCCGCCCGGAGTCCTTCGGGAGTGGGCGGCATACAAAACCAACAAACCTAAACCTAAACTACTCTCGGCTTTTCTACCCTTTTTTTCTTTTTCATCCAACATCTTGAAGCATGTGATCCCCCTTTTCTGTTCAAGAGCTCATGCTCCTGTCCATCCGGATCCTGTCCACCATTAAACCATCTTTCCAAGCAGTCTCCATGTTTCCAGTGTCTTTTTCTCCCACTTGAAACTGAACCCAGATGGACATTTCTTCCAGCACTGATAGTAAGGAATGGATTCAGGATATGTATATGTTATCAATCTTTGTAATCCAGCACAGCTGTTCTCTTCCCCCCCTCCTGACCTACTTACTTTTCTACAAAAAAACCCTGACCCTCTTTTGTAAAAGACTTTAGAATTCTGCAGGTCTAAGAATACAACAGACTTCCCTATTTAGGCATCCTGTGAATATTAGTGATTGTCCTTTGTGGCTAACATTTCTGATAGAACATCAGGATGGAGAACTGAAAGTGTCATAGAAGATCAAGGAATTTGCTCCAAAAGAAACTGACCCCAGATGAAAACCACTTTTTGAAACTCCTCACTGTTTTGAAAACTGAAATCTTAAGGAGATTCACCAACATAAAACACATGTGAGCTATGCTGAATCAAGCTAGAGACATATACAATATATTCTAATATTCTCATGGCCAATTAAAAGACCACAAGCAGGTCGAGGCAGTATAAGTGCCTCTGAGATTGGAAATACCCTATTGTGATTATTATTTTTCACTGACAGCCTTATCTTCCACTAGTTGCAAAAATCATTTACATATTCTGCTCTGATTATTTTTTTTAGAAAATATTTTGCTTTTGCTGGCTTTATCTAACAATGATGAGTAACAGAGAAATGTACTCTGGAATACGAAGCAATGTAGTAGTATGTATTTGTGTTAGCAAAATTGATTGTGAAGATAACTTTTACTGTCTGTCAAGAAACTTGTTTCTTGGAGATGAAATGGCATCCTTCCAGTTTGTTCCTTGGCACAGATATACTATAGTTCATATTTGATCCTATGGGGCCTTTCTCCCTAACCATTTCCTTAAAAAGTAAGTATAGTTGTAACAAAATTATTTATTTAATGTTTTAAATAATGTGCTGATTATATTTCCTGATAGTGGCTAACAGATTTATAGCAGTTCTACTTTCATAAGAAGTTTCAAAATACAGATTTTAAATTACCAAATGTGATAGGTCAGAGAGATAATCGACTGTTTTCCTTTCTTTTTTTCCTGACGTACTTGCATGTAGCTAGATGCAATTTCCCCAAACTGAAGCAATATAGTTTCCAGTTGCCCGTGTCACAATTGACCATAACAAAGGAAAAATGAAGGGCATATGAATTTTCTAAATAATATAAAGGCCATGCATTGTTGTCTGAGTTATATTTTAGAAATGAATAACAATTATTCATATACACTTAGCTAGCAATCTGTGTACATTCTGAAGGGAAGTATTCAAGACGATTGGAAATTAAGTACATTCAGTTAGAAGAAAGTAACCCAGGGTCCATTAATAAATACATATAATGGATTGTTCATTACTTGGTCAACTACACAAATTGTTTAACCCATTGTTTGGCAACTTTAAGGTGTGTTGATTGGTTTAAACTGTCTATGCTGGTTCAACTTGTCTTCACAAGCAAATGTAGCTTGTTAAAAGGAAAATTCAATGTTATACATTGTTTTTATTTGCAATTTGCCTGGAATATTGTCTCACTGATATTAGCTCAACTCAATATGGACACACTTGTTTTATTTTAAAAAAAAATAGAAAATTAGATTGCAATTGCTTTTTCTGATTTATTCTTCAACTATTCTGCAACCTTGTGATTTCTTATTCAAATTCTAACCAGATCAGGTTCTACTTATCTTTTGGGAATCAGTCATAATTGATTAAGTGGGATTCAATAAATATATTCCCTACTAAATATGTTTAGGAGTGCAGTTACATATTTTCCTCTTTTCACTATTATTTATTGTTAAACAAGAGATTAATTTGTTTGAAGATACAGTATTACAGCGTCTGGGGTCATACATTTTTGAAATACAGTTTGTTTTTAATGACTCTTCCTTTGTCTCATCCCCCTAAGCTACACATTGTTATCTATCAATCACAAAGCCTGGATCAAAACCAACAACCACAAACCACTCCTTATACTTTAATTCCATGTACACCCTGTCCAGGGGTGGGTTCTGGAAGGCACTACTGCTGGTTTGCTCAGGTGCACATCACATGCACATGCACAGTGCTATTAAAATTGTTCTGCGCATGCACATAACTGAAAAAGAAGATGGAGAACCGGTTCGGGGGTGTAGCAGGCCTGGGTCCAGCAACCCAGGCCACCAAATGACTACTAGTTCAGCCGAACCGATCCGAACTGGTAGGAACCCACCACTGACCCTGTCACTTATTTGGAGAAAAAGCCCATATTATTTCTGTAAAATATATGCTTTGCAGCAGGGTTCCAGCCTCCATTACTACCGGTTTGGCACCTAACATTTTTTTGCACGCGCTCACTTCTCTCATGCCTACACACACTCCATGCACTTGCATATTTGCACTTAAAATGATCTGCGCATGGACACAACCTAAAAATGAATAAAAATTTTTTTAAAAATCAATGAAAATTGTTTTGCGTATGTGCAGAACAGAAAATCAAGATGGCACCACCGAGGGGAGAGAACCAGTACAGTCACGTATCCGCTGGAGTTACTACCTATTTGGCCAAACCGGACCAAATAGGTAGGAACCCACCTCTGCCTTGCAAGTTACATACATACAGCTGCACATAGTGTTTTCTTGCCCAGTCCTAGCACAGCAAATACATTTCCATTTGCAATGGAAATACAATGTCTACTCTGTGGAATCTGGAACACTGTATTTTGGATCTTCTACTAATCTTGGCAATGCTTCTTCAAAAGGAATTGGGATCTATGAAGCTGGCAACCTTTGTATAATGAATTGCTAGGTGTCAGAAAGAGAAGCTTTGAAAGAGATTTTAAACAATGTTCCCAGCTTTAAATCAATTTGTAATCTAAAACTAGTTCTTGAAACTGTGGGTGCAAGTAGCAGAGAAAGAAAAGCTACAAGTGCAATATCTTGATTTATGGCTTTTGTTTTAACAATTTCCGATAGCAAAAAAACACAGCAATATAGCATACACTCAATGAATAAATGTACAACCTTTTTTGATAGCAGATCTCTTAGACTCAGTGCATCAAAGGAGCACATACTTTGGAGTACTGGAACAAACTGTTGTTAAAGTAAGTGAAGGACACATTTAGTACTAAGTTCATTTGTCAAGTTGACAAGACTTGGAAGCCCTCTGCATGCACAATGAAGGAGCATCTGGCTATCAAGAATATTTAAGTCCTTGCCTAGTTAGTTTTTTAAAAAAAATCTGCCATGCAGTATGAGTGAAAGATTCAAAGAGGAAAAGACTTCAGTGTAGGAAAAAGAGATGTGCTTATGTATTCAAATTTGCTGATCCATTTTAATCACTTTCAGAAAAGTGTGGTACACTAAGTCTTAGTCACATTGATTGAGGAAGACTGGAAAAGAAACACCAAAGCAAATACATTAAGCATGACTGTGGAATCAACTCTATTGTTATACTATATTGTTATATTAGGATCAGAAACAAAGACCCAAATGTCCTTGTATCTTTCCTCTATATCCCTGCCTCAATGACACCAAGCATACATTTCATCTCTCAAAACAAGACATTAGTAATTGGGGCTGAAATTGTGCTTGGGCAGTGTGAAAATGGTCTTCTGTCTTCTGAACACTGACTTATTTTCTCCACCTATTCAGGTCTCGGTGAATTCCTGTGCCTTAGTCAGAATTGCCTTATTGTTGTGCATCTGCAAATTTTCTGTCAAAAACTCTAGATGCGAATGAAGGTCAGAAATTACTGTCCCTGGCAAAAAGCCAGCTTTGTTGACATTCAGCCAACTTACATCAATCAATCTTTATTTGTCCTTTTTGATAGACTAAAGAAGGACAAGAAGATGTCTAGGGCCTCCTCCTGTTGATAGGGAGATGACTCTGTATTAAATGAGAGCATCTCAAGGTTGGCTGTCTGGTATCATTGACTAATGAGCCATATATTCAAGGGGGGGAAGGGCAGGGGTGGAACACAACAGAGGTCACAGACACTTCTAAGACAGCCCTTTGTGAAAACTGGGTCCTTGGGAAAGGAGGAAAGCTGAATCAAGAGACATTTTGGAGCTTAGTAAAATTTGTTGCTGTTTTATTACTGAGCTATAGAACTTTATTCCCCCCCCCCACACACACACACTTAAATTGTTTTTGCGGTTTTGTCCAGGAGCCAAGAGTATATTGCTTTCATGGATAAATTATATATTGTTATCTTTTAAAAAAAATACAAGTGGCTGTGATTTTTTTTTGACTGTATCAACAAAGGTCAATACTTAATTTTGTTTGAGCCCAGGAGTGTGGATTTTTTTGCTTCATTGTCATCATTTTCTCCCCAAGACACAATGTTCTCATTTCAAGATTACTTGGTAATCCATTAGAGGATTTTTTTTTTACCCTATCTGTGTTTCTTTTTAAAAAAATTATTTTTAAAACGAACAAAAGCTGCATTCTAATTGATCAATGAAACTGCCGTGGGGACTAAAGCTTCAAATACCAGTACTGAATTTTTTGTCAGAGGCCCTGCTTTTTATGATAAACTTACTGGTCATTTTTATCATGAAAAGTTTCAGAAGTCATCCTGCTCACTGATTTAATTTAATTTTTTAAAATTACAATAAGATTAGGATAAATCTGAACTGTTAGGTAAGATGGGTTACAATGGCTCACTGATCGATTGACTGACTGACTGACTGACTGACTGATTTGTGATCCATGTAATCATTGTTTTGTTTTATTTATTTTCCTGATTCATCTAAAATAATTTTTAGATGAATTTTTATGACGTGCTTGCTTAGAAACATTTATTGAGAGGGAGTCTGGCTACTTTGGTCCTCTACTAGAAACTTCATAATTTCATAGCCTCGCCAGTGATAGATATTTATTTTCTCTAACTTTGCTTAATTCACTTGTAGTAGCTAATCTCAACTAGTATTCAAGTAAGAAATTTTAACTTCTCTGTAAAATTTGCTTTCTTTACAAGTACTGTGTACAAATAAAGCATAAACCAAGCAAAGGGCAGCACACATCCTTTTGAATGAGATGGGATGTGTTTCTTTACAGAGGTTAAGCATTGCAAAAGAGTTTATTTCTGCTTCTAATTCTCATCTCTTTCTCCTTTATCTGTCACAATTTTTTGAACTTTGTTATTCCTTTGCAATTTTATCTATCACAATTTTTTCATTATAATTTTATTGTATTATTATATATTCCTTTGGATTTACTTGACATCAGTTTCAATTCTTTCATTTGAGAAGGATTTGGTGTGACACCTTCCTTCCTTGATAGTTTTCCTCATTAGATTCATAGTCAATTAAATAGCTAATAAACTTGCCAGGTCTAACAAGAAATCTAAGTATATTTAAAGACCACAAGATAGGAGGAAGATATGTATTGAATGTATACATCTAGACCTAACTCTATACTGCGGTAAGTATTACGATAATGTAACATCTGACTCACTTGGGCAAGAGCCTGACAATGCAGGTAAGCTTGTCATTGTGATTTATCATTTACCATGTTGCGTGAAACCTGTCACTGTGAACAATGTGAGCAATTCCTCTGTCATTTTCTAAAGATCTACCTACATTATCTAAAATTCATCTGGTTTTATAATCTTCCCTAACTTACTGTTCAGCTAATATGGTTCAGAGTTGGACTAATGATTATAAGTTTTTTTTCTATCAAATTTGTCTGACATTTCATTGGATTGTCACCAAATGCTTTTTCTTAGAGATTTTTTGTATTAGATTTTCTAGTATTCTCATCCAAATTGAACTCTGCAGGTGGTACATCCTCTTTCACAGTATGTTATAAGATCTTTCTGTTCTTTCTTGGTGCCAAGTAAAACTTAAAAAAAAAAATTCACAGTCTTTCAGATTTGATATGGTTACATTGAATGTAATTAATTTCTCATTGAATTTCACTTATTGTTTGTAGTGTAGTCTTCTGAATAATAAATAATGGTCTGCATTAGTTTAATTATTATTATTATTATGTTATTGTTTAAAGTCCATATTTGTGCTGAACCTTATCTGTTAATTCTGTTCTTATTTTTTAAATGAACAAAGTATACATATTATTTAACTGATTTTTAATTCTTGGTTATTTTGAGCTTTTTGTAAAATTAAATGCAAAGATCTGGTGGAGAGTCTGAAGAATGGTATACAACATTTGGAATGAAGCATTGATCCATTTACCAGTAAAAATATAACAATGGCAGTGCACAAAATGACGGGCATAGCAGTGGATCTCCAAAGGCCACCGATGGCCTGATTATCTACAGAATAATGTGCTATTGCATTATGAATTGAATTGGGGGACTTTATCCCGGGTTCCAGAGGGTTTGATACCTCTTGGTGGGGAAGATTTGGATGCCCTTAGATTGATGGTCACTATTCTGGAAGGTTTTTTTATTTTTGGCCTGGGATGCCTGAATTACCAGCAATAAAAGCAGATGGGGACTTCCCAAAAGGTATTGGACTGGTTGTGGAAGGTTTAGGTTGGGAGCTGCTAGCTAAGAATTACAAGATCCATAATCAGACTTTATGGCAGAGGCTCTCTATGCCATTGAAATCATTGAAATCAGAGCCAAGGTGGCGCAGTGGTTAAATGCAGCACTGCAGGCTACTGCTAGATCAGCAGGTCAGCGGTTCAAATCTCACCGGCTCAGGGTTGACTCAGCCTTCCATCCTTCCGAGGTGGGTAAAATGAGGACCCAGATTGTTGGGGGCAATATGCTGACTCTCTGTAAACCGCTTAGAGAGGCCTGAAAGGCCTATGAAGCGGTATATAAGTCTACTGCTATTGCTATTGCTATTGCTATTCTGGAAACTGGCTTGCAAGAGCATTATTCTGTTTGCTTGGTCCTTTTAATGCAGTCTAGAACTGCAATTTGGCTGAGGCTCTGGAATAAGGGAGTGTCTGGAGCACTGACTCGATTGCACAAGAGCAGCCTCACTCCCGCACAGATCCGCTGCAGCTCCTTTGTTTACTGAGAAACCTATAGAGATGAAGCAGCAGAAGCCTTGCTGGAGGAAAACTGATTGAGAGTTTGGGCAGACTGGTAAGAGCACATGTTTAAGCTTATATAGGGCAATTCAAGCAGCAAAAAAGAGATGTTTGCTGTTGTTATTTCATCTACTGAATGTTGCCCAGCAGGTCTTCTGCTCAAGAGAAACATGATTGCTAAGACCATCTGAAAGCTGTTGGAATGAATTTTCACAGCAATTTGGTGGATAAAATGATCAGATGCAAAAGGAGTTTGATTCCAGCTACACAGTATCAATGAAGCCTCTTGAGCTGTTAGCTCTACAATTTTCTATTTGGATCTCCGCCTCTCCTGTAAGGCGAGAGCAGGTTAGACTTGATCAATAATGAATGCTTTTTGAGCGAGAGTGTGTTTCTCTCTGTCATAAAAAAGGTGGTGTCATGCTTCCCATTCAAGAAGCTTTCCTTGATTTTTGGATACTTTTAGATCTGTCTCCAACTTTATTTTCTAAGAAAGGTTGTAGAGGGGACACATGGTTCTCCTACTCCAGAAAGAAAGTAGATTATTTGAATCCATAGTTGTCAGGTTTCAAGACAGGGTATCGCATAGAAATGGCATTAATTGCATTTGCATATGATCAATGGATTGGGAGACTGCAACTCTTCCTATTTTCCTTGACTTTTCAGTGACTTGCAATATCAAGCTTCTAGGGATTTAGTTGGTGGGGATAGGTATTGTCTTGCAGGTTCTTCTGTTTCCTGAAGGGACAGCTTCAGTTGGTGATGGGAATGAGGAACCACCTGGAGATTTTTACTTTGTGAAATGCTTCAGACATCTGTCCTATCTCCACTTCTTAATAAATACATGAAACTGCTATGGGAGGTCATTCATCAGTACAGGGTTCAGTAGTATTGATCCCATGTCAAACTTGATGATGTGGTAGAAATGCTGGTCCAGTGCCAGGAAATGGTCAACATCTAGATGGGGAAGGACAGATTCAGACAAACCTTCCAAGACAGAATGGCTTTGTGTTTGTGGGCCAAACATCTCCATAGAAATACCATTTTGGATTCTAAATGGAGGTTTATTCCCTCATTCGTGAATGGTTAACACTTTAGGGGCATACCCAGACTCAAAGCTCCTGCTTGATGAGTAAGTATAAATATGATGAGGTGGCTTTTGCACACTTACAACTTTTGGTAACTGCTAACAATTACACATTACTCCTAATTAGATTTTTGTACTCTATATGTTGCTGCTTTGAGGAACATATTGAAGCTGTGGCTGGTACAGAATTCAGTGGCCTTGCAATGATAGGAGTATCCCAGTATAACAGAATAACCTGGCTGCTTCAGGACTGCATTGCTTGGCAGTTGGCTTCTACGTATAATTCAAGGTGCTGATTAAATTTTGAGGAAGCTTCTAGGGAGGAGCAGTCTTGATTCTCTTTCTCTCACATGATTTCACTGTCTTTTGCCCCTCTGGAATGCACTTCCTCCCTCTTGAAATCTGGACTACATTCTACCACAGCCATGACGTAGGTACCAAAAGTGGTGGAGCTTGTGTCTTGATGGCTCAACACGGCTTTTATCAGTTTGATGAAAACATTGGATGTTGCAGATGCCTCTGTATCGGAAAGTTCTGTTTTTGTGCTAAAATTGCTACATAGATAAAAGTCAAATTTCAATGCTGAGTTCATCTGATTTAAATTAATTGATTTCAGTTGGCTCAAGCTGTAGAGCTTTAAGGTAGTTTCTAATCTCCAGTGCCATAGTTCTCACAACAATAATGTTTCCTCTGGCCACATGTAACAGATGCTCTGATTCCTTTGTCCCTGTGAGACCTTCCTTTGGTAATGGAAAAAGAGTGGGGGGGGGGGAATAATCATGCTCTTTCATGCTTTCTCCAAAGACAGGAGATGGAATGTTATAGCATTTCCAAATATCAATTCCTGTTAAGGGCTGGCTGAATTTTCCTGCCTGAGGGGAAAAAAATCCCCAAGATGTACATACAACTGCAGAAACAGATCAGATAGGATTTGAATAGGGTTCAACGCTGAAAACAATGGAGAAGGTTTGGAATTACAGAACAGGCCCCATGGTGCATATAGACCAGTGTTTCTCAACCTTGGCAACTGGCTGGGGAATTCTGGGAGTTGAAGTCCGGACATCTTCAAGTTGCCAAGGTTGAGAAACACTGATATAGACAGTTCTGTTTTCCTCATTTCTCATCACCAGTAGCTGCTTTCCTGCATCTTCAAGACCCCCTCCCTGTTTCCCCTCAGCTTCCAAGAGTAGACCTGCCATCTATATTAGTAAACTGGTTCATGAATGCCTAGCAGCCAAGCAGACTGATTACATTTCTCTTTATAATTGATTTCAAATTGTATATCCAAGATAGAAAATAGCAATAAATCGTAAGAAATTTAATTTAATCAGCCACGATATGAAAAATTTTGTTCAGTTACTTCTTTCATCTGCGATCTCTGAGAAATCATAAATATATTGCCAGGTGACTGAAAAAAAGCAAATATTTCTAGTTTCAAAAATTTGGGGTGAGAGAGAAATCCCCAAATCTAGGTAATTCAAGTTGGTTAGCATAATATTAATATCACTCACCTGTGAAGCAAATTATTAAACAGTCAATTTTTGAGCATTAAAAAAAGAATGTAATACTTGGCAAGAGCCAGTATCGAAAATAAATCATGCCAAACCAACTAGAACATTTATAACAGAATGAACTATTTAACTATCAGAATGCAGTAGAGTGCACAGCATACCCTGTTTTTAGCAAAATATTCAACGATATATATCTCCCACCAGATCCTAGTAAAGAAAACAATAAAAAGTGGGCTGCACTATGGTACCATCCAAGGCATTGGGCCCAAAGTATACATACAGCTTCATATCAAGATGAAGAGTAGCATCAAATAAATCTTCTTTCTATGAATGCCATTCAAAATTCATACATTATTTGGACGAGGATTAGAAAATATGATCATCAACTTTGCAGATCAGAGAAAGAGAGGAAGATGCTAACAAATAACCCTGGAGAACATTATCAAGGTTCAGGAGGGTATTTGGGCACTGGACAGAAGTACATGTGAAAACGATCTTAAGCCTTAGTAGGTCATGAGCCAGTAATGTAGTGCAGTCACTGACAATGCAAATCTTTGATTGCGTCAACAAAAGTACATCAAGATCAGAAATTATAATTCCCCTCTATTCAATGTTAGATTGTACCCAGGATATTGTGTCCAGTTCTGTTTAGAAAGGACATTGACAAATGACAATATATCCATAGCAGAGCAGTCAACATAATAAGGGTCCTGAAACAAATGAACAAAAAAATGAGGAATGGTTGAAGGCATGGGGTATGTTTAGTCTGAAAAGCAGAAGGCCATGGGAAGACATGATCACTTCTGAAGAATCTAAAAGCCTGTCATAGAGAGATGGGGTAGAATTATTCAGAGTTGTACCAGAACACAAGACTAATGAGTTTAAAGAACAAGAAAAACAAGGCTGGATCTCAGGAAAAAATGAATGGTAAGATCTGTTCCAACAATGAAAAAGAAGGGAAGGGAGGGACTCTTTTTCCCTTTGGTGCTTAAACAGAGGTTGGATACTCATCTGTCAGAGATAGTATAGCAATGCTTTCTCACTGGGCAGGAATTGGGACAAATGATCCCTGCCAAATCTTACATGTTATATTTCCATTATTTATTTTTAATCCACCTTTATTATTTTTATAAATACTGTACTCCTTTCTCCTTCTATTCACCTCACACAACAACCCTGCGAGGTGGGTTGGGCTGAGAGAGAGTAACTGGCCCAAGGTCACCCAGCTGGCTTTCATGGGTAAAGGGGAGCTCATGGTCTCTGGCTTTCTAGTCACGTGCCTTTACTACTAGACCAAATTGGCTCTTACTGAGAGGTTTGAGAAAAAGAATTCAGAATTGAGTGTAGGAAGTTAAAACCCAGCCCTCTCCTACAACAATGAAATATCCTGGGAAATATTGAAAAGGCAGAATATTATATTTCCCTAGATAAGAAATGGAAAAACATGTTTTTAGGCAGAAAACAGACTCACTCTTAATAGCCCCCACCTTCGTCAATGGGCCATTAAAGGCCTGTGGCAATCTATTCTACATAACAAAGATCTCCCCCCTTCAGCTCCAGGGTGATGGGATTAAGGCATTAGCCTTAATTAGCCCTTTACCCATCTCACCACAGGGCACCAAACGTGCCCTCAAACCAAATGTGGACTCAAAACACACCCTACAGAGTTGCATATCCCCATGGGAGTCTGACAACCAATCAGAATACAAGCTCAAGTTCAAAGCCCAGCGAGAGCATAAAACCTGGGACCTTCCTGATTCCCTCCCCTTTTTCTTCTTCACCCAACATCTTGAAGCATGTGATCCTCCTTTTCTGTTCAGAAGCTCAAGCCAGGTGATCCTGTCCACCATTAAACCATCTTTCCAAGCAGCCTCCATGTTTCCAGAGTCTTTTCCCCTACTTGGAACTGAACCCAGAAGAACATTTCTTCCAATAAGAGGAACACATTTCATTCAGTTAAGCATTATTATAATTGCTTCAGGTTTTGTGTGTTTGTGAGGATTTTCCCACCAATATTAGGAAGAGTCACTGGACAGTATGATGGGTGGCATATACATTTATTAACTAAATCTACAGGAGCCCTTCTCCCATAACTAAAGACATTTCCCATAGTTTTATGCATTCAGACATGTTACCGAGTTATCAGTCACTGCTACTATTGGACATCACATATTCCTATTAGAAAAACAACGTAGCAGAGCCTTGGGGCAGATATATACAATATTAGGTTACTGCTGCTGATTTTAGTTATATTTTTAGAACAACAATCGTGTCTCAACGAACAATAGAGGCTGGCCCTCAATGCAGCTCCAATGTATTCCTTTTAGGGTGGACGCAAATTCTCCAAGCGGAATACCTTGAAAAGTTATTTAGGGCTGGGGAGCTGCCTATATATCAACTGGACTAATATATCAAAAAGGCAGAAGCAGATATAAAGGAGTCGGGGACGTGCCGGCGCGCTTTCCAAGAGAAACAGCACCACAGGGCTGTCTAAACTAGGGTACGACAAGGCTGCTCCAGGGCAAGGCGTCCCGCTTCCTGGGAGTCCGGGGTCCCCGGGAGGAGCTCAGGCTCGCCTTTCTTTCGGAGGAAACATGCACAAAAGCAGTCCGCCAAAAAGCGGCGCCGAGCCGGCAAGCCTGCCCCGCACGCTCTTCCGCCAGGACTGCGTGGCCGCTCGGGGTTGCTACGGAGGTGCCTCTTTCTCCCAGGGAGCTTAGCGCGGCTTGGCATGGCGGCTCCCAGCAGCCGTTGCCCGCACATGGGTTTTCGCCCGGCATAGGGAAAAGCGGGCGCGTTTTCTCTCTCTCTCTCTCTCTCTCTCTCTCTCTCTCTCTCTCTTCCTCCACCCCGCCTCCTTTCCCTCCTGTCCAGGCATCGAATAACGGGGAACATGCGAGCGCTGGAGCGGGTGTTACTCAGGGGCTTCCCCAGCGCGGCGGAATCCCCGCGTTGGAAACAGAGCGAGGCGGCTTCAGCGGCAGGTAAGCCAGGACGGGCACCTTCCTTGCTGCCTCGCGCTGCCTGCCTGCCTGCCTGCTTGCTTGCTGCGGTGGCTCTTCGCAGCTGTTCTGGATTTAGGCAGAAGGAGAGAAGGGAGGGAGAGCCTTTCTTCTTTCTATCCCCCCTCCCCCCTCCCGCTTCTTCTTTGCATAATACCTCTTTGGGTTTCGATGCATCCTGCCGAGGCAAGATGTTTCTGTGTTTCTTAAAAGGCAGCTAATCCATCGGGAAAACTAATCCACCCCCACTGAAAGTTGGAAAGATTTACGGAGATAGAATGGGGATAGATGCTGTACAGGCAAGAGTCTGGATTATTGACTCTAGCTAGACAAATATTTTGCTTTTATAAATTATAATATTATATTATAATATAAATATTCTAATAAAATATATTCTATTCGTGTGTATGTGTGTGTGTATGGATAGAGAGACAAACAGAAAGAGAATATATTCTATTCCAATGTGCGTCTCTGTCGTCTGTCTATCTATCTATCTCCATCCATCCATCCATCCATCCATCCATCCATCCATCCATCCATCCATCCATCCATCCATCCATCCATCCTAATAGAAATATATTCTATTCCAGTGTATGTATGTATGTATGTATGTATGTATGTATGTATGTATGTATGTATGTATGTATGCATGTATGCATGCATATCATCTATCTATCTATCTATCTATCTAATCTATCTATCTATCTATCTATCTATCTATCTATCTATCTATCTATCTATCTATCTATCTATCTATCTATCTATCTATCTATCTATCTATCTTATCTGTCTATCTATCTAATCTATCCATCCCATCAGGGTCCATACTGCTCTTTCTTTTCCCTTCCTCCTCCCATAAAGAAGACAGACAATTCATGGGCCAAAGCCTCAGTGACTACTATGACTGTCATGTTGAGGTTTCTAAACCCAGATAACAGCAGCCTCCGTTTTTTGCTATACTTAAGTACATAATAATGCTTTTTGACTTTGCATTTAAACACTGTCTTTCTCTTACTGAATCTGTGATAGAAATCTCTTTTAACTCCAAATTGTTCTTGATTCTTTTTGACTGGGATGAATATATTCATTTCAGTTCTAATAGATCTAATATACCGTCTTTTGTTGGACACCATGGACCAATGGGGTTGGAATTGGCATATTGAGTATGGCCAGTTTACAATACCCTTTTGCACCAACTCTGAAGACAATAATTGAATCTCATCTCAGGCTGCATTTCTAATGTATTTTTGCTTTCAGAATATAAACTTCCTCATCTATACTTTTTCCAGAGTGCTAATATTGGCAGACGTAGATGATTATTGTGTTTGATTATATGATTATTGGTTATATTGAAGATTTTCCCTTCTGGGGGGAGGTAATAATACAACTTGAAAAGATAATTAATCTTGCAAAAAATATTTAAGAACAAATGAGATGACAAATCAGATTAATTAGACTCCTTGATATTTATGGATGCTCTTGTTTATCCACTACTTGTTTAGTAAATATGGGATAAAATTAGATATGACTAGTTTTCTAATAGAGTTGATAGGAATGGACATTTTTGAGAACTATATACAATTTCTTTTTTACTCTTGGGGGATGTCCAAATGTCAGATAACCATGTAAAATGCAGGCCACGCATAAGTTGCTTATTCTCATTATTTTAATTTTTAGAAAGTGGATCATTATTGCAGTTATTGTTGGAAGGGAATTATGAGTCCATCTTTCTAAGTAAAGCAGTCCAGAATGTCTTCACCACATCTTCAGGAAAAGAGGACACCATTGAAAGCAACTTGGAAAAGCAGATACAAGCTTATCTAGATTGTTCTACAGCAGACATTGATTCTATTGAAAGGTAAATTGTTTTGAAAAGAGAATAATGCTTTGCTTGCATTTTAACCACAATCCCCCTCCAATGGCCAATTTCAAATGATCACAGAAAATATTCAGAGTGTGTCTATGGAGATTCTCAATCTTCCAGGTCATGGTTGTCCCAAAGATACTTTTCCAAAAGGCAACTGGACTTTCTTGTTTTTTTCCTTCTTCAGATCTGAAGAAGCTTCTTGAATGAGAAATGAAATGTTTTCAAGAAAAAAAAACAAGAAAGTCCAATTTCCTTTTGGAAAAGCAGTTTGGGACATTCAGAATGTGTATTATAAGCATTGTGGTGTTCAGTGTTTATTGGCTTCAGCTGTAATGTGGGAGTAGCTCATTCCCTCTCTGTTGTTACTATAGTAATGAAAAATATGTCAAGGAGTTAGTTTCACGGGGTGAATTAGTACATGTATTGTTAAGATTTGTAATAATAGAAAATTATGTTTGCTTTAACGTAGGCTTCCAATCCTGCTTTTTCTGTTGTTCTTCCATTTAGTACCCTGAGTTTTAGTAGAAATTTTGAAAGAAGATATGCCCACCCCAGTTCATATATTCACATTTGACTGGAAACTACCTGAAAACTTTAGTAATGTGGGGTTTCTGAGTTTTGTGACTTTTCAGTTACTATATCCATTTGTTGGTGTTTGCCCAGACTGTACTAGATGTAATTAAAATACCAGTGAATAAACAAACATTCCTTGTTTATACTTCTTAATATTGTATGTTCAATTTATGATATTTCATGTGTATCATTACTGAAAAACATGAAGATGCTTTACCCTTTAGCTTCATTCTGCTGTGTTTCAGCTGGCCCTTCTTATACATTCAAGCCTCTGTTCTCACCGAAACAAAAAATTCACCTCAAAGATAAGATGTATTGGCTGGGTTCATGCATGACATCAAGACATAATTTGTTTAATTGCAGTTTGTTAAATGGCTAGTCACATGTTTCACAGTAACTCAGAACTAGGTGTGATATGAATTTTGTCTGTCAAATTAATATTTGGTGGTTTAATGATTTGAATGAATTGTAGTAATTATAGTAACTTGAGATATTAATCTTATGACTGAAAGGACTAAGGGAGACTTAGATATGAGATGTGTTGTCTTCACACACTTTCAAAGGTTTCTTTTATGCCTTGCCTAGTTGCATGATGTTTTAATTTTATTCTAATAACTTAATTTTATTTGTGAGGGACGCAGTGGCTTAGTGGCTAAGACACTGAGCTTGTCAATCTGAAGGTCAACAGTTCAGCGGTTCAAATCCCTAGTTCCATGTAATGAGCTTGTTGATGAATACGAGGCAAATATTCTAATTCGAATCCTACTAATTTGCATTTTTCTAAGGGGTGCGGTGGTTCAATGGCTAAGATGCTGAGCTTGTCAATCTGAAGGTCGGCAGTTCAGCGGTTCAAATCCCTAGTGTCATATAATGGAGTGAACTCCCATTACTTGTCCCAGCTTCTGCCAACCTAGCAGTTCGAAAAAATGTAAAAATACAAGTAGAACAAATAGGAACCACCTTTGGTGGGAAGGTAACAGTGTTCTGTGTGCCTTCGGCATTTAGTCATGCCGGCCACATGATCATGGAGATGTCTTCGGACAGCGCTGGCTCTTCGGCTTTGAAACGGAGATGAGCACCGCCCCCTGGAGTTGGGAACGGCTAGCACATATGTGTGAGGGAAACCTTTACCTTTACCTTAATTTTATTTACCATTCTGATTTAGTAGTTCTTGATGGATTAGTATAGAGAAAGACATGAAAATATTGCCAGTTTTGAAATTCTAAATTTCATGTATCATCTTTTATTTTATTATAGACTGTAGTCTAATGGGATACATGCACAGAGCTAGGATTCCTGTAAAATTCCAAATCCAATAAATATTGCGGCAGTGCAACGATTCCAAACTTATTGACAGGTCTAACCCCCACCTTCCACCATAGTCTGTTCTTCTTCCACATTAATTAGTGAAAAACAGACTTCAATTTCCTTGATATAGCCAAAATAATCATTGGCTTTTCTAGTACTTCTGAAATTTTAGGAAATTGTATTCCTTGTAATTAATCAACTGTATCCAAGGATACCTGAATGGTGGCCAGGAGAGATTTCTCCTCAAGCTATTCTCAGCAATCAGGAGACTTAAAAGGAAACCATCGTAAAGAGGAACAATGATTTTGCTTGTCATAAGCTGGCTGGGAAAGACACAAATGAAGATTACATGACTCTTGGACACTGCAATGGCCATAAATATATGCCAGTTGCTAAACAACTAAATTTTGATCATGGAATTATGGGATGTTGTAACAGCTTTAAGTGCAAGTACCAATCATGAATCACTTTTTCAGTGCCATTGTAAACTTAAATGCTCGCTGAATGAGTGGTAAATTGAGGACTACCTATATTTACTGAAACTGACTTTCTGCTCTTAGTCATTCACCAAAGGTTTTATTTTGTCAACATCTTCTAAAAAGTTCTGTGTAAGCTATAGGTTGGCTATTAAATATAATAAATATAATATAAGAAATATAATAAATTCAATTCAAATTCAATAAAGAATGACAAATTTATGTTCTGTATTCATGTATATATAAACACAACATCTTGTGTATTGCAGGCAAAGTGTGGTGTTCCTCCTTGGTGTAGGGAGCTTACAGCTGTTTGCACAGAGCAACTGGACTGGACCTCCTCCTGACTTACAACCTCAGGATTTTCTTCTGCCTGAAATATTGCAACAATATAATGAGGTATTTTTCCTCAACTCCAAATAATTGTGTGACTGAAAAATGCTTCTTTTGGTATTAGAGAGATGGCAAATTGCTGGCTGCATACCTTTTTTATTTATTTTATATTTTAAACATAAATTTACAAATGATGCTAATAAAGGAAAAGTCATAAACATAAATTATAATAGTATACTATATAGATTGATCTTTGGTCTTTACAGTACATACTCCTTCGGTTATATTTAAAGGTTTAGTTGTTAAACAATGTCACAATTCATTTTATTACAATTCCTATGTGCACTATTAATTGTTAGTGGTATGTAGGACGGTCTCCTGTCTGTTTTTGTTGATTATTTGGATTGGATCCAGTGATGTTCTGCTGGCGGGACAGGTGCTTCTTCTGGATGAATTCTCTGATTCTACTTAGCTTTGAATTGTTTCAGAATATGCAACAGAAGGTTTAGTTTTCTTTTAAGTGTACAATTCCTTCATTGTCATTATTTGACATTGTTTCTTGCTCTTAATTGATGCCATGCGAATGTGTTTCCCTAACCACCAACATTTAAAGTAAGTGAACAGTCATTGCTGGTGGATTGGATTCTCCTTCCCTGTGAAATCTGTCCTTTGGGGAGCAAAGAGATTGCTGTTGTGCAAGGGGAAGTTAACTAATTTTGGATATAGCCAAAGCTAGGTGGTTTAGAGTAAGTCAGGTAATAGGCTATGCCAGGGCTGTCAAACTCCTCCCCGCAGGCTGATGTATCATGCGCTGGCCATACCCACGCCCGGTTTAGTGAAGGGGAAACAAATCCCGATATGTCATGTAATGCTGCCACGACAAAATAAGTTTGACACCCCTGGGCTCTGCGGAGCATTTGCAGGGATGGTTTGCAAAGTGCCCATTTTCAATGCATTTAACAGTCCCCTCTTCTAGAAAGCTTGGTCCAGCTGCTTTGAGAATCTCCCAGGTTCTTTCCTTAATCCTGCTCAAGCATAACTATTGTGGTGAATGTATTGCCATTTATCATGTATATGTGTGTGCAGACTCTAAACAAAGACTGTGAAGCAGCCATAAAAGTGAGCTGTTCAGAGGATGTGATTCCCCTCCTATATGAGCCTTCCCCCCAGTGCCAGCATGGCAGAGTTGGCAGTAAAGCTGCACTTGAAATAGGTGTGGGAATGACAGTTACAGCAGCCAAAGAAATGAAGGTATTTTGCCTTCAGAAAGAGTGGATGGTCCAAAAGACAGGAAAAGAAGTATAAAGGCTGAAATCACAACACAAAAAAGAGGCTGACCATTAAAAGGAAAAATAAATTCCAGAGAGAGGGGATTTAAGACAGAAAACGTTGATGCCTACCAGTGGTGGGATTCACTTACTTTTGCTACCGGTTTGCAAATGTGAGCGCGCTCGTGCATGCGCAGAATGCTTTATGTCAGAGTGGGTGGGTGGAGTCTCCAGCAGCCGTCGCTACCGGCACCTCTGATGCCTACTAATAATAGTATAGAGCACAGCATATAGGCAATTGTAATAAAATAATAGTGATTGAATAATAATAGTATAGAATATAGGAACTGTCATAATAATACAACCTAGTAATATAACAGTTCATTTAGTGACTGTTCAAAGTTACAATGGCACTGAAAAGTGACTTATGTTGGTTTTTTCAAACTTATGGCCATTGTAGCATCCCCGTGGTCATGTGATCAAAATTCAGACACTTGGCAACTGAATCGTGTTTATGAAGGTTGCAATGTTCCGTGTCATGTGGTCACCTTTTGTGAGTTCCTGACAAGCAAAGTCAATGGGAAAGCCTGATTCACTTAACAACTGCATTACTAATTTAACAACTGCAGTGATTCACTTAATAACTGTGGCAAGAAAGGTTGTAAAATGTGGCAAAGAGTGCTTAACAACAGAAATTGGGGTCTCAATTTTGGTCGTTAGTTGAGCGACCTGTAGTAATTATCATAGTAATGTAGCAATATGACGGACATATATAATTTGTGAGTTGCAGATAGATGGTGCCTTTGTCTTCCACTTGCTCCAAAGGATCTCTTTGAAACTGAATCCAAAGCATTACAGGTGGTCCTCAGCTTGTAATGGGTCACTTAACTATTCAAAGTTATGATGGATGATCCCAACAGCTACTTACAAGCTATTTTTGCAATTATGACAGCTGCATCTATGTATCCCACAGTTGCTTGATTGTGTTTTGGGTACTTGGCACCTGGCTCAATTTTATGATTGTTTGCAGTGTCCTGTGGTCATGCAACTGTGATTTTCATTCTGTTTTGCTGATTTCCCATGCTTACTTCTGGTTTCTGGCAAAAAAATATCCATTGTGGAAAATTGGTTCAGTTAAACCATGGTATTCACTTAACAATAGCTGCAAAAAAATGTAAAAATATAATAATTTGGTCTGGTTATGTGATGCCATGACTTACAACTATAATTCCAGGCTCAACTACCATCATAAGTTGAGGACAACCTGTACACAGCCACTAAACTACGGTGTTTTAACACGGATGTTGTATTGTGCCTTCTAAAATAATGCGAAGCTGCCTTATATGATTTTCTTTTTTACTGTTCCAGACCAGTGCATTGTCAACTGCTATCTTAGGGATGATGGTTCTAGATGGTGAATCAATATACAGCTTGGCCTCCCAACCTATCTTGTTGATGCTGGCTAGAGTCATCCTTGTGAATTCCAGAAATAAGCTAGAAGCTATTCAGGTAAATATGAGTCAGTGGTTAAAGTGCAGTACTGCAGGCTACTTCTGCTGCCTGCTGTCTACCTGTAATTGGGCAGTTCAAATCTCATCAGGCTCAAGGTTGACTCAGCCTTTCATCCTTCCGAGGTGGGTAAAATGAGGACCCAAATTGTTACGGGCAATATGCTGGCTATAAACTGTTTAGAGAATGCTGTAAAGTGGTATATAAGTCTAAGTGCTATTGCTATTGCTAAATACCTAAAAGCTATTCAGCTATGTAAAGAAAAATATGATTGAATAATTGTTCTTCTTTCCAGATTAGGAACCATTAAAGGATCAAGGCCATGTTTTTCAGGCTATGCTTCTTTTAGATGTTATTTTATTCTTTCACAGCCATAGGAAACTCATGCAAGCACATAAATGCCAAATAATGCCATAATAAATGCCAATGTTTTGAATATTGAAAGGTCCTTTGAATTTAGTCGATCCATTTGCCTTTGCAGTTCACTTTATCATACCTCATATCCTGGTGAGCCCCTTGTGAGCTTTTCTGAGTTCTCCCTCGGCTGTGACTAAACTTGGCATTTTCAGACAAAAAAGAAACTGTTCTGCCCTTGAGTTGTGCGTCATTATTTATTGATTGGATTTATATTCTACTTCTTTGTTCAAGGATTGCTCAAGGGCGTTAATGTAAAAATACAAAAGTACAAATTAAAACAAAAAGTAGCGACAATTCAAATGGCAAATACTAAAAAAAGCAACAACCCATATTTAATCTAGACTACAGGTGCCATGATCTTTTTTTCAGATCTTCTCATTGTTAAACACTGTTTTAACTGCCAGGTGCATGAAATAAAACCAAATAGAAATACATCAACCTGATGTTTAAAAATATATCTATTTTCTCACTTTTAGACATTGCCCTGGTGGACACTGCGATGTATTAACCTCCACCAGCAGCTGCTAGAAGAAAAGTCACCTGAACTCTTTGCTGTTGCCCAGGCCTGTATACAACAAGGTATAATTGACATTGTCATTAACTATTAATGGAGATTCATTCTTAGTTTATAGCAGGGGTGTCAAACTCAAGGCCAGTGGGGTGGATCCAGCCCACCGGGTGCTTAGATCTGGCCTGCGGGACCTCCCTGGAAAGAGTGAAGGGCTGGCCTGCGGTGCCTCTGCCAGCAAAAACGGAGTTTGGGAGAGCCGTGTTTTAGCTGGCAGAGGGTTCCAGGAGGCAGTCACAGATGAAAATGGAGCTTAGGTGCCTGTTTTCTCTAGCAGAGGGTTCAGGCCACCATAGGTGTCCCCCGACACGAGTGACGTCAACTGGCCACGCCTACTCCAGCCCCCTGAGGTCAAATACAACTTTGATCTGGCTCTCAATGAAATTGAGTTTGACACCTCTGGTTTATAGGGATTGAATTGCTACCTCGAAGGCTCACCTTATTTTTTAGGATTCTCTTTAATCCGAGAAAACCCTAGGAACAAATGACTTTCAATGCAATTTGTTTCTGATGTAAGAAATCCTTATTCCCAAGGTCATCTTGTTTAAATTCATGGTCTCTGGCTATTCTTAGCAGTGGATGAGACGAATGAACCATATTCAGTTCTGTCCATGAATTGTCTAGCATTTCATTTGAACTAGGAATTTTGGCCTCTTCCACATAGAATAAGCCTAAGAAAAATATCACAATGCTTTCCTAAATGTCATAGTGTAGCAGTGGAAAAATCAGCCCTCCAGATGTGAAACTATCACGTTAATATTGAGAGATGCTGGTGGTTCAGCAATATTAAGACGGTTTCTTTACATTCCTGATCAGCAGCTTTAAAGGACTATTATAATTATGTTTGTGGACATTTGCCTTTTGATATTGTTTCTTTAGGGGTGTATTTTTAGCAGTGTATGGTGAGTGAGGTTTTCCCCCACTTCGTTCTGTTTTTATGGGGAGAAAGTAGCTACGCATATGTATTTGTGTGTGAGAAAGTGTGCTTGATTGTGTGTAAGAACCCATGATAGCATAGTGATTAGAATGCAGTACAGGTTCTCCTCAACTTATAACCACAATTGAGCCCAATATTTCTGTTGCTAAGTGAAATATTTGTTAAGTGAGTTTTGCCCCACTTTACCATCTTTCTTGCCACAGTTGTTAAGTGAATGAATCACTGTAGTTCTTGTTAGTGATCTGGTTGTTAAGTGACTCTGGATTCCCCATTGACTTTGCTTCTCGGAAGTTCACAAAGGGGGAATCACATGACCCCAGGACACTGCAACTGTCATAAATATAAGTCAGTTGCCAAGCATCTGAATTTTGATCACGTGACCACAGGGATGCTGTAGCTGTTGTAAGTGTGATAAACAGTCTTAAGTCCCCCTTTTTAAGTGCTGTTGTAACTTCGAATGGTCATTAAATGAGCTTACAATAGTTTACAGAGCTTACAAGCTTACAGAGTTAACAGGAGTTCAATCCTGACCAGTTCATGGTTGACTCAGCCTTCTGAGGTTAAATGAAGATCCAAATTGTTGGGAGCAAAATGCTGCCTCTGTAAATTGCTTACAAAGGGCTGTAAAACACTGTGAAATGGTATATAAGTCTGAGTGCTATTGCTATTGTCTTTGTGCCATTATTTACTCCTGGCAATTGCCTAGATTGGTCCCTGCAGTTTTCTCAACAAGGCTTTTTGGAAGTTGTTTGCCATAACCACCACCTCAGGGGTGAGAGACAAGCACTGGTTCACCTATGCTTGTGCTTAAGGTGGGGCTAGAATCCTTGTTTCCCAGTTTCTAGTCCGATGCCTTAACCACTACCTCACTTTGACTCTCAGGGTTTTTGTAGTGTGAGTCTAATTCATTATTTTTTAAAATAATTTTTTGGGGGAAGCATTGATAAGATTTTTGGCAGAGTAGAGTACTATGGCTCGGAGCAGTATTTGTGCAGAAAGATCTTTGGTGCAACATGCTTTGTCTCTGTGATGTTGAGTGTTTATGTAAAGAGTATATGTCTCTTTCTCAGCAACAACACTTCCCTATTTATGGAATTAAAAATAGCTGTACTTTGTGGGCCCAAGTGTGCAATTTTGTTGTTGGAAACCTAATCCTCACCATTTCCTTAAGGATGAGAAATTTGGTGGGGAAGACAAGCAAGAGAACCCATGCTGATTTTCAGCAGTGTTATTTTTAGATGTATTTTCTTTGCTATTCTGTCTTGGGAAGAACATCCAGACAAACCAGAAATAAGCCAGAGATCTGCCCCTGGACATAAAAGCATGATTAAAACAAGTCAAGATTTATAAACTCAAGTGCAAAAGAAAAAAAAAAGTAAAAGTATGTTTTGAGATTCAACTAATCCCCTGTTAAACTGATGAAATCCTGGATTAGCATTCTGTGTAAACCAGGTCTGTTCTGTATCAAATTAAGCATTATAATAAGGCTGTGCAGTGCTCCAGTTTCAGAGGGGAAAACTGATTTAGAGTATGCATATGTGCGCATATTGCATCTCCTTAAATCAATGGCTTCTCCACCGTGATCTTATGAGAAGATACAGGTCCATTAACAAATGGCTGGCAGGTACAACATGCATTCCTATGTGCACTCTGAATCTTTGAAATTGGATCACTGAATAATCATCCACTTACATTTCCTCAGGCTTAAAAGTGCTGTAAGATCAATTCAAAGACCTAACTACTGTTTCCTACAGTGACTGAGAAGAAAATAATAACATAGCAAAAGTGATCCCATTTTGGCTTATTCCAAATTAGTGATGGCTAGCACAAATAACAGAGTGTTCATGGTTGGATTTTGGTAATTCTTAAACAGTTGATAAAAGACTCTGTGCAGCCTCATTATATGAGTGGGAAATATATTCTCCTTATGTTCTGCTTGCAGACTTTAAAAATTGACTTTCTTAAAAAAAATAAGATGCTGCTACTTGAGATAATGTACCATTTACTTGTTTATTTTTCTTCTTACAAAATAACATTAATCTTTATTTAAACTAAGATGCTTCTATGAAGGCAAATTAAGAAATAAGGCAAATTAGGTTTGCAAGATAATACATTGTACTTTAGACCAAGATTTCTCATATTTAAAAGCATATTATATCATAACCATATTAGATTTGTCAGTATACTAAGCATCTTTTTATAGAAATTACATCATTGCATTATTACTAATATCTTGTGACTTTCATTTTAAAAACATGAAATGCTTGTTTAATAAATAGAAAATATTTAATAGACCTATAATGCAGAATTATAATTCTTTTATATTATATATTTTATATATAAACATCCAGTTTTTGTTCTCGTTCCCTCCCTCCCCCCCTCAATCTCTTTCTCAAAAAATAAAAACAAAAACAAATCCCTTCTCACTTTGTGTGTAATATGTGTCTTCCTCAATCTTGGGTCCTCTTAGGCCTGGGAATTTGAGGGTTCTGTGCAGTATCTTAGCTACCACTTCACTCTTCTGGACAGAATGCTCTGATGCTGTTCCTGGGATCTCTTGAAGCCACTCCCTTGTCTTAAGAGTCACTGCTCATTGAATTAAAGGCTTTTCCTAAAGTTAATCCAGGCTGTTCTCAGATTGGTCTGTCTAGACCTTGAGCGTTGGGTGACTTGTCTATCTCTGAGCAATTGGTGTTTTCAACCTCTGATATTGCTCCTAATGCCATTCAGAGCTGTGTTCATGTACTGATCCGTATGCTCCTGTGACTTGGATATTATGATGTCTGATAAGACTTCCCATGTTGTGGGGAGGCTGGTTGTAGTTGACAGAAACTGTTCCCTTGTGGAGGTCTTCTGTGATCAGCACTGTCCTTCCTTGTGTTACTCTATCTGGGTGGGAGCTTGCTGGCTCATCTGTGCTGCTAGATATTCATGTGCTGCCGTTAGTGTCTTTAACTAGGAGAAGTGGATCATGTTCAGCCCAGGTGCTGCCCAGTTTTCATGTTCTTGATCTGTTATTGGATGTCTGCCACTGTTATTGTGAATGGTTCCTCTTCTGGGAGATTGCTGTGATCTGCTTTCAGGTCCTGCAGCCACTTTGACTGGTATTATATGTCTTCTCTTTCTCCCATATGTTCTTCTGGTACTTTTCAGTTTCTGCTATTGGTGACTGCTGTTACTGTGTTGTTGTACTGCAGTTGGAAGTACACTTTGGATGGTTCTTTGGACATCAGGGCATTTATCTTGTTAGCCTCTGCTTCTCTAGTTTATCTCCTTAGTTCGGTAGCCAGTGCTATGAGTCTTTGTTTAGCAGTCTAGCAGGACATGGAGTCAGGTCCTTATATTTTTTCAGTAGGTGAGACTATATCTTTAATTTCCACACCCTTCTGTAGTTCTACAAGTTGAGTAATTACTCCCTGAGTTGCTTTAATTTTAGCCGTTAACCAGGGACATTATGTACTGTTATGTACTGTTGTTCTTGATCGTATAGCCAAGCATCTCTAGGGTTACAGCAGCAATAGCATATACCAGTTCATTAGTTTGAGTTACAGTGGGGCTCTCTTGGCATTTTCTAGCATACGGTCTGATGGTGCTTCTCCCCTGAGTCTTGGTAATCAGTTTTGAGTATTGGCTGTAGCTACTGTAGTTTGTCCAGGAACTTATACCTCAAAAGGCAGCTGTGTTTTGTAATGAAGGGAGAGGCAGTGATGTTGGCTGCATAACATGTGGCTGCTCATGTGGTTATTGTTCTAGGTCATCTTGAGTCCAGTATGTAATGTATGGTTGGTCTATCTCAAATTGTGAATGCAGCTTGTTCTTCACTATTTTGAAGCTTTGGTTAACTAGCTGTCTCTCCATTAATGTGTTTGTAGGTCTTCCATTGTTCTATAGTTCCCTCATATGTTTCATATATCCCCTCTCCCATTAGGTTAACTATTGTGGTAGCATTCTATCAAATCCAAGTTCTCTTGTCTAGTCCATGTATGGTTTGTTTCAGTAGTCCTCTAATTGTCAGATTGTCCTATTTTCCAAATGTCTGATGTAAACTTTGTTAATCTGGTGACTGAGATGGCATAGTTCCCTTAGTTCAAGTCACTCTCATATTTGAAATAGGCAGGCAAAGTAAGTAGTACCCAGGATTTGAACCACAGTCACCTGCATCAAAAACTGGTGCTCTTAGCACTACACTATCCAGCTGATGTGGTGTGTATGTTGTATGCATACCCATCCAGCTCCTCTTTAGATTTGAAAACAGATACAAAGCCACATGTTTTATATAATAAAATTTTATTACTCTTTATCTTATCTGTGTCCTTGACCAAATGCCTATGAAAATTTTTAAAACCCTTAGAAATAAATTGCTTTACTTCTGGGAAAACAAATTATTTGGAGATGAATATATGCCTGTAATTCATCCACTCTTTTAAATTGGTCTAAAAATAAGCCTTTTTTCATCATCTTAGAGAAGTGAACTTTATGTCAAGTGTTTAATTCTTAAGACCTTTAAAAAAAAAAAGAAAATACTGCTTCGGGTACAAATGATTGCATTTGGGTTTGAAGAAAAAACTCTGCAGGAAAATAATGCCTTTTTTCAAGATTGTCATTTTTTTTGTCCAATAGAGCAATGAAGAAATTTTCAGTTATTGATTAAGACTGACATTGGAAATATATTACATGTGTTGAACAGATTCTCTTTTTCTCTCCCTTCAGTTTTTCTCCCTTCCCTTTTACTTCTTTTATGAGTATATTTTACCACTGATATGTTGATCTCTTCTATAATCTCTTCTATAATTGTTTCCTAGACTAATATTTGCTCTGAGGTGAATTGTATTTGCCATTTTCTGAAACCATGTTTAGAGCACCAACTTCAGACCAACTGCCAAACATCGCAGTCACTGGTTTTGGTCTCAAAAAATAAGGATCTTCATCTCTCAGAGAGAAAAATGTTTGCCCTTAAGCAAAAATCTGTAGCAGAGGTGGTATTCAGCAAGTTCTGACCAGTTCTGGAGAACCCGTAGCAGAAATTTTGAGTAGTTTGGAGAACCGGTAAATACCACCTCTGACTGGCCCCGCCACCATCTATTCTCTGCCTCCTGAGTCCCAGCTGATTGGGAGGAAATGGAGATTTTACAGTATCCTTCCCCTGCCACATCCATGATGCCATGCCCATGAAGCCACACCCGCAGAACGGTAGTAAAATTTGTTGAATACCATCACTCATTTGTAGTACATATTGGAACGAGACAGATAGAAATATGGTTAAGAGTTAAATCATCTACTCAAATATGTAAAGTTATACAGAAAAATGGAATGTGGATTTGAATACAATGGTATTCAAACTAGGCCTCAGCAAGTTCTAAGGTGGTTTCAGACTTTATAGTAGTGTTTCTCAACCTTGGCAACTTAAAGATGTCCGGACTTCAACTCCCAGAATTCCCCAGCCAGCATTCGCTGGCTGGGGAATTCTGGGAGTTGAAGTCCGGACATCTTTAAGTTGCCAAGTTTGAGAAACACTGCTTTATAGTCTTATAAATGCTGACCATTAAAAATTAAAACAGAAAATAAAGTCTGTCTGTGTGGGGGGGGGCTCTTGGCTATTTATGTATCATTTTTCATGAGGTTTGGAGGTTGCCAAACTGGGAAGTTTGTAGTTAAAACTCGGTGTATGAAAATGCAGATTAAGCAGGTCCGCTTTCAATTTAAACTTAGTTTATTTGCCTAGGGAGTAGTGAATCTGGTATGTATTTTTCTGCTTTTCGTTATGTTTTCTTCACATTCTGTTTCTTAATCTTTCTTTTCCTTTTTTCCAGTTTTTGAAATTGAGACTTTATTCAACGATGATGAATGTTGGCATCTTGCTGTTCAATTTCATCTAGAATGTGCTTACACATTTTTGAATTATTACGAGTATAAAAAAGCCAAAGAACATTTCCTTGCAGCTAAAGACATAACTAAGTTACAGATTGAATTGACAGGTATGTTCTTTTCCAAGTTCTTGAATATTAATCTTTAACCCTAACTGTGTCTGCATCACTTGACAGTTTAAAAAAGAAAAAATGGCAAAATACTGAAGAGGGCAACAGTCTCTGTAATACTTTTGGTGTGCTTCTGAGAAATTATCTTTATTAAAATTCTAGATTAGTTTCAACAGTTTACTAAAATTGAAGTAAAATTCTGAAAATCTGTGGAAGGCTGAAATCTTTTATACACGCAGGGGGATTTTCTATTGCCCCATGTGCTCTCTCAAATCTGTCTTGGAAACACTGTGTAGTAAATTTTGTGGCTATGTGAGTCCTGTAATAGGAAATGGCATTTCTCCATCCTTCCTTTGAACTGTATTGATTTGTTAAATTTGCATCCTTCACCAAAAGATAAGACCAATACACCAATAAAACATCAATAAAAGGCAAATAAAATAAAAATAAAATAGGCCTTGCAAAAACTAATAAAAACAATTTATAGCAATAAATTTGCATATAGTTTCTTGACTCATGATCTAATTTAAATGTGTTTAAATGTTTTTGAGGTGAAAGTTGTTAAAAGACGGACTAACTGACCTCTTGACAAGTAAAGTCTTCCCTTGAATCTCTGTCTCAGATGTTTGCAGAACCTTAAAGCTGAATAGATTCACTTAAGAGAGACTGAATGGAATCTAATTCAGGAAAACTAAGTGTTTTTAGATCTCCGTACCACCCATTTAATCATCCTGTGTAATAGAATGGAAGGCAGAGAAAGCAGAAAATCCAGCTTACATTTATAGAAGCTTCTGCTGAATCCAGGCTCCTTTCATTAATGGAAGGGAACCATCCAGCCCTTTGTTTAGAGTGTAACAAGCATAATTTCATATATGGTATTGTGACTTCAAAGTTGCAAATTTTCTAATTTTCCCCAACTCTCTTTACTTGAACCCAGTATCTGTTATGAAGATTCCAGCGCTATAATAAAACCCACCTATACAGAATCTGTTCTTGGTATTTTTTCCAAAGGTTAATGAGTTTTATGAAGTCCCCATAACCCAATTTATGCCATTTATCTTCATTGACATGCAAGACAGATACCCTGTCATAAGAGCAATATAATGTGCATTGCATATTTCTAGTAGGCATGGGGAAGAGGAAATTGTGAAAAACACCATTGGAATAATAATCCAGACACTTAGCTTCAGTCTGTAGCCCCAAAAACCCTCAAAAACCAAATTAAATCTTAGAAACTGAATTGAAGATAGCAAGATTATGCCTCCTCTGTCACACCTAAGTTGCTGCTCATTATGCTGACAATGTTGTATACTCTAGTGTGAGAGTTTTGAAAAGTACATAATTTGGGTACATAATTGTGTGCATTGCATTTGGCCATTGACAGCCATTCTGCACTTTATGACTGCCTGATGCAGAAGGAAAACAGCATTAAGGATAATAGCCAAAGAGTTTCTTTTACAGGAAACTCAAAAAGAATATGCACATTTCTCTAAGATGCAGTCCACAGGGAAGAAAAGATGGGGAATGGGAAGGATTAACATGCACAAGAGAAACTATGACAACATGCTACCAATACATCTCATTAACCAGAAGATAGGGTTGGAAGGCTAGAGATGTGAATTCAGTCTCAGGGGAACAAATAAGTGTTTTCCCTTCACCTATGCAAGTGCTGAGATTTGAATCCTCATTTGAAGAGCTCTCCATAATCTCATCTTTATAGAAGAAGTGTCATTGGTTCCAGTTTGTACCTGTGTTCTCACCTAGGCTTCACCAAATCAAGAAACAGATTTCTTGTCCCCAAAAAATCCCTTTTTATTTGGCTACTGTGAATTCCTAGATTCACATCCAGCAAAGACCCAGGAAACAGTCTTTCAAGGGTGCATTGCAACAACAGACTTTATCAGTCCTTGGATAGTTGCTAGGCTGATAGCTTCCAGGCTCAATGGTGCACAATAAAATACTTGGCAATGAGTCTCTGTGAGGCACGGGCTCAGATAAGCAAATCTTCACACTAAAAAACAAACTAATTGTCTCCTGCGCACACCACTCACCTTTTGCTCCTATTTATTTCCTATGGGAGTGGCCATTCAGCATTCAGTTGTGTCTTTACTCCCGAGTCAACCTCTGTTCCTGAATTGTTCCCTTCTTCTGGGAACAAGAAGCTCTCTGCATGTGCACATCCGGAGCAGGCTCCAGCTGTTCTTATGTCCCAATTATCTCTGACTCCAAAGGTAGCTGATAACTGTCAACTTTCTGATAACTGTCAACTATCAGACAGCCCTGGCCCCATCTCTGCCTCCTATGCAGAGCCCTCGTTAAAGCCTTCCCCAGGATCCAGAACTGGCCCATGTTCCTCCCCAACCTCTTCACTGTCCGAGTCTGCCCCCAGCTCTGCTGGCCACTGGTGGGCCACAACAACCTGATCTTCCTCCTGCATTGCATATAGCCTGTCCCACCAGGCATTTTTGGCAGGGCTATCCTTGTCAATTGACCTTAATGTAGCAGAGAATAGAGTTTATGACTCCAACTAAATGAATTCCAATCTCTTCTAACAGAGTTCAATTTTAAAGCTATCTGGAAGAAGAATAGCTTTAGCTGTACAGAAATAATCACATTCTAGTAGCTTGCAATGTATTAATATAGAGGCCCGGCCACAAGAAGTAATTGTCCCATAGTACTTTGTCTTGTTCAGGGCCCATTTGGAATAGTTTGGTTCTGGATACTACAATCTATGAAGAATATAGACAAACTGGAATACATTCAGAGGAAGATGATTAAGTAGGTGAGCAGGGCTGAAAACAAAGTCCTGTGAGAAACAAAAAAGATGGGTGTCTTTAGCCTGCAGAAAAGAAGATTAAGGGGAGATGTGGCATGGAAACAGTTGGCATGTAATGGAGGAGCTGGACTTGTTCTCTGCCACAACCAGAACAAATGGACTAAAGCTAGATGGATTTAGGTTGGATATAGTGGAAGAGGGTGAAATGGCATGTTCCCCCTGTACTGGAGGTTTTTAAAGAGAGGCAGAAAGTTTGAAATGCTTTAGCTGATTTTACACTAGGAAATTGGACTTGATCTCTGAGGTCCCTTCCAGTTTAATGATTCTGTGAAAATAGTTTTTTCACCCAGTCACTACCAACAAAATAGCAAAGTTGGTCTAGCAATGTGCCTGGAATTCTCAAACTTGCATAGACATGTAGAGAGGTTCTTATTTTCTGGCACCTTTTCTAACTTACCTTGAGTATGAAATTACATCTGGAGGCATTTTGAGATGTGATTGGCTCCAGTATAAAAGAGCTAATGTATTATAGAAATAAGTAGTTTTTAATGTAACACATCTGTAGATGATCACATGAAATCTATCTTCTTTTGTTTATAGTGGGAAAAGCAGATAATTTTGCAGACATTACTCTTTTCCATTGCATTTATTATGGTTATTTCTGATATCCCCATGAAATATTTTCTTCTTCTAATATATCTACTGGTGATTTGTTGATATTTTAAAAAGCTTATTTGCTGAGCCTGAAGCTAAATAAGATAGATGTGCCTTTATTCCCAGCAGTGTTTCCAGTGTGTTTAAACTGTAAAATTGAATCATATGTCATGGATGTTGATATTTGTGGAACAATCGCAACAGTTGGATTTTAAGATATAGTGATTTAGGTAGTACTGGAATGTGTTTGATCTTTAGATACCCATTAATAAATAGAAGTAATGCTCTGTAGGGATTCTCAAACCTTTTAGTCTGTAGGCATATTTGGAATGTTGAAGGTTTATTGTCAATATTCTCATAAAAAGCTGCAAGAGGATGGAGAGAAAACATCTATTTAGTGGCATAGAATAGTCTCCTATTACACAGGGAGGGGGGAAGAGAGAGAGAGAGAACACCTGCTGAAGATTCCAGGTGTCTTGCTAATAGAAACTTAACACATTTCAGTAAATAGTTTTTGGATATATACAGTAATATTCTTTCCTGGAAAGTGGAAAAACATAGATGTCCAGATTATAGATATCGTAATTTCATGAAAGGATCACTTGTGGCCAGGCAACAGACAAAAAGCAATGTTCCAAAAGTTATAGTCCACACCAGTCAAGGTTCCAAAAAATGATGATCAGGGTCCAAGCATTGAAAAATAGAACTGTCACATTCAAGTGTAAAGTAACTGATCACACAGACTTGCAATCAGATGATGTTACTGACAGAAATGAGCTAGAAAGGAAATATTTTATGTTTGAGTATATTGTTATATATCCCTTCTTGGTGATGCCTAGCTAACTAGATGTCCACTTACAGCCATTCTTTCTTAACAGGCACTTTTGCAATTTTATTTTATGTAATGTTATATAGCACTTCATAATGCTTTACAGCCCTCTCTAAGTGGTTTACAGATTCATCATATTGCCTCCAACAGTCTAGGTCCTCATTTTGTAAGGCTCAGAAGGATGAAAGAGTGAGTCAACTTTGAGCTGGTCAGGATCTAACTCTTGGCAGTGGGCAGAGTCAGCCTGCAATACTACATTCTAACCACTGCGCCACCAGGACTGCTCAAAAAGCAGGGAGAGAGGAATAAAAAACAAAAAGGAGAAACGAAAATCCAGAGAATAACACCATGGTCTTAACTTAAGTGAAGAGTATGAATTTGTCAATTTTACTTAGATAATAGAAACAGGGTTAATTGCTTACAAATGGTAGAAATATCATTTAAGGATGTGACATGGAAATTACCTTAAAGTTATACATTGTGCAAAGTAAGTAGAACTGACCTTTATGCCTTTTAGAATTTACTTACTTTACTCTTATCCGCCAAAATTATCATTAATTAGTCTCTTCACTTAAAGAAGCATCAAGTAGGGGAAAAACTCTGACTCATCATGACAACAATACTGCATATTAAGACTATATATCCAATTTTTTTTTGAAGAAGTTCATTGGAACTTGCATGACCCTAATACTTTTTTCCTGCTCATTAAAGAAACCTCCTTTTTTCCCCAGGCTGCTGTGCCAGCATGAAAAAGTTGCAGCTGCTTTGAAAGTTGCCTTATGAGCCAACTATTTAAAACAATGGAAGTCTGAAATGAGATGGTGTTGAATCCTGGGGCATAAAACACCCAGACATTGATATTCTTAATTGCAACAAATATTTAATTTGGATTGAGGCAGTTTATTCAGAAAGTCATTTTTCTGCTGGGCTTATTTGCTTCTGTTTTTATTGTATTTTTTCTGTCAGAAATGGAGCTTCTCCGACACAAAAAGCTATATACAATTGTTTTTGGAGCAAAAAACTCCCTGTCTTCTGAAAGTGCCTCATTATTGATTTGACTCTTTATTCTATGACAATGAATAAAGCTAATGATATATTAACTGAAATATTTTTTTCTGTCTCTGCGTGTATGCCATTCTTTTGCTGATTAGAAGGCTCTAAGAGCCAATGTTTTGTCTGGCTAGATGACATGCAGGCTTCCTTTTATCTTTTCCTATGATTTGTTGGATTAAACATTCTGTAATACATTACATATGATTGAATGTGAGCAGCTGACCTCTATACACACAGTTCAACCATATTTTATCCATCTACTAATTGTTACTGTTCTAATCTACCATTTCTCAATGCGTTTAAGGTAGTAAACAGGGTTAAGGCCAGTGGTGGGTTTCAAAAAATTTTGGAACCTCTTCTGTAGGTGAGGCCTGCTTTCCGGGTCCACTGGTGGAACCGCTTCTAACCAGTTCGGTAGATTTGACGAACCGGTTCTACCGAATTGGTGCGAACTGGTAGGAACCCACCTCTGGTTAAGGCCTCTCAATTTTATCATCATAACAACCCTGAGAGGTAGAATCATCTAAGAGTCAGAGCCTTGACTATCACACAGGGAGCTTTGTGGCTAAATGGAGATTTGAACCAAGGATTCCCCATCCCATTATGAACTATCTAGACCACAATGGTTATCATGCCTTATTAGAGTTTATTTAGTTAAGTTAATGTACATCTAAAAACTGGTCCAGCTTTCTATGCATAACTTCCTTCTTTAACAGTTTTAATCTGAAACCCAAAAAAAGGTAAATAGTCTTTATGCATTTTTGATTTGTTTAAATTTGTCTTGGATAAGTTACAAGGATATTCATCTTAATGTAATGTCATCACCTACTGCATGAATGTTGTGCTAGAAAAGTAAGTCTTAGGAATTATGTAACTTAATTTGAGGAGCATGTGATAACATCTGTACTTTAAATTATTTAGAGTGTTGATTTCGGATGACAATTTATGCAAAATTTCTTGGCGATGTTCTAAAATGAATTACATATTAAAACTGTAGAAAACTGTAAGCTTAATCTGTGAAGATCTCAATATCCTACACCAACTGTGTTTATAAAAGCAGCCCTTAGTTTTTAATGTTCTACAAGATTTCAAAGATTTTCCTTGAAGATGGCCAATTGGTATTTTGAGTCAGCATGGGATAAACTGTAACATTAAATAAATGCTCTGTATTTTTTCTAACATTTGGTATAATACATAGGGATTTCTTCCCAGGATACTTAGGGGAAAGGATGTTTTCTACAGAACTGCAGTAGACAGAGGAAAGAGTTAACACTTTTCCTCCCTCTTCTGATGTAATCTTTATAATTATTATGCCTGAGATGGATCTCTGGAAATAATAAATGCTTGAAATGATTTGGCTCTAAAACTAAAGTTGGTGAGTCTTCAGTAGACTTTAAAGGCAAATATTTGTTCCTTGAACAGTATTCTTTGTCTTTTGACTCCGAGACACATAGATTCATTTTTTAACTCTTCCTATTTTTTTCTTCGTTGTTTCTTTTCTTCTTGCTTTCTAAACATACCATTATAGTACTGTTTCCTTTGATTTCAGAACCAAGAATGTGGTTAGTGTGGAATATTTTAACATTTTCATATTCTATTCTGATTGGAATCACTCATATTAAATCTTAATATGGACTGCTTTGATTATGGTTATTCAAATAAACTAGGACTAGACAAGCTTTGGATTACCACAGTTAGTAAACCTAGAGTATAAGGGCTATTGTACTAAAGTACATTGTAACCCCCAACTCTGGAATCTCAAATTTATGTTTTTAGCTACAATGCATTGTGGATTATCCATATTATTAAAATATACCATCAAAAATTAAATAAAATTGGTACTTTAAATCTGGATCAAGGATCCATACATTTTTATTCAAAATAATAGAAAATTGAAATATTAATTTTGGTGGTGGTATCCTGATTAAGAAAATTAAATGGAATATGTCATTATTAGATTATTTGATATAACACAGTGGTTAAACTGCTTGACATAGAAGGTGCATACAGTAGTATTCAACCAACAACCCGATTAAAAGGAACAAAAGAGTTTTTACAATATGGATTTTAACCAAGCTTTGTTCGTGTAAATATTTTAAACGTTTGTTTTAAATCTGTACTTAAAAGAATCCAAATGGAAGCAGTAATATTTATAATTTAAGGGTTTTGTGGTGCAATAATTAGCCCCATGATTTATTCTTTACTATGGAGTTTAATTTTGGCAGAACTATTATTATTGTAATATTATTTTATAAGATTTGCTCCCCACTAAGCAATTTTTTCTTTCCTTATTTGAAGTTGAATTGCCAAACTTGGTGTTATTTCCAGCTGCTACCAGTATTTTAGGGAACTGTGGCTGGGACCAAGGAACTGTTGCTGTTGCTTTCAAGTTCCCAAGACCGAGCATTTTAAAATAGCTTCATTGCTGAACGTTATTGAAAGAACTCTAGCCGCTGAATGTGCAAAGAGATGTGAAATTTGGCTCATCAGGATTTGAAAACGAACGTGTTCAGCTTTTTATTCATATTTCAGCCTGAGCAAATTGCTTGCACAGCTTTTTGATTTGAACGAAATGTTGCAAGCAACAGCAGCATTTACAACAAGTCAGTCCATTTTATCTCACATTTTGCTTTTTTTTTTAATCAGAATTTTGATCCCTGGCAATTTTAAACCAATTAGACCTGTATCTTTTGGGTGTGTGTTTTTTTTTAAGTAGTTAATCACTACTTTTCAGATCAATTCAAGAACTGGAAGAGGACAAGATAAAGCTACAGATATCAGAGAGACAGAATGGAAACATGATAAAAGCAACACCATACTGTTAGTAAATGTGCTTTAAGGCACAAAAATGTAGCAGCCGTCACAACCCTGGTCAAAAGCTGGTCAACTGGGCACCAGAAAAGCAGCTGTAGGGTGTTCTCCAGCAAAAAGATGCCATATTGGGGCTATTCTGCTCACTCCTGACATGTTATACCCGTGGAGACAAGGCAGGGAGAGATTGACTCCTCAGATGCTTCTCTATGCATAATAGACTCCAGTGGAAGGCAGCAGACGTGTGGATTGCCCAATCCAATCTTAAACCATAGAGTTTCTCATGGGGCCACATTGCCATAACTCTGCCTGCAATTCAAGTTTATCAAATATTTTTTATCTTTAAAAACTAATAAATTGAAGCACTTAACATAAAAAGGAATACAATATTTTTAATTATGGTAGTTTTTAGACTCAGTTTGATAGATTATTGGAAACTAAGTACATATTTTTTTCTGATGAATTGTTATCATTACATGGGGAAATGTCACTGAAAAAATAACACAACAGCAACAGCGTTTTGCCACTGCTTCAGTGCTGTGCATTTCTTCTTAAAAACATAAAAATGTATATATGCAAGTTCTTTGATCAGAAGCCTTCAGAGAACACCCATATAATTCTGCGTGCATAAAAGGCATATCTCAAATCCATATATTCTGTACTCGCAATGAATTTCTATTTTGTTCTAATGGTTTTTTGCAGGTGCTCTGGGAAAAAGAACAAGATTTCAGGAAAAATATGTAGCCCAACTGATTCTAGATGTTCAGAGGAAAGATAACATCATCCTTCCTTACCGAGAGCTTAGTCCAGCACCTACTCCACTAGAAGATTTAACTAAGGTATTTAAATCAAACAAAAGTACTAAGTACTATCTTTTGGAAGGGTCTGCCTTTGTGTGGGTTATCATTTGTTTTGTGAGTTATTTGTACTCCTTCAAATAGTTTTGTTTTCCCCATCCTTTAATTATCTATTACTTAATTGCCTATGAAATTAAGTCTGTTCTGCACCTGGAAATAAGTATGAATGTGTTTGCATCCCCCTCACCCGAAAATTCTAAGTGATTTACATATCATTAAAATGGACAGTTAAATCAACAATCATATCAGGCATCTTATCAGGCACCTTAAATCAACCTCATTCAAGTAACACCCCAGTCAAGATTTCCTTTCAATACAGATTTCGACTTCAGAAGAACTGTATTCCTCAAGGCCACAAGTGGAAAGAAACATCCTAAGTATCTATCTCCTGCTGAATTTCCAATAATTATTGTACACACAGTCGCTTCATATTTAAAGGAGATATATTACAAAGGAAAAATATGGTAAAGCGCCTTCCAATAAAGTTTATTTGTGGCAATAGGATCTTCCTCAGGAAAAATTCTTCATAAGTTTTCAAGAAAACTCAGGATTTCTGGAGTATAGTTTGAAGACCACTAACTGGAATTTATTTCCAAACCATTCTGTTTCTTCAAGGAACTTTTTATTCTTTAGCCACAGCTCTGGTGTTCTGTCAGCTCTCCTAGTTCTTGCTTAAATCATCTTCAACACAGTTGCTGTTGTGCTAGCCAAGAGAATCCTTCTCTGTGGCTTAGTCAAGAGGGGAATTTATATTCCTGGCAAAGCTAAAATCAAATGCTGCTGTTCAAGATATTTTTTATGTTATTACTGCAACTTCCAAACAGATGAACAACTTTAGATGTAATTTATCACTTGTGTATATTTCCCCACAGAATTATGCTTTAGATGATGACACCGTACTCAATGAAATAAAGTTTGAAGAATCTCATCAGAACCAGATGCCTGACCTCTGTGCAGAAGAACTTGCTGTAATCCTTGGCATTTGGTAAGATGATAAACTTGGTTCCATCATTGTCAGTGCCCAGTCATAGCCAGGCTGCTTTTAAGAAAAGGCTAAAAACACACATCAAAGCAATACCTCTAATGGGCAAGCCAACACAGTGTATCAGCTTTTGAATTATCTAAAGCCTCTTAAATTATGTGATGATAAATGCTATAAAAATGTTGGGTACGTCCATGTGTGTGGTTTGAGGGAAGTAGCTGATGTCGGAGGAACTGAAAACATTAACTTATGTTAGATGTTGCTCTGAATCCAGAATGATTGGAATAAGGAATACATAATGGCCTATTTTTGAAGAGACAGATAGGAGGTTCAGTTCTTTAACTATCATGTGTAAAAGATAATATTTTGAGAGTTGGCACATATTTTGTCACTGTAGTCTTGTGCACAAGTTATTGTGGTAAGAGCATTGAAACATGGGAGTGCTATCTATACTATCTTGAGTTTCTGGAGGAAAGGCAAGATAGCAAGAACAAAACTAAACATATAAATTACTTTAGGTAGCTTTGTTATATGTTTTCAGCCTCTAAATAACCCTCTGCAAGGATTGCAAGCTTAGTACTAGTGCGTGTGTGCACGCACATACACATGCACACACCACACTTCCCTAAATGCTTAGCTGAATAGAATTGAATGTTTTGAATTTCAGAAAGCTACATGAATAAAAAGTTGACCGGAAGTTATCCAGCTGAATAGACGTGGGGGGGGGGGTGTTAGCTCTCAAGAGCCTCACATGAACCCTGTCTGACAAACCTATTCCGAGATCCTTTTGAATGAGAACCCCCCTGGAGGAGGGGGGAAGAAGGGGCAGTGTGTCATCAGACCCAGGAGGGAGGCAACAGTTGGAGATTTACCCTCTGAATCGGAGCAAGGGCAGCAGCATGGCAACATGGCTGCACAAGAAGCTGGCTTCCAGCCAAAGCAACTGAACAGGAGTGTGAGGATGAGATGAAAGACTGGTAAGAAGATTCATTTAACCCAGTCATAAATCAAAACTTGGAAAAGACAAAGAATCTTGAGAGTACAAATAATATTAATAGACATCTGGATTTTGGCAAAAGGAAAGAAAGAAAGGGAAAATGGAGGATTGAAACACTAGCCCTCCAAAAAGCCATCTGTTTGAAACAATTTGTACAGAAAGGGAGAAAGCAGAGAAGTGACAAAGCCACTCAGATACAAACTCTAAATTTGGTTTTGGATTTGAAATAGAAACCAAACATTCCGAGGTGATTTACTTCGTCCGAATTTCTTCCAACTAATATATCTTAAGCAACTTCAATTAATGAGAAGTGGAATGCAACAAGGGAGAAAAATCAAGAAGAAAGCACTATTTTCTCACCAATAGCTGATAACCTAATCTTGCCTTTGCGGGAAGTTTTAATCAACCAACTGCCATAAATCAGAACTTGGAAAAACAGAAAGCGAAGAGAAAAATACCCGAGTTTGGCTCTATGCAAGTTTGTTCCAATTAATATATTTTGAGCAACTATAATCAAGAAGAGGCGGAAGGTAGCAAGGGAAAAAATAATAACAAAATCAAGAAGTGGGAAAATACGAAGTTTTTTTCTTTTTCTTTTCTGCAAAAGATTAAGGTGGCTCCAGCTTCTCTTCCGTTTTCACATTAGTTGAATTAGCTAAATTTAAAGTGGTCCAGAACTTTCGAAATAAGATCTGTATAACTAACTGAAATTTGGAACTAGACATTAAGGAAGAACAAAAGACCAAGATGGCTCCTGTCGCTCTTCTCCACAGCAGCTGAATTAGATAAATTTAAGGTGGACTAGAACTCTGAAATAAGAACTGTATAATTAACTGTAACTTTGGAACTGGACATGATGGAAAGGTGGGAATTTGAAGAACTACGTGAAATTATAAAAAATATACATAAATCATTAAAATCAAGCTTAAATAGAATTCTGAATTCAGAGAAGCAGGTATTTAAAGAAGAAGGGAAGGAAGAAGGGAGGAAGGATAATGAAGAGGTGGAAACAGTGGAAAATAAAAAGCAGGAAAAAAAACTCCATTAGGTTTGGCAGTGGTACAGGGAAAATTGAAAAGGAGGTGTGTGTCCTCAACAAAAGGAAATAAAGGCAGACAAAAGATGTTTCGGAGGGTGACAGTGGCATAAGGAAAACTGAAGAAGGAGGTTACGCCCCAACAAATGGAAATATAAAAGATTTCTTTGACGGTGGCTTGGGGAATATTGAAGAGGATGGACGTGTCAAAACAAAGAAAAGGGAGAAGACAGGAATAGAGAAGTGGGACAAAAGACTTACTAGCAAAAAATCAAACAACTTGAAATTGTTATATAGGAAAACATAAAGCTGAGATAAGGGGTTTACTCCTAAATATGACAATAAAATTGAGTTGCTAACTGATTGAATATGATAATGGAAAGATAATTAAATAAAGGTTAAAATATATGGAAGATGGACAAATATGAAACTGATATGGGGAGATTGTAAAGCAGAGATTTGCGCTTATTTTACATGATAATTAAATTGAGTTGCTAATTGATTGACTATGACAATGGAAGGACAACGAAGCATGGGTTAAAATATGCTATTGCTATATGTGAAATATGGACAAAGTGATAATGAACAAAGTGAGATGTGTACTGCTTGTTATTCTATATAGTAGATTAAGGGAATTGTAATGAACAATTGTACATCTCAGTTGTCCATCGTGGCCAAAACTAGGCTGGGGGTGGAGTTTAAAAGCACAGTGACTATATGTATACTTTTCCTCCCTTTTTAAAAAAGGAAGGAGGAAGATATATGTTAAAATTAAATATGTATATTGAAAAGGAATTATAAATACCATCAACATAAAATGGAGCTTGCTCAGAAGCTGAAATACACCAAGTAAATGAGATGAAGAGTGTGAAGTAGAGGAGAGAGGTAAGGGAAGAAAAGAGAGATAGGAGAGAGGGCGGGGGTGGGGGTGGGGAAGAGAAGGAAAGAAAGAAGGAGTGGAAAGGGGAGAGAGGAGAAGGAGAGAGGAAGGGGAAGTAAAGAAGGACGACAGGGGGAAGAAAGGAGGTAGGGAGGAGGAGGACAGAGGGAGAAGAAAATGATGGATAAGGTACAAAAAGGTTGTATGAAGGGCAGAAGAGCCAATAATTGTTTAATTGTTTTTGGGAGTTGATGGTAAGACAAATTGATGTAAACATTTAATAATATAATATGATGTGGCTATGTAATAGTATACATGTGGTTATATGTTATGAAAATGAAAAAATAAAAAACTTTATATAAAAAAATATTGAAGTTAGGGATAGTAGAAGAGCCAATAATTGTTTTTGGGAGTTGATGGTAAGATGAATTGATGTAAACATTTAATAATGTGTGTGTGTGTGTGTGTGTGTGTGTGTGTGTGTGTGTGTGTATGTATGTATATTAGTAGATTTTCACAGGTTTAGATATGCTGGTCTTGTTGTATTCGGGTCCTTTCCCGTGTAAGATTGAGATTGTCTTGGCAACGTTTTAGCGAGGTCTCACTCGCATCTTCAGGCTCAGGCTATATATATATATATAAAAAGAAAGCTACATGAATAAAAATGTATTCTTTTTTTTTACAGTATAGACTTTCAGAAAAACAATCCTGTCCATAAACTTACAGAAGAGGAGCTTCTTGCTTTTACATCAGTAAGTAACTGACCAGTTTTTTTACTTCTAAAAATGTTTTCATGTGTTTATTGAATGGATCACATGTTGACTTGCTTGCTGTTCTCAGAGAAGGAGCTTCTATGTACATGGGCAATATTATATAGATAGAAGCAGAGACCTACCTAATCCATTTTCTGATTCTTATCCAGGTACCAATAGAAAGTCCATAGACAGGACATAAGTGTGCTATCTCCCTTCCATTCATATTTTCTAGCAATTAATATTAAGAGGTTAATATTAAGAAGTTAAGAGACCTTGATTCCTAGAGATAATATATTGATATAAATTTGTCTTGCTCCCTTTTTGGTCTCAGGAAATCTTACAGTAACACACTCCACATGTCTGCTATATTCTATATAGACATTTGATAGATTTAATTTGTCCTAAACCTGCCATATAATTTCACATGCTTCAGTTGTGCCCCCATCTGTCTTCATAGCAAGAGTTGCTTCATTCATAATGTCGTGCGATACAATTTTCTGTATCAATCCAAATACTCTTTTTGAGATTTAGTGACTAGAATAGTATAAACAGCCTCCCCAACATATATAATCAAAAAATGCTTCTATTTGATCTTTTTGTTAGAACTTAAATTGTGTTACTGCCATAAATGCCTATATTTCTGCTGCATGTATTTCATTAAACTGGTTTAAGCTGACTTTAAGTGAAATAGTGGTATTGTTATCCACTATCTTATACAAACAACTTTTTGTGCTTTGCAATTTGTTATGGATTACCCAGATGGAAACAGGTTGCTTGGCGCATTGAAGGTTATCTAAAGTAATAAAATGGACTGTGGGGCAAAGAGTTGAATATTGTATGAGAATAAAAAATGGGAAAGTAAGAATAATGGTTGAATACTGAAAGCGTTTCAAGCTGCATTTCTACTGTATTGACTATGAAACCATAATTTTATGATTCGGTAATTGTCTTCACATAAAATTGTTTTGAATAAATTACTGTAGTTCAGCCCTTGAATCCCTGCTGATCAAGAGTACAAATTATGATCAACAATAGGGATTGATCAACAACTGCTGAATTAAAACTGTTCTGGTCAGTAAAATATAGTCCATGCCTTCACAAAGTGTTTCCTTGGATCACTTTGACATGCTTCCAGATCAGAGGCGGATTGCTCCCAGTTCCGCCCAGATTGGGCAAACCAGTAGTACCGGCGGCAGGAGGCTCTGCCCACCCACCCAGCGCAGATGCATCATGTGCCCCCCCCAACTGGTAATAAAAAAATTGGCAACCCACCACTGTTCCAAATCCATTTTATAAGTGTTATGAGGCAGTTGTTGGATGATACAAATTTTATGGCTCGTTTCAAGTTTTTTGGTTTCCCAGAAAATAACAAAATATTAATAGAATGTAAATATTTATTAATACACTAATATGTTAGAATCCATGACAGGTAGTTCTTAACTTAACAACAATAATTGAGCCTGCAATTAAGTGTTGTGGTCATTAAATGGTTTTATAACTTTTTTCTGATAGTTGTTAAGTGAATGCAGCAGTCATTAAGTGAAGCGAACTTGGTGAGTGTTAAATGAATCTGTTTTATTCATTGGATGATTTTTGCTGGAAACTGGAAATGAATACCGGAATCCAGCAAAAAATGTCAAAAATCATAGTCATGCAACCTCAGGATATTGCAAATGGCTGTAAAGATGAGCTGGTTTCCAGGCACCCAAAATGCGATCACATGACTGTGTGTGTGTGCAGCCATCGGATATTCAAAATTGGATTGTAAGTTCCTTTTGAGGTGTCCATTGTAATTTTGAACGGTCTCTAAGTGGACAGTCGTAACTTACGATGAGGACTATCCTCATTTTCCATAATTCTCTGTTAAAAAATGGTTTATTTTCATGACTGAAATCCAGAATTACGTAGAGCAGGCTTCCCTGGCTACATTATTTCCAGATGGAGGTTGAAGTCTAAGATAATGGGGAGCAGGAGACCAGGGAAGATGGATTTAATTTTTTTGAAGAATTGCTGAGTCAGGAATTTCTCTCTCCAGAATTTCTAGTTATTCTCTTGATATCCTTTTATTACTCCAGGATGTGTAGGTAGATTATTTGCAAAATAGATAAGACAAAGAAAATATCATATGGAACTCAGCTGACAAGTAGCTGCTCTATAACCACCTTAGCTCTGCACCTTGTTACTTCAGGAGATACAACCAAGACCATCCCCAGAACACATGAATCCATTCTTCCCAAGATATATTTCTCCTTATAGTACTAAGAAGGCCTGATTAAGAATCTGGATTTATGAAGACTTGGTTGAATTTGGTACCTCAAGTCTTTTAGATTTGAACACTGATATTGGGACATTCAGGTACGCAGTGGCTAAGACGCTGAGCTTCTCGATCAGAAAGGTTGGCAGTTTGGTGGTTCAAATCCCTAGTGCCACATAATGAAGTGAGCTCCTGTTACTTGTCCCAGCTTCTGCCAACCTAGCAGTTCATAAGCATGTAAAAATGCAAGTAGAAAAGTAGAAACCACCTTTGGTGGGAAGGTAACAGTGTTCTGTGCGCCTTCAACATTTAGTCATGCTGGCCACATGACTACGGGGAAGTCTTCAGACAGCGCTGGCTCTTCGGCTTTGAAACAGAGATGAGCACTAGAGTCAGAAAATACTAGCACATATGTGCGAGGGGAACCTTTACCTTTATTGGGACATTCAGCAGGGAAGAACTATAATCACTATGTGCATTTAGTGGCTGTAGGGCAGCTTTGAAGTATGTTCTGCCACTTGATCTAGATTTCCTTGAAGTCATTCATCTTTTGTGTTGGGCAAATAGACTATAAAGGAAGCAAGTAGAAGCGTTTAGTCTGCCATCTAGTGGCTGATTTAATAAAATAGTATTGTACAGTAGTGTCACTGGAACTGCTTCATTTCCAAAGTTTTAGATATGCATGGTTTACAAGTTGCTAAGAGTGGGCCATAATATTCATTGATAGGTTTAATACTGAATATTTATTATTTAAATGTGTTTTATGATAAAAATTAGAGAAAATAGTTTTAAAGTGTCATAGCTTTGAGTGAATATTCTAATTCTTAATGCAATTCTGAACATTTGTCTCAGCCGCAAAAGTAGAGTTAACATTTCAAGCCCTGAGGTAACTTTTTGTCAAGAGCGTCTTCAACATTTTTAAATTGTTATTTGCTTGGTTTATACAAAAAAAAAACCCCAAAATATGGAAGGAGTATTGGTCAATGAAGTTAATACCATGTTTGACCTCCTCTCCTCTATCAACATATTATTATGTGTATGTGTGAGCAGGCATCTTCTCAGCCTACATGTGGATTCTTAAATCTGCAGGCTGGTTAGATGGTTGTCATACATTCATCAGATATCTGCTAAAATATAGTTATTCTCAAGAAAGGAGACATTTCTCAATACTTCAAAGTAATCTTAGCACTGGCATTTTAGGTCAGAGTCCTAATAGTCATCTTTTATCTCAGAAATTCCTGATCAAGGAGTGTAGTGTATTTTGGGGGATCCACTGCGTTTTAAAATATGCATTTGTGGTAATGTGTTGAATGCCTTCACTTGAAAATAGGCTCTTACATATTTTCAGGGTATTATGTAATTTGGACTTGTTTAAAATATTTGCATCATCTGTGATGTCTCTATAGATGTTCTTGGTGACTTAAAGCAATCAAAAACCTCAGCAGAACTATAACATTCTAAAAAAATTAAATCCGTTTTCTTTTTTTTTCTTTTTTAAATGGTTTTTAAAAAATGGACCATTCATTCAGCAAGTTGTGACAGCACTGAAAAAGGAGACTTATGACTGGTCCTCAAACGTTTTGGCTGTCGCAACACTCCTATAATCATGTGATTGCAATTTGGGCACTAGACAATTGGCTTACATTTATCTTGATTGCAGTATCCCACAGTGATATGACTTTTGCAACTTTCCCTACTAGGTTCACACAAGAAAAGTCAATGGGGAAGCCAGAAAAGGTTGCAAGTCATTACAATAAGTTGTTCGCATACCTCCCTGCCTGGCATCAGCCACCTCTGTTGTACTCATGCATTCTGGTTTATCTGACTGCCTGCTGGCCTACTTCCAAGGCACCTGGCCTACTTCCAATGCATCTGGAACTCGTTTAACAATGCAGATCCTCGCTCAGTAACAGTCATGTGTTATCACATTTTGTAACTGCATTGCTTAGTTCCAAATTCCAATCCCTATTACTGTCATTAACTGAGCACTATCTATATACCCATTTCCTGCTTCAATTGTACACAAACAGTCTCAGTTAATAGCAATAGCTTATATACCACTCCACCAAGATTTACAGCCCTCTCTAAGTGGTTTACAGAGTCAGCATATTGCCCCCAGCAATCTGGCCCCTCATTTTACCGACATCAGAAGGATGGAAGTCAATCTTGAGCCTGTGAGATCAAATTGCAGGATTGCTGGCAACTGGCAGTCAGCAGAAATAGCCTGCAGTACTGCATTCTAATCACTGCGCCGCCATAGCTCTTAATAGTAAAATTTCTCAATGGAGACTTTCTAGAATTACGTTCATGTTTAAGAGTAATCTTTCCCCAACTCTGCTTTACAGATATTTTGGATTATAGCTCCAGAAGCACAGTTCACTTACCTGACTCAGATTTTCTGAAGAATTCTGAGTACAAATTCTTGGACTGTACAGAGTTCTTCCTTTGGCCACAGTTTAAAACCAATATAAGGCATATTCAAGGACAGACTTAACAGATTGACTTTTGACAACACTAGAATACCACTATCACCATCACAGCTGCTTTTGTAGTTGCCCTGCACTTCAAAAATAGCTTGCTTTGGGAACCTCTGAGATAATAAAGGGGTTAGCTTAAAGCGGCTATGTGAAAATGCAAAAACACAGATTAATTAATAATTAATATTAGCCTTTTCTGCAGTTTCTAAAGCATTAGATTATAGAAGAGGGATGAAAGCTGTTATTTTTGGATAAATTCTCTGTGTCATAAGTTGCAAATATTTGCTCCTCAAATATTTCCAAGCTACAGAAGGAACATGTAATCATCCTGCATTGAAATAATGTTTCTGTTCATCTTTTACTGCTTTCCTCCATTTGTTTGGAGGATAGTAAGAAAACAATACAAAATAGGGAAAACGGGATTTATTTGATCAAGGAAGTAGCGTACTGTCAAAAATGAAAAAATACTGTCTGGTTTGAAGGTGAACCAGATGGTGAAGCATGCTCTGCATTTCACTCTTGTTTATCCTTATTTCTTATAAGTGCTCAGAACATGTTGGCATAAAAGAAAGGAGAAAGGTCATTTCATCCTTTTTCTCACCTCTGCACCTCATCTGAACTAACACATCTCATAATTTCCCCTGTGGCTCTGGCTTTGAAGCTTGAATTATTTATTATAGGCAAGATAGAAGGAAAATGGTTTAGGGTTGACTCCAAAGAACCATGAACAAATTAGTTTTTAGTGCTGTCATGAAAGAGCTTACATAAGCATTTTATTTACCCTGACATAAATATTTTGCCTAAGTAGTAAGCATCTAGGCGACTTGGCTTGATTTTGAAAAATCAAATTTTATATAAAATAAAAAAATTGAACTTTGTTATTCCTTAAGCAGGACATGACTAGGAAATACCAATCTGTAGACAAGTAAGATAGTTGCTAAAAAAAGATGATGGCAATAATTTTTGTATTCTTGCAGAGAAAATTATATGTCCACGAATCAAGCTCAATTAAAAGGAGATATTAAAGTTATTAATACTATTTAAAATAAAAAAATCTGTGGAAGTTCTTTTGCAATAAATTCAGATGTGAATTAGCCAATTCTTCTAGGTCAGCAAGATAAAGTATATATTATTATATTTCTTTGTGTACTTTACAATCATGTCAAGGTACCCTGAATTAAAAGTTATTCAGAAAATCTAACAATCTATTCCCTGTAAATTGATGTAATATGGATTATTAATATAAAGTGTTCAATTATAGTAAATTTTATGAAGGAGGGACCGGTGAACCTTATTTATCATCTTTGTGTTCTGTTGGCTTATGCTTTATTTCCTTCATCTTTGTTATATTTTGTTCTATATGCTGTGCCAGTAAAAAATAAAAAAGGGGGGAGTAGTTTTATACTTTACAGACTTAGCAGTAGAACGTTTTGGTATGTGAAATAAGAGTTCCTCAGATGAAACTTTTAGTTTCCTCCCTCTTTTTTCCCCTCATCTCAGTGCTATTTTTTCTGGCAGCCTTGTTAACAACTGGGTGGTGAGTGCCCAAAAAGATTGTCTCCCTTGCTTGTCTTTGGCCAGCTGTATCTTCTGTGAGTCATTTGGTCATGAGGACTGAGTTTTTTATGGCACAAAAGCAGGATTACAACAGATTGGTGTTTGATCTGGCATATGATATTAGAATACTGAAACAGTTTGTTCTATAACATGTCTGTTTTTCAATGTTTCATCTTAGTTTACCTAGCCTGCTGTGAAACTATAAGCTTATATGTCCTGTCTTGAAAATTGACATCTCACTGGGATATGTGAGACTGAGTCGCAAATTTATTATTTTACCAAATTACCATTGGTGGTCTATCATCCATCAAATAGTCAATTATTTCAGTAATCTAGCAAAATGTACATAGAGTTCATCCAACGGAATAATTTCTTCATATTGAGATTTCTTTTTAAACTGACAAATGAATGTGATGATGGGTCCACAATGTATCAATATATCTTCCTAACTTCATCTTTAATTCCTTTATCTGTATTATAACTATGAATCACTGAAACAAGGAATATTTTGCTGGAGCCATTGTGTGAAATAGCAGATTTGTGTATTATACTTCAGCGTGTGGAGAATGACTGCATTCAGCATGGGGAATAATTAGCGCAAAATTAAAATTAAGGACTTTATCATAAATGTAAGCAAACAAAGGAAGAGAAAGGTTATTAGCTTGAATTTCTATTATTGCACACATTTCTAATCCTTCTAATACTAGAGAAGAAAATGTCAAATGTGGGGAAAACAGGATATGCTAGGTAAGGAATTAATTGATTATGGGCCATCAAGTCATTGTTAAGTCTTAGTGATAGAAGCTATGAAAATGGAAAGATAAAACTTGCTTTATGTCAGAAAAACTCTGTTGGTTATGGATAGTTTGTAAAATACTATAAACGCAGGCATTTTTAGCTTCACACTTTTGGGGGGGTGGGAAGAAAAGACTTCATTCTCTTGAAATTGGTGTTGGAAGAATAATATCCAGGTACTATTTGAATTTAATAGATTGTTGTGGTAGTGATGAGAAGACTAAACAGAGCTATAGTTATATTAGGAAGTCTAAAGCCCCAAAGGTCTAGTAAGAAATTAGATTTAAATAGTGACATTTTTATGCTTTGTTTGAGGGCTATTCTTAGCAGTTTCCTGAAAAGCCCCAAATTTCCTATGAAAATTCCACTGCTATTGGCTTGGAAACTAGCATCTCTTATATGTAGGTCACAGTAACCTGCAAAACATTAGAGTTATAGAGTAAGGAGTATGTGTTTTGTGTGGAAGTAGTCATTGTATTCAGTTCGTGCCTTACTAAGGAAGAAAGTGCTTTCCACTGAATTTATAGACCCTATAAATATTAAATTTATAGAATTTAGTATTTATGTGTTGTAACCAAGAAAACTACAATGATGTAAATATGGATTCACCAGAAGCAATGCTTGAGTTAAAGGGAAACTTTACTTTTCACAATAAAAAAACACTTATATGGAAACTAGCACGTTATAAATCGTAATTGCAGACTGGATGTTAAGAATGCCTCTAGAGTTATTCTTAGAAAACAGATTTCATTTGTAACCTGCCCAGAACTTAAATAAGACAAGTATAGCTAGGAAGGCCTAAAATGCCTTTGTTTTTCCCCATGATCTCCCTCTTGGTCTCACGATTTCCTTAGGTACTACTGCCAGCTTATCTCAAATACGTCTCCCACCCTTTTAAATAAACTGGCACTTTCCCCCTATTAGAAACTAAGTGGTTCCTATCATGCAAGTCCCCCTTTGATGAGAGAATGGGATAAAATTATGATAAATAATTGTAAATGAAAGGAGGAGATATGGCTTGCACGAAAAGTTTACAAATAGAGGTTGAAACATGAAATATGGCTCATTTCCTTGACATGCATATGTGTGTAGAATTTCCCACTGCAAGACACACGAGAACCTTCTGTCTATATTTCAGAAAATACCACTTAATTTTAATAGTTTAAATATGATAACATTTTCTTTCTAAATCCATAGCTTCATTATTTTATCAGTAAATTCACGAAGGACTAAATCTTACATTAGTACTTGAACCAGACATTGTTGCTGTGCTGCCAGCTATTATCTGAAATTCCCTGAACACTGACACTGAGAAACTAAGCCCTTTTCATAATATTCCAAATTCCTGATTTATGGAAGTTGAGATGAGGTGCTCAGAAATATGTACTAATGTATTATTATGTGGTATGGAATGTTATATACATGCCTGGTTTTAGGACTTGGTCCAAGCTAAACACCTAATTGAGTCTAAGGACAGTGTTTCAATCAAACACAATTGAAACAGTTTTCAGCACCACACAGAATAAATGATACGTTTGGAATAAGGTATATGTGAACAGCATGGCTCTCTTCCAGTTGAAGTGAAAAGGGAAAGTCCTGTTTTATACTCAATTCATTATTTAAAACCATTTTAAAGCGACATAGTAAAGCAGGCTCTTTTTTATGTAAAAAAGGCTAATTGAATATCCCTTTTGATTAAGTAAATATTTGATTAAATAGATAAGTAAGTGTTGAAAACTGGTCATATCTGTTCATTCTTAATAGTCTAGTTTCTATACTAGTTAGCTGAGAAATAAAATAAAAATATGTGCAGTGGCTCTTTAGCTTCTGTCAATGCCCAGAAACTGGGTATGGGTCTGGCTGCCTAGGAAGGATTTTAGAAATCCTTGAAAGAAAACCTCTTAGTGATTATTGAAATAAGCAATGATTATTTCAAAGATTGTTAAGAGGTAACAGTAATAAAGTTTCTCTTCAGTTGAGCTACAGAGTTCATGGCCACCTCCGTTGAGTTTTCTTTGCAACAGTACAGAAGGCCATTGCCTTCTCCCTCGTTGTTTTACATAGTGAACTGAATAATGAATCTGTACAATCTGTACATAAGAACAAAGGGATCTATCTACTTATGAACTAGAAGGAATTCAGTATCATTTCAAAACGTTCCTGTGTTGGAGTGACATATTCTATGTATGTGGTGTGGGAAGAACCACATACTTAGGCAGTGAATTATAATGAAAAATACTTGGCTAACATAAACTTAAGATGCATATAGGTTAGCCCACATGGCTTGCCCATGGGCATTTAAAAATGGTAGCAATAGAAAGCCATCACAGAAGGCTTGGGTTTGTTTGTATTCCCATAAGATTAAAAGAGAAAACCCCCACATACAAATCAGTATTTATATTTCTTACCACTCACTTGAGCACAAAATGGGAGTGATCAGAACCTTCCACCACTGGGCTGAAGGTTTGCCTACCAGCAAAGAGCAAAAATAAAAAGAACTAAAACACATCAAGGAAGCCCTCAGAATTTATGGCTATCCCAACTGAGCCTTCAACAAATCTGGAAAAAGATCCATCAGGAGCTGCTCCATTGTGGACGAAGAAGAAAACAACAAACAAAGCAACCTTGTCATTCTATACATTGTAGAAATATCTGAAAATCTCAGAGGATTTTCAGTCAACAAACATACATTCAAACTTTAAAGCTAGGTGTACATTAAGGCAGAAGCTTGTCCACCCGCAAACATAAAGCTCCAGATATAAACTGACCAATGTGAAGTAAAGTGCAACGCAGAGAGACATATGTAGAACTGTACATTGGGGAAGCAAAACAACCACTTCACAAACGCATGGTACGGCACGGGAGAACAAATCCATTAAATTCAGTAGTCATCTGCAACTGAAAGACAAAAGTCATTTTTTTGAAGACAGCGAAGTTCACATTCTGGACAAAGAGGGTCACTGGTTCGAAAGAGGAGTCAAAGAAGCCATCTTTGTTAAACTTCAATAGGGGGGAGGTTGTTAAAGCACTATCTCTCCTGTATATAACACTATCCCAAGAAGTTTCACACCCATTTGCACTTTGATTCAGGTGGCCCTAAGGGTACAGATAACCTTCAAGTGACCTCAGCGACTCAGAAAGCTAACTTGAGAGTCCAATGGTCAACCTTCAGAATGCTAATGACAAGAAAGGCGGCAAAGGATGTAAATTCTGAAGAGGCTTCTTGGATGAGAAACAAAATATTTTCAAAGAAAAAAAAACAAGAAAGTCCAATAATCTTTTAAATAAAGTGACATTTGGCACATTTGATTAAAATCAGAAGCAACAAACAAGATTCAGATCTCCGCTGGGACTGCAAATATACAGGTGCTAACTAGTCAGAAGGCAAATTTTGTTTAGTTCTAATCATTTGTCATTCTTCTGCATGGGTTCAATTAGGAAGTTTTTTTTCCCAAGGATCCACATTTTTGAAAATCTATACACAAGTATAGTCAATTAATTATTCAACTACGCATATGGAAACAACAATTTTGCTTCCTGAACCCTTTTGGGTATATCTTATAGATTTTTGGCTACTAATTTTGAAAATAGTCTGTAATTTACCATTTTACCACATACCACTTTATAGGAATCTTCTGTTTTTATACAATGGCACTGTGTATACTTTTCAGAACCTATTGGCTATATGTTGCACCCATGAAAGAAACAAATGAAAATACAGAACTGTGGTCGAAGCACTTCTAGTACATCCTATACAACTGGAATATCTGGAGATCCAAAAATAGTGGCTCAAAATAAAAGAATATGGAAACAGTGAAATATGTTTTTGCCTGCTAATAGGCTATCTCAGTTCTTGAGTCTGTGAAATCAGAATTTGCAAGTACACTCAGCTCCTTCTGTCACTCCATCAAGCCATGGCCCTTTCTTACAAATTATGGTTCTACTCGATGGTACATTCCTTGGAGTTTGAGTCTTTTCCACCCAATTCAGGTGGGGGTGGGGTGGGGTGGTAGGCACTTACCTTCCCTACCAGTTTGCAAATGTGAGCGCGCTTGCCACATTTTGACACTTCCACGCATGTGCAGAAGCTTCCGGGCATGCATTTTTGGCAAAACAAATGGCCTAAATGGCATGCCATAGAACTGGGCGGGGTGGGCGGAGTCACCCACAATTTCCGCTACCAGTTTGGGCGATTCGGTCCGAACCGGTAGAATACCACCTTTGGTTGCGTGAATGGAAAATTATCTTGAGATTCTCACACTTGCAGAGAGATTGGGTTTTGTTTCTGTACAGACTGGAGAGCAGATTTCTTAATTCTGTAATATCATGCAGTGGATAACTGGACCATCACCACAAGGCAATATGTCTCACACAGGGATAATAGTTTTCACAAATGTGCCATTTTACTTAGCAGAGCCCTCCCTGAGAACATATCCTCAGCTTGATCATTATTTCTTAAGACAGTTGCAGAATGCTTAGAGATTGATTGGATATACTGAGCCCTAACTATGTGCTTTCTCATCTTCACACTGGAGGGAGTAACAGACAGGGAGAGGATGACCATATAGGGTAAGAAAGTGGCAGGTCACTGGGAAATTGAGTGGGATCAGTATCAGATCTGTATATTTTGAAATGTGGCAAAATGTGCTCAAAACATCTGGTCAAAACCCACAGATACATGGAACTGAATGTAGTGAATAAATGAGTTCAAGTCTATGTTTATCAGCCATACATTCAGGAAACCTTTATGTACAGATAATTTTCATTTGGATAAATTTACAAATGGAACCGTTTGCTGAAAAAAAATGCTTTAAAAAAAGTTGCTAATCTGAAAATATTAGAAAATGTATTTTCTATCTATATAGATGCAGATATTTTTTAAAAAGTTCTTGAACATTTTTTTTGTAGTCCTGGAATAGCAAGACTCAAGTCTAATCCAGTGAGGCAATTCTTATGATTTATTTTTAATGATGTAATGTTAGAAGTCTGGCACAGTGGCTATAAGATTAGATAAAGCAAAATCTGGAAAAGCACTGTTTCTAATTAAACTGTCCCTTTGTGCAGATTAGTCTGGAGACTTAGCTTGAGTTTGCTTTTTAGCATCGAACAGGCTAGTTGTAGCAAATTGCACACTGCTCCTGCTGTATAAAAAAGCTGTTTCAATAGTACAGGAGCATGGCTTCAGAGGTAGAAATAGTAGCATAGTCAGATTGGATGTTAGTAGCATTTTGTCCCGGGGGGTGGGGGTGGGGAAATAAGATTGAAAAATGCCCTTTTTCTTCCAGCACTGATATCATTAAGACTTGCCCTGCTACACTACAAAAATCTTGCATTCTAGGAGAACTCACTGCTCTAATTTATAATCCTTAGTTCGAAAAATGATAACATTGCATCTGTAATATTTTCTAATAAACATGGACCTTAAAGGCAAAGGTTCTCCTCGCACATACATGCTAGTCGTTCCCGACTCTAGGAGGCAGTGCTCATCTCTGTTTCAAAGCCGAAGAGCCAGCGCTGTCCGAAGATGTCTCCATGTTCATGTGGCCGGCATGACTAAATGCTGAAGGCACACAGAATGCTGTTACCTTACCACCAAAGATGGTTCCTATTTTTCTACTTGCATTTTTACATCCTTTAGAACTGCTAGGTTGGCAGAAGCTGGGACAAGTAACAGGAGGTCATTCCATTACGCAGTGCTAGGGATTCGAACCACCAAACTGCCGACCTTTCTGATTGACAAGCTCAGTGTCTTAGCCACTGAGTCATTTCGTCCCTAAAAACATGGACCTTAGGTGACTTAATTTAGTTAAATTGTCTCAATCTTGAAGAAGTCAGAACTATGGCTAATTATATTTTTTCTCCATGGTACTATCATATTTCCGTTAACTATCTAAATGGAACCAATAAAGGAAAATCGATTGATATGAGGGTCCTGGGTGCTCTCTGAGGTTGGTTATTTTATTGCAGATGCTTCATTACCTAAACTAGGCAACATCATCAGTGCTGAATGGAGCTTAGATTATGTTAATAATACAAAAGCCAAAATTACAGTATTTAATATTCATTCCATTCTACTTTATTTCCAAATGTATCTTATGAAATAGTATATTGCTATGTACTCATAAAATAGCTCAGAAGACATATACGTTTGACCAACGGCAATTACTGCACTCATTTTTGTGGAATATATAAAATCTGTATAGTTAGTGGAAATACCAAATTGCCATATCTTTCTTAATGTTTATTTCCAAAGCTCTTACATGTGACTTGTTCAATGATGTAAATTAAATTTAAAAAAATAGTTTACTCTAACCTAACGATAGATAAAGTAGAAGTGTGTGTATGTTTTTCAGTATTATATATACTATCCAATTATAAATGTTCCTTAGATAATTTAGAAGAACGACAACTCGCTCAGGGCCAAATAAAAGGACTAGGGAAGTAGGAAATATCCTGGGATATGGAGAGCTCTCCTATTTGTTTGTCTTTTGATCAAGTGTTTAGTGACTGCTCATAGCAACTATGGCTACCATTTTGTGAATGAAGCCAAAGCCTGCTCTCAGAATTCCAGTTATGTTTTCTGGTTTAGTCTGCAAAGCATTTAAATATTTAGCTGAAGAAGATAAGCACTGCTGGAAGTCTTAAAAGTTGGTAGAAAGTCATACAGCCATGATAGGATGATGCAATGGTGCAACTTCAGTTAAATCCCTGGATTCATCTTGACCACCAGAGAGCAGCAGGCAGCAACAAACAAGCCATTGATACATGGATTGTTGAGAGCACTCTATGGTCCAGCGCACAATCCTTTCTGTTTAACCGAGAGAAAGAGATAAAGAAGCAGAACATTTATGACGTATAAAAGTTGGTCTATTTTAAAAACTCTTATTTTTCTTTTTAAAAAGTGCTTAATTCCAAATACAGTATAAAGTTATTAAAGTTGGACTGAAGATACATCCATTGAGTTTAGATTCCAAAATCCGCTAGTTGCATCACAGAATCGATACCTATTTCCTCAATTCCAGATCACCATTGTTTTGATAAAAGCTGGGAAGTCTTGATCTACTTTGAATCTGGAAGTGGTAGAGAACTTGGACATCCCAGAATGCCTGCTGGGATTCTACAAAGTTTAAGATACAGAATATCTTTCCTAGTATTAATAAATTGTTTGAGAAACAAGGCAAACTGGAGCTTGTAGGATTAGCTTCTTTGTGATTGATGGTTTTGGCTAGTAAATTCTTCTCCAGTACAGATGCATGTTAAGATTAATAGAATTTGTTTCCCAAATGAAATAATTCATAATAATCTTCTCTTATTCCTTAATAGATGCCTCTGCCTCTACTTGATATGTTAACTTGGCTGCCATCCTGCTGTCTAGATTAATACTACTTTTCCTCTTACAAAGTCTATTAGAAGGCCTAACCAGTCTAGATACATGATCATATATTTTCCCTTTTTAAAAAGCTGAAAAGTTTGAAATAATGTTTTAAGACTTTTCTGTTCCATCCATCAGTATCCTAGGCATGGCAATCAGATATAGTGCACATTATAGTGCACATCTCCAGACTTACTCTGATCATAAAGCATATAGCAGAATAAGACTAGCAAAGGATATGTGAAAGGATGCAGTCTGTGGCTACTGTTGATTGCTATAATGTTTTAAATATTAGATGAAGGATATAATATTATAATTCAGTGAATGCAATAAATATTGGATAGAGTTTTATTTGAATGTTTTTTATCTCTGTATGATACAGCAGCTATCATAGTTCTCGGTCAATAAAAACACCAAGCCATCTCTCCTCGGTCAGATTTTAAAGTCATATTTCATGGGAGAGTTAAAAATGCTTTTGAGAAAATCGCTAGAATGTCAAAAAGTATGAACCAAATGCCTCTTATGCATTGTGGCTTTTCTTGCCTTTCCTGTTTGGATCTTTTATATCAAGACTTTGATGCCATGTAAAAAGAAGTTCACCAAAAATCTTGAGGTTGAGAGTATGGAACCTTTCCATTTCTATAGAATCCTGCTGGGTCCAAACCAGTGTAATTCTGAAACATTTATTTGAACATTTGGTTTGCTGCTTTTTTTTGTCAAAAATACATGGAATCCAATGTTCTAATTTTCTATTAGTAATTTATATAAGGGAACCTTGTGTAAAAACTGATGACATTTTTAGCATAGTAGACAGTTCATCCTCCTCATCCTCATACAAATTGATGATTGTAATGTTGCTGTAAATTGAATTGATAACATTGATATAGGTCTTTCAATTCTTTAACCAGTTATCAAAAATAATAATAGGTTACAATAGAACTGTAGCACTATACTGAAAAATATTTTCTTTTTTTAAAAATATGAATAAATGAATACTTTTTTCTTTCCTTTTTCTCAGTATCTGCTCTCACAACCAAAGTTCTGGGCAATCCAAACCTCTGCTCTTCTTCTGCGAACAAAACTTGAGAAGGGAAGTATTCGTCGAATGGAAAGGGCAATGAAGCAGACCCAGGTAACATTCTTCTTGGTTTCTCTTCTTCTCCACACTGTTAATCATAGTATCCAATTTATTTAGATTCGTCACCAACTTTGCCAATTAGCAGTAATGGAAGTTTCAATTCAATATAGTTGTAGAGGTAAGGGATGTGGTGGCTCAGTGGCTAAGATGCTGAGGTTGTCGATCAGAAAGTCAGCAGTTCGAATCCCTACTTCCGTGTAATGGAGTGAGCTCCCATTACTTGCACCAGCTTCTGCCAGTGCTCGCTCTTCGGCTTTGAAATGGAGATGAGCATCGCCCCCTAGAATCGGGAATGACTAGCACATAAAGTATATGCAAGGGGAATCTTTACCTTTATAGTTATATAACATTGAATTGATGGGCATAGTTTTGTTGATTCTCTTTGTGGTTATACTTTGGAGTAGGGACAATTGCTAAGATGTTTTAATAGATCCTTATCTTCTGAACAAAACAGCTTATTTTTTTCATGAATCCACTTCAGAAATACCCCCTCTTCTGAAGCTGCAGAGGGCCTGATCTGCAGAGGAAATAGGACCAAAAAAATCATAGTGAATATTGCAAAGTAAAAGAGAAGAAATGTGCTAGGTTTAGATCCCCACTGATGTGTTTCCAGTGCTTCAATGAAGTAAAATGAAGAAACCCTTCATTGACAAACACCTGAGCCACCATCTGATTCCTGTTGCTGAAGGAAAAACTCTTAATGGGTAATTTTGAGAGGGTGCCAGTAGCTTAACATTTGCAACCTATACTAGCCAATTTTTCTTTTGAATCAGTCGCAGCTGGCTCTTTCTTGTGGCTTCTTCAAAGGAGAAGTGATGTTGTGGTTAAGCTGACTTATGTCATAAATTATCTTCAATGTATCGTTGAAATGAGTCATTTGAAATGTGTATTTGACTGAAGATAATATTTGTATTTAGACTGGAATAAAAAAATCCTAGCTAAACATACTCAGTTTCTTTAACTGTTCTCCATAGGGCTTGGATTTTAGACCTCTCATCATCTTAGTAGCTTCCTCGTTCCAGTTACTCCAGACTGTGGGTTCAGAACTGGACACAGCATTCCAAGTGGAGCCTAACTAAGGCAGAGAGTATGAGATAATTATTCCCTGTGAATGCTCAGCTTTTGTTCATACATCCCAAAATAGCCTTTTAGTAGCTGCATCACAAGATTATCTCATGTTCACTTAGTGATGTCCTGGAACAATATTTCTCACATTGACACTTTAGGATGTGTGGACATCAACTCCAAGAATCCTAAGCTGTCAAGGGTGAGAAACACTATACTCAAAATCTCAAATCCTCTTCACATATATAAATGCAATCCCCATCCCACCAAACTCCTAATTCTTTAAATCTCTCCACTCTCTTGATTCTCTGTTTGCCTTCTGTACTTTCAGTTTCAGTATTTGGTGCTACTCATTTTGGACTTTTACCACCACCTCCTATTTTTACCCTAGTTGAGTAAAGTTTTAGTGTCGTCTTTTCCTACAACAATCTGAAACTGACTATCTCCTTTATTCTATGGTCTCGTATTCAGCCTGTGTGGGCCTTTTTGTTTAAAATTGGCTCTTTTGCTTGTCAGAACTGATCCAGGGCTTCATAATCAGTTTAATCTTCACATTTTGCAACCAAACAAGACAGACACAGACTTCAACGGATAATTAGAACTGCAGAAAAAACAATTGCTACCAATCTGCCTTCCATTGAGGACCTGTATACTGCACGAGTCAAAAAGAGGGCTGAGGAAATATCTGCAGACCCCTCACATCCTGGACATAAATTGTTTCAACTTCTACCCTCAAAATGATGCTATAGGTCACTGCACACCAGAAGAAGTTGACACAGGGACAGTTTTTCTCCGAATGCCATCACTCTGCTAAACAACTAATTCCCATAACACTGTCAAATTATTTACTAAAACTGTATTACTATGATTCTTCTCATCCTTCCTAGTACCTCTCTCTTCCCACTTATGACTATAACCATGTTGCTTGTATTTTTACAATTTATATTATTTTATTTGTTTCCTAGTATGATTTGATTGCTTATTAGTAACATAAGATTATCACTTAAGTGTTGTATCTTATGATTCTTGATGAATATATTTTTTTCTTTTTCCTTTTTTCCTCTTTTATGTACACTGAGAGCCTATGCACCAAAGGCAAATTCATTGTGTGTCCAATCACACTTGGCCAATAAAGAATGCTACTCTATTCTATTCTATTTCATCTTCTTCCCAGCTCTAGCTGGTTTTTGACCATGGATTTTGTTTGCCTCTTTTAGTTCTTCTGTTTTTGTGAACTGCCAGTCATTCTTCCCTGCCTTGTTTTGGCCATCTTATACTTTGAATTAATTCACCCACTAACATGATTGTTCATAAGACTATGTCATAATTGTCATATGTTATCAACATACTAGCTTATCCCTTACTCTTTAATATGGATACATATCTTAATTAGCATTTGTGCTTTATACAGTAGCTTTCCTAAAGGTGTAAAAATTTAGTATGTAGTGCATGGAACAATAGGAATCAGGAAGAGAGCTGTTTTTTATGTAATAAACTTGCATGCTGTTTTTACTAGAGAATTTTGTCATGAAATATTACTCTTCCTAATTTGAATATGTACTTTATTTTAAGTAGTGTTCCTTATCAAAGTATAGCCAGCCAAACAAACAGGTTTAAAGATAGTTTCTATCCTTGGGCTGTGAGACTTTTAAATATAACCACAATCACTCCATGCACATGCTAGTTTTTTTTCTTTTTCTTTTTTCGTTTCTGTTATAATTTTGCACCAGTGAGGTTAAAACAAATTTTGTTTATTTAAGTACAATGACAATAAAGATTATACTTATACTTGTACTTTAATGCTTATATTTTCCATTTTATCCACATATTGTTAGCCCATAATTAAATCATATCCTTTAAAAAATAGTTCTTGCATTCTCTTTATTATCATATTCTTGTTCTTTTTAGTGGAGGAGAGGCAGATAATGCCATTATTTTGGTCTCCAGGAAATTTTTGAAAGCTTGATTTTGTCTTTTTCTTGACAGCCTTGATTAGAAGACCTCTGGGGTTAAGAACTTAGGCTAAATGATTCCTTCAGACATCAGGAATCTGTTGCTTTTAAAATGTGAACAGGGTTGACATCAGCAGACATGATACCAAATAAAGTATCATATGCAGCTTATTCTGTGATTAATACTGAGGAACGTAGGGTTTCTTGAACTGGAAAGTTAATCAACGTTCTCTTTGCTCCTTCAAGATTGTCCATAAAAGTCTTGATAACTTTCTAGCCATGACTAATGTGACTGTGGCTATTCATTTGTACATAGTTTGATTCAATTCATATGCCTTAGGCAGTGCTTCTTCATCATGTGTACATGGCAGAGGATTCCAGTGTACTTTTAAATTCCACCACTATAGTATTTCTAAACAAGGCATGCTTCTTAATCACAATGTTGACTTAAGATCCTCCTGTGCCTGATCTTTCAATATGTCCTAGGCCATGTTAAGACCAACATGGAAGGAAGAAGCTAAAGCTGATTGCAGTTCTTATGTAGCTTTTACTAGGAAAACTCAGTTGAAGAAATACAAATGAAAGATAAATTCTGAATATGATTTTCGATAAAAAGTCTAGTAAAGTTTTCAAAACAACAGCTAGAGTTTGGAATAGGCAGGCAATATTCCCTTAAGCCCTACAATATTCTGAATTTTTGAAGCTTCTCCATGCAGTACAGATGTTTAGTGATCAGAGGTTAAATTTATTGTAATTTTATTCAGAATATAATTGATTTATTGTATTGATAGGCATAAGAAAATTTGTGTATCTTCTTCCATGTCCTTTAAGCATACTATTATTGAAGGACTTCAGTCTCAGCCAGTCGTTCCAGCACTTTTTTTTTGTCATTGCAACTTCATTATTTAATATTCTATATTGCTAATCTGTACACTAGGTAGTTATCTGCATTGCATTCAAATTAGGGAACTTTACACAGTATGGGATATGAAGCTCCATTTTCCAGGCACACATTCAGCCATACTTGGAATTCATTGTGATTTGTTAGGAACTTGCAGTCTAGCCAGGTAGCGTTATTCTCAGATTGCTAATATTTATGCTAAGGTTGTTGTTCCCAGATACCCTTGGAAGAATTTCATCTATATTTGCAGAAGCCAGTCTGATCCATTACAATTACATACTTATATCAGACTGGCTTTTAATCTCTTCTTGCTTACATGTATTGTAATTTATTATTTTGGGGTAAAGCAGAATATTGTTGCCAAACCCTAAAAAACAAGGGTTTTGTTTTGTTTTGTTTTGTTTTATAATAGCTCATCTTCTGCTACAGAGTTTCAGAAAGCTGTTTATAGTTATCAGGAGCAAACTTTTATACAAGGAGCTGGATAATTAAGCTGTCTGAATCCAAGGAGATTTATTGAGTGCTTAAATTGCGGGGCAATATTCAAACTGGATGCCAAGTAAAACTGTTAGAGAGCTGGTAATTGGATATACCATTTTAATGACAGTTTCTTGCTTTACAACCTAAAAGCAGAATTGTCTCCTTTACTTGATATGTGTCTTTGCATAATAGTTGCACCTGAAGGGGAACTTGGGGAGTGAGCAGTCATCAAGCTGGAGCAAAACATACACACATACACACACACACACACACACACACACACACACACACACACGGAAGAATGCTTCAAAAGCAGGACCAGAACGTTGTAAGTGAATAACGGTGAGAGATGGTTCTCACGAGAAGTCTAATAGACTTTTCTAAATTAATAGGTGTAGACTTCCCCATCTTCATAAAAAGAATGTCTTCCCCACTTTATTGTAAAAGAGCTTGAGAAAAACCAGAAACTTCCTGTCTTAATATGCCTATATACAGTTTTCTAATTGGAAAATACAGTACTTGATGGAATTTTTCTATTGTTACCTAAAATATCTTCTTAATGCATGTTAATAATTAGCGCTCTAAGAAATTTGTCCTTTGGGACTAGCCATTTCTAATCCAGGTTGCTACAAAGCAAACTGTCTGGCTGTTCTGTCACAGTTGTTCTTCCCAAATAGAGATGTAGTCACCATCCCTGTGAATTAGTGAACCCAGAGAGATAAACTCTGCTTTTAGCTTCTCCTCCTCCTTATTTTTATTGGATGGAAATTATCTATTGACATAATCTTTGGATGTTTTTAGGACTGAGTAGCACATTGGGTTTTACATTCCCTTCTTTCACCTTCAGCAAGAGAGTCCTCACTTCCCACCAGGAGAATGGTATTATCAACATATCTGAAGTTGTTGATGATCCTTGCAGCAATTTTATTTCCTATTTCTTTTTCTAGTTCAGAATTGCTCATGATGTATTCAGTATGTAACTTAAATAAGTGACATTATACAATCTTGAGGATTTGGTGGACTTCTTTTCTAGTTGTTAAGCAGTTTAGTTGCTACATCTTCTGTTCTCTACTGCTTCCTGGTCATCAGGCATATTCTTCAATAGGCAGATGAATTGAACTGCTATAGTTTAAGTGCTATGTGTTGGGCAGGGGTGGGTTGCTGCCAGCATTAGGCCCGCCACACATTGCTTGCCCATGCGCAGTTGGCTGTATATTGTTCTGCGCATGCTCAGAACACTATATAATAAGTAAAAAAACATGCCGAAAACGGCATGTGCGACTGGGAAACCAGTTCAGGGGTGTGGCCAGCCTGTTGTCCCTACCGGTTCGGCAACCCAGTCCCAATTTCCAGTACTGGTAGTCACCCACCCCTGGTGTTGGGCACCAGATCTCAACAATCAGAAGCTCTAGCATAACCAATAGAGCGAAAGTAGACGTTTCTTTTGAATTCTTTTGCATTTTCCATCATGCACTGAATGTTAGCTCCGTTATCTTGGGTGTGCTTGCCTCTTCTAAATCCATCTTCTTTGTATGGCAGTTCTTTTTATTGAAATCTGAAGTACACATTGGAGAGCATTATCTTATTAGTATAAGAGATAAGTGCAACTATTTGACATTTTGAGCATTCTTTTGTACTGCTCATTTTTGGTATTGGAGTAGTAATTGATTTTTTCCAGTTCTTTGACTATTTCTCTGTTTTTACAGCTGCTTACATGTTGCATGTATTATTTTAATTGAATCATTTAGTAAGTGTTAAAAAGTCCTGTTAGCAATTCATAAATTCCTGTTGCTTTGTTTTTAGCAATATTTTCTAGGGGCGAGTTAGCTTTATTTCCAAAATATGTGGCCATTAATCAAAACCTTTATAAGTACAGTATCATCAATTTGGGAATCATTTTTCTGCAGTTCTTGCATATACTTGCATCATCCCTTCTTTATATCTTTCTCCAATTAATCTTTGCCTTCTTTATCTTTTAGTTTTACCCATAGTTGCACAAAAACGTCCAGCATTTAGTTGAGCAAAGTTTCATCTGTTTTAATATCCAGGTTTGGGGAACATTGTTAAAAATTAGTTCAGGGAACTTAAGAGAACATTAGGTTTGTTATTTCTCAAATACTGCATTCTATCAGGCAGCGGGATCATTTAAATTTAAATTGATAATCAGGTTTCCTTGAGATTTAACAATTAAACTTACTAAAAGATACATTTAAATTCCTCTTGCTAACTAATTTTCAACAATGTTCTCCAACCAATTTTATTAGAGATCAAACATCTCAAATTGTTTCTGCTTGTTTTTCTCTACTTTTCCCTCAAACAGGCATAGAAGATTGACTGAAAAATCTTTTTAAGGTGTGTGTGTGTGTGTGTGTGTGTGTGTGTGTGTGTGTGTGAGAGAGAGAGAGAGAGAGAGAGAGAGAGAGAGAGAGAGAGAGAGAGAGAGAGAGAGAGAGAGAGACTCTGACAGACAGACAGACAGACAGACTCTGCCAATAAGGATCTCTCTGGGATCCAAAGGAAAATCTTTAAGAGGGTTTGCAAATAAGAAAAGGAACTGATAGAGTCTTCATTTGATAAAACTTTGTATGCAATCCAAAATGTCTGCATAAGATGCATTAATTTGTCTTATCCATGTGGAATTCTAAAGGACTTAGATTTATTTTCCTCTGATGCTATGTTTATTAATCCAGTTTTCTACTTAATGTCCACTAGATTTATTGGACTACAGTTCCCATAACTTTTAGCAAATGCATCTGGTAGTGTCAGGTTAGGAATGACTGTAATAGTTGTTGTATTACACACTAAAAGAAACATAAAAGAATTATTTTCAGATAATAAACTTAAGATGAGAAATGCTTTCATTAAAACAATTTTGTCAGATGGTCTCGCAGTACTGTTCTTCAGCAGGAATAAATACTAATATCCTTAGGATAAAGACAGCATGTTAATATGCATCATTATTATTTATTACTTGATTGATTTATATACATTAACAAGTAGAAATTATCCTTGATCTACACTTTCTAGACAAGATTTCCATCACCTTGAAGATGCCTTCAATAAATATTGAGTTACAGTTTCCATCATCCTAAAATGGGGCATTAGGAATTACAGTTGAATATATCAAGAAAGGATTTGGAGATGAGTAGCATTGGCTTAAAAATAAAGTAAAATATGAAAATTAAATTAGAAAGACAGAGCAATAGCTAATGTCTTTTCAGAATTTTTTATCATGGCTCCATAGCTACTTGGTGTTTCCCATGCTGTCTACATTGAGTTGACATTGAAATCCAAAAATCTGAGGGATACAAGGAGCCTGCCACTATGAATTAAATTAAAATTAAACATACCATGTTTTTCCGAAAATAAGACCCTACCCCCAAAATAAACTCCAGTTAACATCAACATCAGCCAGGGGGTGAGCGGGGCTAGCCCTAAAGGCAGTGAAGATGTGGAGGTTGACTGTCCAGCCACAGCCCATGCAGTGCAGGTGAGTTGATTACGTGTCCCAAGCAGCAGGCAGAGGGGTGGGGGAGGCACCCTGGATGTGCCACATAGGCCGCACAGTTATTAAATGAGTATTGATCCATTTTACAACCTTTCTTACCAAAGTTGTTAAGTTAGTAACACAGTTGTTAAGAGAATCTGGCTTCCCCATTGACTTTGCTTATCAGAAGGTTGCAAAAGGTGATCACATGATCCTGGGACTCAGCAACAATTATGTGACTGTGGGGGTGCTGAAATGGTCATAAGTGTTAAAAACAGTCATAAGTCACTTTTTTCCAGTGCCATTGTAACTTTGAATAGTCACTATATGAACTGTTACAAGTCAAGGACTAGTGGTCTAGTGGTCTGTAATTTCATAGGTCTTTTGAGATTTTGACACTTGCAGTGACATCTTATATATCTTAATTATTTGTTTGTTTGTTTAATTTATTAGATTTTTATTACATCTTTATTATTTGTAAATAACTCAAGGTAGCAAACATGTATAAAACTCCTTCCTCCTCCTAATTTCCCCACAACAATTCTATGAGATGCGTTGGACTGAAAGAGACAGTGACTGGCCTAGAATCATCCAGCTGGCTTTCATTTTTAAGGTAGATCTAGAACTCACAATCTCCTGGTTTCTAGACTAGCACCTTAACACTACACCAAACCAGCCCTTCAGTTTGTTTAGTCTATTGCTATTATACTGGTTTGGAAACACTGTTTGATGTGTTTAGGCTTTCTACGTTAGTAACTTTAAGCAGATAATGCTGTTTTGTTCAGTTGCTGTGTTAGCCAGAACCTATTGAAGACTTATATTGCATTATATATTTAAATGTTTTGGATTTTCAGGCACTTGCAGACCAATTTGAAGAGAAGACAACATCCGTTTGTGAACGTATGAAGATATTTTACAGTTGCCAGGTTCCTCCACACTGGGCCATTCAGGTATAAAATAACTGATTTGTAGATGTCATTTTTATGAAGCATGAAACTTGAGATGCTGCAAGGGAAAATTTCTCCTGTTGTATTTTTATATGAAGTACTATAGCAAATCTATTTACCTGGCTTATTATATAAAAAATAGTAGGCTTCTGTATTAATACAGTGCATTCCAGCTGGCAGTGTTTTTAAACTGTGCATTAACAACATTACCAAATGTCACCACACCAATTATAATTGTAATTGGTCAAAATCTTGGTCAGTTGTCAAGAGATTGGCCAAGAGAATTCCTTGAAATTTGACCTTTATTTTTCCAACACATTTGTCTGTCTTTGACGCAGGAGAAACCATTTTTGCATTCTTTCTGTTTTAAAATCCTTCAGAAATCTTTCCAGTTCACAAAACCCAGTGTGGTTTTCACTTTGACTTTTTTCCTCCAAGCCAAACCGATTTTTGAGCTCTGTTGGTGATCTGTTATTGACAATGGTTGAAGTGCTGTCTTGAGTGGCACAGTCCCTGCATATATTTCTCTTATACTTACCCTCAAAGCTGTTACATATAAATCATGGATATGAATTGCTGCTGTGAAGGACCATGTCTTTTCTTGCTGACCTTGGAAAGCAGACTCTTCTCTTTCCCTTTGTGTTGCCTCCCAGAAGCCCAAAGTGGAAAAAAAAACCAAACCAACCCCCCCACCCCCCACCCCAGGAAAGGACTAGCAAAATCTTGTCAGCAGCATCCATTAGGACTTTTCGCTGTGATCCAATTATCTTACTCATCTTGGTGTTTCTTTTGTCTCCAGAAATCCTGTCTTGTCAGTCTGCTTGTTTCCTACTTGTCAGCCCATAGTTTTTCCTTGATCTTGGGTAAATCCTGGATCAACTACATTGTTTCTAGATGTCATTCATATACTAAAAGAGAACAGCTGAAAATAGTTAAAGTAAAAATAGTCTTTACCTAGATGGGTGAAGCTAAAAGCTTTTGAAACTGTTTAGAGTAGTATTCTCACAATTCACTTTAGTTTTCTAAAACCCCACCCCACCCTCAAAAATGCACAAAATTGTTCTTGGCCTATCCTGTTTTAGAATTTAGTCCTGGATGCGTGGCTCAGAGCTAGCATGGTCCTCAAACAGAAGGAGATTTGCACTCTGGCAACAGAGAGAGAATATATCGTTGCTATAAATAAACTACAATTAGAGTTGTCAGTGATTTTTTTGTGGCATTTACCTTGAAATGTGGCCCCTTTCTATTTGGAAGACAATTCATTTGTTGTTGTTTTATGGCCCGGATGAAATGTTAATTTCTCCTCAAACATTTAATACATCTTAAAATCTCTGAGCTATGTCCAGTTGAGCTATCTATTTTTGCTATAGACTTTTTTTTCTCCACTGTTTCCAGAACAGATTTTGTGTCTGTGTGTCTGTTTGCACACACACACAGTGTATGTTGGGGAAGGGGTTGCAATGAAGTCATAGCAGATGGCAGCTCCTAATCAAATTTGGCTGATTTCAAAAAAGCTAATCACACTTGAATCTGGGTAATATGTCATGAGAGACTGAGATGAATCCTCCAAGCTTGAAGCTAGGATGGGAAATTGAAAAAACATCCCACAAGAAGACAGTGTCCAGTCACTGCTGCACCATTTCCAAACAGTGTCCATTTTGTCACCAATTGAGGAAAAGGGTAGCAAAGCCGGGGCAAGTCAGACTAAATTGTATACCCTGCACTGTATACCCTGCATTGTAAGTCCCCAAAAGGTCACGAAAAAGAAGAAATGTTCATCTTAAAACTGAAGTATTTATCAAGCAAGTAAAATTAAACAGTTTAATTTCATTGTATGCAGTCATCTCCCAGGAGAAAAAGTGAGAAGGAGAAAGATTAAAGGCTTGGTGTGTGGGTGTGCTTGTGTGGGCGTGTAATTCTTCAAGATAATCTGAGCTTTGAGAGTGAGAGAAAGGGAAGAAGACATTGTAGGATAATATAGAAAAAGACAGAAGTGAACCATGCCACGAGAGCCCAATTTTATGGGCTCAACATTTTTGTTGAAAAATCTGAATTCCAGCTGGCCTGGCAGTTTCAAAGTTGTTTATTCTACAAAACCAAGAAGCTAAACATTCATTGAAGACATTGAAAAAAATCATTCTTTATTATTTTATTACCTATTGCTCAACATTGTTTCAAACAATGTTTCACTACACATCAGAATTTGTAGTTTCTTTGAGTATGCAGATGTCATAAAAAAGTTAGTTTTTTCACAGTAAATCATATAGCATAGTTGCACGGACTATTAATAGGAGGCAAATATGCTAATTTGAATCCTACTAATTTGCATTTTTCTAAGGGGTGCGGTGGTTCAGTGGCTAAGACATTGAGCTTGTCGATCAGAATTGCACCTCCATGTAGATGCAGTCATCAATGGAGGGACGTATGCAGTGGAATACCCCAAGGCTCTGTTTTACACCCAGTACTCTTCAACATCTTCATCAATGATTTGGATGAGGGAATAAATGGGGAACTTGTCAAATTTGCAGATGACACTAAGCTGGCAGGAATAGCCAACATTCCAGAAGATAGGCTTAAGATACAAAAGGATCTTGACAAACTTGAACATTGGGCACTTTCTAATAAAATGAAATTCAATGGTGAAAAGAGTAAGGTTCTACATTTAGGCAAGAAAAACGAAATGCACAGTATAGGTGGTACTTTACTCAATAGTAGTAACTGAGAGAGGGATCTTGGAGTCCTAGTGGACAACCATTTAAATATGAGCCAGCAGTGTACAGCAGCTGCCAAAAAAACCAGCACAGTTCAAGGCTGCAAAAACAGAGGGATAGAATCAAGATCACGTGAAGTGTTAATACCACTTTATAATGTCTTGGTAAGTCCACACTTGGAATACTGCATTCAGTTTTTGTTGCCACAATGTAGAAAAGATGTGGAGACTCTAGAAAGAGTGCAGAGAAGAGCAACAAAGATGATTAGGGGACTGGAGACTAAAACATATGAAGAACGGTTGCAGGAACTGGGTATGGCTAGTTTAATGAAAAGAAGGACTAGGGGAGACATGATAGCAGTGTTCCAATATCTCAGGGGGTGCCACAAAGAAGAGTCCAACTATTCTCCAAGGCACCTGAGGCAAGAAGCAATGTGTGGAAATTATCAAGGAGAGAAGCAACTTAGAACTGAGGAGAAATTTCCTGACATTTAGAACAATTAATCAGTGGAACAGCTTGCCTCCAGAAATTGTGAATGCCCTTCACCTTGGTGAGACTACAGGTGTCAGCATTCCAGATAGCATCCAAAATTAAATTAGACTCCAAGGCAATGTGCTGCTCAAAAGTTCCAATTTATTAAGAGAGCCATGCTAGCACATCTGTGGAAAAACCCGAATCTGAAGCTTCTTCCATTCCCCCCCCCCTCAAGTTAAAGTTCATGATCTTGCCTCCACACCCACAAGTCCATCACATGGTCCAATCTTCCACTGCCATGATGGCAGTTCCACCCATCCAGTTCCAGTCAGGTGCAGAGGTACCAGGACAAAGTATGACCTTGGCAATCTAGAAAGGAATTTTATTGTGGCTTCATAGCATTCTACTCCATACTATCCCCCCTCCCATTTCCCCACTATAGAAACAGCATAGTAGCATAGAAGTGTGGCAGGCCAAAGATCCAAAAGGAACATGACTGCAGGCCTGACACGGGGAAGTCTTCAGACAGTGCTGGCTCTTTGGCTTAGAAACGGAGATGAGCACCACTCCTAAAACTGGAAATGACTAGCACACATGTACGGGGGAACCTTTACCTTTACTTTAATTTGCATTTCTCTAATTCAGAAATTTCCAGATTTCTGGAAAGATTCCAAATTTGTTTTTTTTCTTCTGTCTGGTTCTTTGGAGAGAGAAAAAAATCTTAAGAATGAATAAAACTTAGAGGTGCAAGGGCAGGCTCAGAAAGTGGGATCAAAGCCCCATAGAGAGAGTTGTAAGAGGGAAAAGAAACATATAAGGATTCTGAGATAAAGGGACCTTATAAAGGGACCCTATAAGGCCAATGTGAGTGTGCACTTTTTTGTTTCCTACTGGTCAATGGAGGACAGTTCTCAGTCCTATGGGTCCTAAATAACCCATAGTTCAACAAAAGACAGGTAATGTCAAATACTTTGGAGAGATAGGCCTTGAAATTTCAGGTTTCTCATGGCCACTGAACCAGTAATGTAATGAGATTATGGTGAAAGATGAAAGTTGATTAAGTTGGAATGGAAAGATTTGGCATTTAAAAAGCATTTAAGACTCTAGGGAGATTCTTAAGATGCTTCAGTACTAATCTGTTTCAAATAACTAGAGGTTGCTGTGGGAAAACTTGGCAACAGTTTTCCCACAGAGATGAACTCAAGCAGCTAGATCAATTTCAGCTATATTAGGTTGTGGATTGAGGTGTCCCAGTCTGTCAAGCTCCGAAGTAGCACTGAAGCTAGCATGCTCATAATCATAACTGGTGAAATTTGTCTCTTGCAGCATTTTGCCCGGAATGGCTGAGTGACTATAGGAAGCTGAGGTCATTTTGTTTTGTTTGTTTATTTGTTAAATTTATCCATTGTGTATCTCACCATGGAGCTACTCTAGCTGGTTTACAGCAGTGGAAAGGAAGACATGAAAAGAGCGTAAACAAAACAAAAGTAAAATAACAGAACAATAGAATAAACTATGAAAAAGAAAACAAGAAGGAAACAGCAATAGAATAAGAAAAAGATGGAAGGGTGGAGAGCAGAGAGCAAGGAAGGCAGGAGAGTCTGCCATCAATCCAGCACCTCCTTCAGCATGGAATTCCTCCATTGGGTCCCCATTTGAGTGACATTGCTGAGGTGTGGGCTTATCAGGACAGATCAAATTGTAAATATTTTTCATTCTCATCATGCTTCAGTGGTGTCTTGCTTTCCAGCAATCAGCAATTGAATAAAGTAGTCTACTCTAAATATATTGGATCTGTCAACTCAGTACATCTGAAGCATATCTGTTAGGGGAAGACAGATGTAAATCTTTACTGGTTATTACGTTTCTTTAAGAGCATATTTTGTCATTGTTAAAAGAAAATGCACCATGAGCCTATGTCCTATCTGCTCTTTTGCTTTAATTTCCCTGTCTCTTAGTTGGATTTCATTTGCTTTTTATAGCAAAGGAATAAAGCAGGATATTGAAGTGGAGTAACTACTACGTAAGCTTGGAATTAATCCCCTCTAATGTGTTGTCCAGGATTTCGTTTCAATTGTTTCATTAACTGATAGCTGGTTTATGTACATGAACTGGCCAGACTTTCTTCCCTCTGTCCCCAGTTAGCCTTGTTAATTGTCTCTGGATTGTATCACAGAATGTCAGTGTGACCCAGACTTCAAATACATAAAGTCAGTATTGGCCAGCATCAATAGGCCTTATTGTTGGTTATTTGTGTGCATATTCTGGTTTCTTCTAGTATCTGGAAATGGAAAAAGAGCCATTACTCCCATGTTTAGGTAATTTTGAGTGAATGAAGTTTTTAAAATCCACAGCCAATCTTTACTAATTTTAATTTTGAGAAATTTACAAGTGCAAAATTAATAGACTTTTCTAGATTTCAAAGAAAGAAAGAACGAAAGAAAGAAAAAGAAATTTTCATACCTTTGAGTAACGTCTTGAGCATTTCGAATTATTTTATATCTAAAATCATGTAAGACCTGCTACATGTTGTTCTAAAGAAAAAATGTGTAACTGAATTTTTCAATATTCTACTTTGAAGCGTCAACTTGCAAGCTTACTCTTTGACCTTGGATGTACCACTTCAGCTCTGCAGCTCTTCAAAAAGCTTGAAATGTGGGAAGATGCTGTTATCTGTTATGAAAGAGCAGGCCAGCATGGGAAGGTAGAGTACTTCCATTCTGATTACTGTTTTTATGTTTTTAACATGCTGTATCTTTTGTACATATATGGTTTTCTTCCCATTAACATCTACCACATCAAAACTATCTAAAGGTGCATATATTACTTGCACTAAAAATAATGCAGTAGCATTTAAGACAAAAAAGATGATCAAAGAAAATGAAGGGGAGGAAGAGACAGAAACAAGGAGAGGTATTTTTAAATTGCATCTCTTGATTTTGAGGGAACCAAAACTGAATGTAGTTACATGTTTACATTATTCTTCAAGAAAAAAAGTACAATTAACTTGGTGATAAGTAGGATTCCACGGTATGAGATGTTCTTGAAAAGATGAGCAGAAATTGGGTGGGAGTTCCTTAAAAAAGGAGACACTAAAAGCAAAGAAGGGCTAATGAAGCTAATGAGGCTTCATAAAAAAACACAGTGGAGGCTTGAAGATCAGAAAGGATGTGTATAGGCGATGAAAAAGGGGCTTTTCAAGGAAAATTGTGAAAGGGCTAGATTTGTGGAGTATTAGAAATTTGCTCTGGAATGATAAGAACAAAACTGCTTTCTAAAAATATAAGAAAAAGAAGCAAAGGAAATAACATCTGCTCAGTGAACATTTGAAAATGGCAATAAATTCCAGATTAAAAGAGCAGTTAAATCCTATTTTTGCTCAGTCTCTGAAGGGAATACCATCAAACAAATTTAAGAGCAGGTTGGAGAAGCAGGAGCCTAATGTCAGTTTGATAGAAACAGTCAGGATTCGTATCTCCAGGAAAAGGGGGTTTGCCTCCTAGCTTATTGAAGAAGCTTACTAATGATTTCACCAACCTTCTACTCACTTTGAAATATCCTAGATAATGAGATACCAGATGGCTAGAGAGGAATGATGTTTTCCTCCTTTATGGGAGAGAAAAAAAGAAGATATGAGAAGCTTCAGTCCAGGCTGAACAAAGTATTTAAAAGGGGAACTCCACAATTAACTCTAGGATGAGCAAAGCGCTCCTTCACAGAACATTAAAGGCACTATATTGTTTGAAGGCCAACATGGTGCCTTTGAAGGCTGTGTGCATGTGCATGCGCTTCATTTCTCTCATGGGCCCCCATGAAATATACTTCTCTACATTGATCAGCTTCCATATTAAAATACTGTGTCTAATTCTGAACACCATTCTTTAGGGAAAAAAATCAGATTGATATTTTAAAAAGACAACAAAGAGAATCAGGTCATAGGAAACTAAGTTTTAAAAGACAATTTGGAAAAATTCAGAAAAGACACTGGAGGGGACAATATTATAGCTCATTTCAAATTTTGGGGCAGGGCAAGGAGTCCCACAGAATAAAGACAAGGCCTGTCCACTGTTGTTCCAGAACACAGAATAGGTCATGGGAAATGGGTTTTGGGTGAGTGGCAGGTGTAGCTTCCTAATGCAGATGCAGTTCAAGGGAGGTAACAGATTCTTCTTTGTTCAGAAGTAGAGAGCTGTCCCTCAGGGTTGCTTTAAATCAAAATGTAGCACTGAACAAGGGACGGGTCATTTAATTGGCCCCATCCTGTTCTGTGATTTTCTGGGTCAAGGCAAAGGAATGGAGAAATAAGGGAGAAGAGAGAGCTACATGAATATTCTGATATGATTCCTCAAAGTAATTTGATGGATTTGGGCTGCGTGTGTGTATAAATCATTTCCAGATTGGTTTGCAGGTGTCATCTTGCTATTTTTCTCTGATATTATCCCTTGTTTTTCACTTAATTCTGTACTTTTATCCTAGTTTTCTTTTTTAAGCATTGTTCCTTTAGCAATCTGTATATTTTGATAGGATATCATGTGTTAGAGTTAGACCTTTATTCAGAATTAGATGGTTAATGACCTGTGGTGGCGCAGTGGTTAGAATGCAGTACTGCAGTTTACTTCTGCTGACTGACTGCTGCCAGCAGTTTGGCAGTTCGCTTCCCACCAGCTCAAGGGTGACTCAGCCTTCCACCTTTCCAAGGTCGGTAAAATGAGCCAGATTGTTGTTGCCGGTCATATGCTGACTCTCTAAACAGCCTCTAGAGAGGCTAGAAAGCACTGTGAAGTGGTGTATAAGTCTAAGTGCTATTGCTATTAAACGCATCATAATTCTTGGCTCATGATAATTTCAATTTCTCACCAACATTGAATTGTATTACTGCCATTGTCAAGATATGTGAAAGAGCCTGGCGCTGATATTAATCCATAGTAACCTCAGCTGTGCTACATTTTTTAAAGTGCTTAGAGGGTTAATATTTTAAACAGTGTTTTTATTGCACAGCTCTAAACCTCATAGGTTTTTTTTAACAATATCACTGCACGAATTAGAAGCTCAAGATATATATTTGCAGTATTTCCAAGTTTCCTATAGAAAGGAACAGTGAAATGAAAAAGGCAGTCTGAATATGAAAAATGCTCCTGCCCAATTGCTCCCAATGGACTGCTGATTCAAATTCCATTTCTAAACAGTGCTATAGTTGGAATGTGTACCATAGAACCATAAGGGCTCTATGTTATCCCTGGTATTTGGTCAGAGTTAGACCGTGCTGTGGTGCCACAGTAATCTAAAAACCACTTTCAAATGTTTAGTGTGGGCTGCCAGACACAGCACTTCCTCCAGCATCTTTTACCAACCTTCTAGACTGTGCTGGATGAGAAATTAACAAATATTTAGGATGTAACATCCTGACTGTTGCAGACCACCAAAAGAAGACATCCAAATTCTGTGATCTTTAAAACATTACATAAAAATACACCCCATACCATCCCAATAATCCCCAAATGCAGGAACTTCAGACTGTTTGGAAACCAGACAGGAAGTCATAGGCACCCATCCAATGTCATCTACATCCACCCAATTTTCTTTCCAAACAACTAGGTATGAGGTACAACAAAGTGTACATTTCCATACTTCAGACATCGGGTGATTCTTGTTGGTTTTAAGGACATACTTATGGACAGCCATATACGTCTGCCTAACATACTGTAGCCATTATTTGCAATTCCTAAGTATGGTAATTACAAACCAAAGAATCCATGTCAATGCAAAATGATGGTGTTCTTTCATCAAAAAGTTTGTGAAAGGGTTAAAATGTCAACATGAAAATCCTGTCAATGTGAAGCTTATGCATTTCCTATTTGTTAGGAATTCTTTTTATTTGGATAAATTCAGTATGCACTGCTTAGAAATAGAAATGGCTGAAATAGAGGCTTGGAAGCAGAGCAAATCCTTAAAGTCACCCACCAGGTTCAGAGTCTCAAGCCAAGTCCACGATCTGAGCACAAATCATGGAACCAAAGTCCAAGTTTGAGAAGCAAAATCCAAAGTCCAGTCACAGGGTCAAGGCTTAATTCCAAAGGCAAGAGGCATGATTGCATTTCAGACACATGACAAGAAATGGATGAATTGTTTCCAGCATCACTTTGCTCCGCATGCTGGGCCAAATAGCCACCGGCGAGTGGAGCTCATTAAAAGGAACAAGGCTGCCTTCTCATGAGTAGGTTCGCTGACCTCCATTACACCTCTGTCCTCTCAGTCCTGCATGCCCTGGGATCCTGTGGGGAAGGCAGTTCCTCCTCATCCCTGCTGATCGGCTGCAGCTGAGCCCCTTCTACGCTCTTTGCTTCTGGTTGGTCTTCCAAGCCTCCTGGCTATAGCTCTGTCTCTAACCCTCTCTGTATCAGCTAGATTGCTCCTCCAGCCTTTCTGAGGTTTCTGGCCTCTCCTCCTCCTTTTGCCCAACCCTACTTGATTCAGAGTCCAAATGCTCCTCAGTACCCTGGTCCAAAGTTCCCCCTTGTCCGAGCCAGCTTCTGTGACATCCACTACATCTCAGCCCTGGCACTGCCAGGACAAGAGCTGCTATGCAGGTTATCCAAAAGACGTAGGTAAGGTGAGATAAGTATGTGGAAGCTGTTGCAGAGTCTTACATTCATAATGTCTATGGAGATTCTCAGTCATCCAGGTCATGCTTGTCCCTTTCTCAAGAGGCAACCAGACTTCCTGGTTTTTCTTCGAAAACATTTCGCTTCTCATTCAAGAAGCTTCTTCAGCTATCTTAAAACTAATATAAAATAATAATGGCAAACTGCTAAGCAGTTGTTAAATTCATTTAAGTATTCTCACAACAGTTATTTAACTGATTGGCTTAATTTATATTCTGTCACAGTCAAAAAGACACACAGCAGTTGACATATATCAATAAGAATAGAGTAAATCATCCATGGTAAAAGAATGCACAAAGTAGTCAAAAGCAACACAATAATCAGTCAATCTAATGATGTCAATCCCTTCCCCCAAGGGCACTGAAGCAATTCTGTTTTTAATAGGTTTACAAATCCAAAACATTGGAGGCAAACTGAATTTCTGAATTTCTAGGGAGGCTGTTCCAAAACATAGGTGCATCCATATGTGCCTATAAGCTCCTTACCCTGCAGAAGTATGTGAGGGGAGAGTGGGGTATCATAAATAGGTTCCCAAAGTATGTCTTAAGCTGGACAATCAGAACATGGGGGAGAAGTTGTTCCAGCAAGTATTCTAGTGCCAAGCTATGTGGGGCTTTAAAGGTGGCCTTCTTGATCGTATGTTACAAGCAGCGTTGACCTGTCCATCAGGGAAGAGAGGAGGGTGGCAAACTGAGGGAGATGAGTGAGAAACTGCTGAATTAGTGCCATCCAAATTTAAATGTATATAGGAAGAATTGTATTTTCCCAAGTGCTTCGTTACCTTCTTTTATATCACTCAACAAGTCAAGCTTAGCAAGGTTTGAGCCACTTGAGAATGTGTTCCTGTGTTGTATTGAACAAATATATTACCAAAGAATGATTATTTCTCTTGCCAAATAATCTTGTAAATTTCCTCATCTTTCTGATTGGGCTCACTCTGGCTTTCATCACTTTCGGCTTGGCGATGCCAAGACAGAGGATGACATTTTCTCAATCCCTGTTAACTGTACCACCGAGCTAGGTCCTATTTTTTCCCCTTTGGAATTGGTAATGAATTCACTGCAGCTTTCGTTCCGGGTCAACTTAGAAAATGTAGTTTTGTGAATCTGAACATAAAACGTTATTACTATGCTGGCCGGCTCTTCTAAAATACACTGACATAAATTTGAAAGCGTTTTGCAAAGATGGGATAAAGAAGCAGCTCCCAGTGCATTTTTTTTTTTTTACCTATGAAATGTTTATTTACAGTGCAGACTGTGGCTCTGAAGCAGAAGAGAAAACAAGAAAAACAAAAGAGTATCTGTAGATTTTTAAATTCTTCACAGGACTAGCATGCTGGGGTTTGTTTGTTTCTTTCTTTGCAAACTTTAATAATTCTTCCTGACAAGTAAGTCTGGTGCAGATGGTGCAGTTTTCATCTTTAATAATCCTTCTGTTTATTTTGTAGGTTTGCATCCCGTTCTCTGCTTGTTTTTCTTCCCTAGTTGTCGTACACTATATTGCCAAAAGTATTCGCTCACAACTGAGTCTGATTATGTGGATGGGTGAGCAAATACTTTTGGCAATATAGTGTAGTTGCAAAATGTATTTTAGGGCCAGCACATTTCTGAAACCCATCTTATTAAGGGGCAATATAACTAAGATAGAGTCTAACAGTTACAGATACCACCCTGTTTCCCTGAAAATAAGACCTCCCTGGATAATAAGCTCTCCCCGAAAATATTTAAATGCATGCACAGCTGGTCCCCACCATTTCCTCTAGTTGCTTGCCGCACAAACAACATGAGGTGAGGAGACAACATGGGGGGAGGAAAGGGAGGGGGAAACATGCCCCATGAACCCCACACACCATTACCTAATGGCAGCTCTTGCAACCCTAGCCATCGCGCCCCTTCTGTCATGCTAACGGCCATTGCAAAAAGAGGGACAGGCCCAGCGACGTTCAATACAGCAGCAGCATGTGTTGACTACACTCGCTTCCTGCACCGCAAAAATAATAAGACCTCCCCCAAAATAAGGACAAGCCTTTATTTCAGGGGTCAAAAGAAAATAAGACCTATAATACCATAACGATATAATGGATTCAAAGCTAATAGGAAGTTCTGTTGATACCTGCAAAAGGAGAGTAAGTCATGTAACTGAAGGTGCTACTCCAATTCCTCCTAGTAAGACTCTTGTAAGTCATTTTATTTGTAACTTCATTTCAGTGGTTAGTTTTCAATAGTGACTTGAAAGTGGAACGATTACTAACCAGCATCAGCAACTTTAAATGGGTGCTAGGAAGGGGGTAAGATAAGCACTGTCTTCTGCAACAATTTCTGGCCTTTCCAGTCTAAGATCTTGTAGAAAATTGAAATAAATTACATTTGTGGCTAACAGTAGAATGCTAGCAGTGCCTGAATTCTAGGTTCCTCCTTCCATTTCTTCTTCCATTCTCTGTTTTCTTTTGTTTTTCTCCATAGGCAGAAGAAATTTTAAGACAGGAGCTAGAGAAGAAAGAGACAGTGGGATTATACTGCCTGCTTGGAGATGTTCTTAAAGACCATTCATACTATGACAAAGCTTGGGAACTGTCCAATCACCGCAGTGCCAGGTCTCAGCGCTCAAAGGGCCTCCTTTATCTTCGCAACCGGAATTTCAGAGAATGCATAGAGTGCTTTGAGCATTCAGTAAAGATTAACCCAATGCAGGTAAGCAACTTCAGCTCCTTAACAATTTATAACTTGGTTTCATAAATACTCTGTCTGATTACTGAAGCTCCGTAACACAGAATTTCTTTGGTTCATGGAGTTCAGGTGTCATACATTTTGTAAAGAAAAAAGCATAAGTCCAGGATCATCGCCCCCTTTTCAGTAGATAACATCCACAAACATTTTTGATGAAAAAATTAAATTTTGATGCTGTTCCTTCAGTTCTGAATTCAAAGCATTCAGTTCAGAGTTTGCCATTATCTTGCAGTGTAGCGCTGAATATCTTTTCTCAGCGTTTATTTCCTCAGTGTCCCCTGGGGGACCATTTAGGAAAGAGCCGCCTCTACCTTCTTCCCCTGCACCTTCTTGAAGGTGAGAGACAGGTGTGCCTTGACAGCATTTTAAGACTAAAAATACAGAAAAGTATATTGAGAATACAACTGCCATTTGCCTTTGTGGGCAGAAGATTTGAAAGTGTGTGGGGGGGGAGGGGCAAGGAATGTTTCAGGAAACAACATTCTTGTCCCCTAAGGAGATACATCTGGCGGGACCCAGAAAAAGGGCCTTCTCTGTGGTGGGTCCCTTCCTCTGGAACATCATCCCTTTGGAAATTACACAGCTCCCCCCCCCCCCCGGCACCTTTTCAGAAGGCTCTGAAGATGTGGTTCTGCCAGTGGGCCTGGGGAAATGCAGAGCGGGATGGAGCCCATTAAATGGCTGGTGTGTGTGCTTGTTGCCAGGGTGTGGGAATTGGGGGGTTATTACTTTATTTTTTTAAAAAAAAATATTTCCTGTAAACTTCCTTGACTCTCCTTGAGTGAGTAGGCAGAAATATAAATAGATACAGTAATATATATATATATATATATATATATATATATATATATATATATATATATATATATATATATATAGTTTATCAGCATAAATATAACATATATATATATATATTACTATCATATATATATATTACTATCATATAGATAGATAGATAGATAGATAGATAGATAGATAGATAGATTGATAGATTGATAGATAGATGATAGATAGATAGATAAAGAAACTAAGTAAGTAAGTAAGTAAGTAAGTAAATAAATAAATAAATAAATAAATAAATAAATAAATAAATAAATAAGCAAGCAAGCAAGCAAGCTATTAATGCCATCTTCTTAAAGTAGCTCCCAGTCTGAAAAGCAGGAACAAGAGTTTTTGGAGAGAGCTTTAATTCATAATTAATTATGACTAATTAATAATTCTATTTTTGTGAGGATCTTAGTATTAACCCAATTTTTTTCACAAATACATTAACATCTCATGATGGCTATTGAGATTCAGGGGGAAAAAGCTTGCTACCAGAACCCTTTCTCTAAAAGTTGTGGTTATGAAAGGCCTCTGGTTTTTCACAACTCTGAGTGATTTAGCAGATCCCATTCCATAATTGCCTCCGGAAGTTATGGCTTCTCTCACTCTGATATTCTTCTGCAATTCTCTCTCTGTTGGCCCTCTCTAAGGCCTCCTTCTGAAATGTGCAAAGATAACTTAAACACATTTCCTGCAGTTCTGTGGCATACCCTTTTTATCATGGGAAAAACGCCCATATTTCTATAAAATTACTCTAATCCTGTCTCTTCTAAGAAGATAGAAAGTGCAGAGAAGAGAAAAGAAATGCATTTCCCTTTAATCTGGATTCCATTTCCAAATAAAACAGCCTGAGAAAAGTCAGTTGTCTGTTTCGTAATTAAGGTGATTGAAACAAGCTTCCTTCTGATGGATGCTGAGATCAGTTCAGGAGTAAAAAAGTGGTATAAATCCACAAGGAACTAGAACCACTTCAAGTCCCATATTGTAGAATGAGAGGAAAACCTACAAATTCTCTTCTCTGTGGAGGGCCTTCTCTGTGGCTGCTCCGGCCCTCTGGAACGATCTCCCTGTGGAGATTCGGACCCTCACCACCCTTCAGGCTTTCCGCAAAGTCGTTAAGACCTGGCTGTTCCGGCAGGCCTGGGGCTGATGAGTTCCCAGCCCCACTCGAATTGTTGTGGCTGTTGAGGAGTTTTAATCTGTTTTTTGTAATTGTTTTGTCTTGTTTGTTTTTTGTATTACCCCCTCCCCTATGAGTTTGTTAGCCGCCCTGAGTCCCCCCGGGAATAGGGCGGCATACAAGTTTAATAAACCAACCAACCAACCAAATGTTACTGCCTTATAGTCTACATCAGTGCTACCTGGCATGGCTAGTAATCTGGGATGATGCATTCCATATAAGACCTAATCCTTTAAAAAGAATAGTTAGGTGGTTCCATGGAGTGATTAAATCATCACTGATACCTGTATTCATTCTCCCTCCCTCCCTCCCGCCCTCTCTCCCTCTCTCTCTCCTCCTCTTAATTTTTCAGTGGTATAATTTTGAACATCTCAAATTTATTTTCAGATTCATATTACTATCTACTATTACTATCTACTATTACTATTACTATTACTATTACATATTACTATTACATATTACTATCTGCAAAGGTAAGGTGCTGACTAGTGGTGGGTTCCGGATCCTGTTCCAACCAGTACGGTTCGAACAGGCCCGGCGACGTCCACATGGACGTCTTACTGCCTCCGTGAGCTTCCATGATGCTCCAGCTTCTCAGTAAGGAAACCGGTAAGGAGCTCGGGTCCTCCGGAGCGCCATACAGGAATGGTATCCGGTGCTCTGGGCAGGCTCCGATATGCCTGTACCAGGGTGTACCGCCTGCAACCCACCACTGGTGCAGACCCTAGGGCAGTGATGGCTAACCTTTTCCAGACTAAGTGCCCAAAGTTCTCATGCATGCCCGAACCCCCAAAATGCAATGTGTGCATGGGCCCCGTGCATATGCCTTGCATGCGCATGCCCCCCCCCGCATGGACAGCAGTGGTCTGATGACCGACTGGCCAATGGGAAGTGCACGCTAATGCGCAGTGGAGCTGAACGAGTGTGACAGTTCATGTGCCTACAGAGAGGGCGCTGCGTGCCACAGGTTCGCTATCACGGCCCTAGGGCATCAGTCCAATTCCATGATAATTACCATGAATTACTATAGGATTTCATTGTTTAATTTCTTGATGTGAAAGGATGCCATAACCTAGCTTTACAGTGTGTAGATTATAAGAAGCAATGACTTTAAAAGCTGACATAGACAGCAGGAAGATGAAAAGAGGGATGGAGAGGGAACTGGCTAACACACACTTGTTCCATGGCTTATATGTGAAGTTTTATTGCAGAGAGTAGACCTGAAACTTCTGGTTTATTTCTGTATGATTTCCAATAGATATTACTGTAAAGGGTCTTTTTGAAAATTCTAAATAGCTTCACAATAATAATAAGATAACATCACTTTGTTCTAAATTAAATTGCTGAAGAAAAGTATAATGCTTTCCCAAAAGTGCCATTGAAGTTCAGGTTTTTTAGAGCAAGCTTCTGGAACCAGAGCACTTCTAATTTTAAATGCATGTTTGTGATTTGGCTCAAGAATCATCTAGATATTGGTGGATCTGACTAACCTGAAACCTGCCTTTTCCTGGTTTATTAGATCCCGGTTGTTATATCTGAACCAGGCCGTTTTACATATAAAATGTTAGGCTTTTCATTATGTAACTTGAAATTGAAAATATATGTAATGTTCCCTTCTGGGGAAGCCAGCTCTGCATCTAGAAATTTATGCTTCAAATTTGTCCAATGGGGAAATCTACATTAAGTCATTTTCAAGGAATGAGGAAGTGCAGGGGGCGTCTTTTTAATGGACCCATTTGTGCCCAAGTATGTGACTTTAAAAATAAACCTGGATAGTTACTTAGTGAGACTACAAATTCCTTTGAAGTTACAAAATTAAATGTCCTCAATTTGTTTATATCTGATTTACAGGTTCCATTTTATTTCCAAACATGCTATGATATCATGTACATTATACAACACACGCTTGAAGGGTTGAATAGTTATATAGCTACCGACTTGCCTTGAAGGTTTATGCCATCCATCCCTTACTTACAAATAAATGACTGAGGAGAATTTTTCCTCCTCAGCTTTTGTCCTTTTAGTTTGTGAGCCCAAACAAGATCAGCCTGATCTTGCTTGTATAAATATTTGCTATCTGTTATGAAGAGAAAACAAACCTAAACTTCTAGAGCCAGCTGAAGTTTGCCAAATCATTGTGGTTCTCTTGAGTTTCTTTTCATCAGGATAATGATCTGGGAGAAGAGAACAGGAAAGATATCCAGTTACCTCTTTAGAACATGTTCCTGGTCGGTTTATATCAAAATTTAGTTGCCACTGTTATCCTACAGCAGTCTATCTCAATTTTGGTAACTTGGCAGCATGGGGAATTCTGGGAGTTGATTTTAAGGTGGTTGAGAAATAATGTCCTACAGTTTCTTAGTCCTCCCCATTTCACGTCCGTAATTCTCAGTCAATATGGTCCTAGCTATCTTGTAGTCTACGCATGAGGCAGGGAGATGTCAAGTTGGAAAATGCTTCTTTGATCCATTTTGTTTTATTTCTCTTTCAGTTGGGGGTGTGGTTTTCCTTAGGTTGTGCCTATTTAGCATTGGAAGATTATGAAGGTGCTTCCCGGGCTTTTCAGCGCTGTGTGATGTTGGAACCTGATGTAAGTAAATGAAGGAAAAGCAGGTGTGCTTTGATTAAATAGCCTTTTATTATCATTTCCTACTTTTTATGCAATATGTAAAGTTGGTGGATCTCTGTATGAGTTTGAGAGTTTAAAAAAAAGGTTCACTGCAGAAAAAAAGCAGCAGTTAACCATGCAGTAATGGTTATAGAGATGGTCCTCGACTTACAACCATTTGTTTAGTGACCATTTGAAGTTACAATGGCAGTGAAAATAATGACTTATGATCGTTTTTCACACTTACAATCATTGCAGCGTCCCTGTGGTCACTTCAGATGCTTGGCAACTGGCTCACGTTTATGATGTTTGCAGTCTCCTGGGGTCATGTGATTATTTTTTGTAATTTTCTGACCAACAGAGTCAATGGGGAAGCCAGATTCACTTAACAAGTGTTACTAACTTAACAACTTCAGTGATTCACTGAACAGCTGTGCCAAGAAAGTTCGTAAAATGGGGCAAAACACACTTTGGGGCTCAACTGTGGTCATAACTCAAGGACTATCTGTAGAGATCAATTGAGTTCTTTAGGTTTCACTATACCTACCCAACTACATAGTGCATATATGTTACAGAGTGTATTACCTGTGCCCTAATTATGTACAGATGCACTGTATATGCATGTACAACATGTGTTTCAGTTCACCAGTTATACATGTACACCTATGTAATGGACAAATTTAAAAGTGCCAAATGTTTACAGGGTAGCCAAACCTTTTAAAAAGTTTGTGTTCTCATATGTGATGTTGTCCATTAAAACTGAAAAACATACTTTAAAATTCCTAATTTTTTATTTTTATATTTTGTTCCCTACAGTTTGATTCTAGAATTCTAGAAATTTAATGATGGTGCTCACCATTTGAAAGCTTCCTCTTCCTTGGTTTTAAATGCCTTTTTTTCTTTCTAAATAAGAAATAAGATATTGCACCATAATTCTTAGGTAATAGTCTTCTCCCCCCCCCCTCCCCCCCCCATTTTGTAAGATGTTACCAGGTCTCAGTTGTACAAAGACTTTCCAAAATCATTATTTGAGAAACAATAAAATATTCTGTGGCCACATTGCCATTGCTTATGTTGGGGTGTTGTTCTTCTATCAGCATCTGCTGCTTGCATCAGAACCTCCTTCAGGGTCTTTGAACTTTGCATAACCTAACAGGTGTCAGTGGTACATGCTTGAAACTCTCCTCTGATAAATGGTTGGTTTGCGCACATTAATAGATGGTATAAATTCAATATTTGTGTTTGCATAAATATCAGCTAGTAGCAAGCGGCATTGCTTGTGGACAAAAGTGTGCTTATGTATTTGCTTTTAAATGTTTATCCCTTTTGTAACAGTTTAATGTTAACCCTTGTGTGTGTATTCTGACTGTAGAATGCGGAGGCTTGGAACAATCTATCTACGGCATATATCAGATTGAAACAGAAGTAAGTGCTTCAAAGGGGTTTTGTAATTCTCCCTTCCAAAGTAAACAGCCCTGGTTTCCTCTCACTCTGGCCTTTCCGGAATAACATTCAGCTTCTGAATACACTGCCTTCAGAATCCTCTTTATCACCACAAACCCAAGCTCTCTCATTTGGCATTCCACCATAAATATCATTAGAATGTCAGAGATTATATCGTGAAAAAAAAACTTTTGGAAAGAAAGGCAACTCTTTAGATCTCACCGCACTCACAAATGTTACAGTAAAAAAATTTATTGCATGATGTACAATTAATTAGGATTTTAGGTTCACAGTGAAGCTAGTAGTGGGAGGGCTATCTGTACCTGGCATATGTTTTTTATATACGTATACTTATAAATACCATGTTTTCCTGAAAATAAGACAGGGTCTTATTTTCTTTTGAACCCCGAAATAAGCATGTGGCTTATTTTTGGGGAGGTCTTATTATTTTTGAAGTTCAGGAGGCAGCGAGCGTGGTCACCTCATGGCTGCTGCTGTGTTGCAATATTTTCGGTGAGGGCTTGTTTTCGAGGGAGGGCTTATTTTAGCGCATGCGCTCAAAAGCCCGATTAGGCTTATTATCCGGGAAGGGTATATACACATACGTACATACATCACATATATACAATACAATTAGAAGAGGCATTAGCTCCAGATGTGCTGATATGACAAAACATTACTTTCAAATTGGTTTTGGGTGGGAACTATAGGAATTTAGTGCAATAAATCTGGAAAAAGGACCAGGCAGTAAAGTATTATAGAAGCACCCACATCCAGGACTGTACCCCATATCGTGTCTTCCAGATTTGTTGCATTAGTTCCCATAGTTCCAACCCATAACCAATTTGGAAGTAATGTTTTGTCATATCAGCATATCTGGAGCCAATGCCTCTTCGAGTTCTATTGTACAACAACATTATCATTGTCATTGCAGGTAGTCCTCGACTTACGATCACAATTGAGCCCAAAATTTCTGTTCCTAAGCAAGACAATTATGTGAATTTTGCCCCATCTTGCTACAGTTGTTAAGTGAATCACTACAGTTGTTAGGTTTGCTTGTCAGAAGGTCACAAAAGATGATCACATAGCTCCTGGGACACTGCAACCATCATAAATATGAACCAGTTGCCAAACATCTGAATTTTGATAATATTATCATGGGAATGTTGCAATGGTCATAAGTGTGAAAAACAGTCTTAAATCACTTTTTTCAGTGATGTTGTAACTTCAAACAGTCACTAACTGGACTGTTGTAAGTCGAGGACTATCTGTACATTTCATGTTCGCTGACTAATCTGACTATTTGCTATTGAGGTTTAATATGTACTTCAGGGTCCTATTTTTGCTATGAAATAGTTCAAATAATGCGCTGTGGCAAGAGAAGGAGACTACTGATATTTAAATGCATAGCACCATTCTTATTTAAACCAGGATCCTATCCTAAAACAAGACTGCATCTTATTTAAAACAGGTGATATGGCTAATGATTTGCATTTGCAGTGTTGTTCCAATATTCATTGTGAAAATTGGCTGTCCAATATTAAGTGTATCTTTTCTTTTTCCTAGAAATGTACCTTACATAAATCTTATGAGTTGACTTGATATCTTAATTTTGCATGGTTGTTTCATTTATGTAACAATAATTTGGTTGGATATCTTCTTGATAAAACGGCTTTCAGTTTTTCAGAAAAATAACTCACTTGTCAAGATAATTTTTGCTGCTTAGACTGTGTCCCATTAATCTTCTGCTTAAAGGAATGCATCTTCAGAAAACAATCTGAAGTGTATTTTTTATCGTGTTTTTTTCTTTACATCATGAAAAACAATTTATCAGCTTTCTCAAAAGAAACTAAAAATGAGAAAACCAGTAGGGAGCTTACAAAGTATTGTATACACAGGAAACAAATTGCTAAGAGGGTGCATTGAACCAAAAGCCATAAATAAGTTCAAGAGGTCTTCAGACGTATTTATGGAATAAGCAGACTGAAAGATGCAGTTGCCTCAGAGATTTCAGGGAACAGAAAATAGATGCAAAGAGATTCCAAGATGCTCAAGTGTCCTCTTGAAACAAATGTCCTTTTCAGCAACTTTCAATGTTAATATAGAAATAGCCTAAAGAAGCTTTCCAGCTAATCGCCTCTTTAGAAGTAATCATTAGATATCTTTGAACCAATGCCTCTATTTGCTCAGTCCAAACTAGTTGTGATACAGTAGTATGACTGGGGAGAATCTGATATTCAGCTTAGTTGTTAGGATAAAAGTTCATCGGCTGCAGCTCCAGATTTTCAGATCAGTGGTGGGATTCAAATTTTTTTACTACCGGTTCTGTGGGCATGGCATGGCGGGCGTGGTTTTGTGGATGTGGCAGGGGAAGGATACTGTAAAATCTCCATTCCCACCCCGCTCCAGAGGAAGGTTACTGCAAAATCCCCATTTCCTCCCGATCAGCTGGGGCTCGGGAGGCAGAGAATAGATTGGGGGTGGGGCCAGTCAGAGGTGGTGTTTACCAGTTCTCCAAACTATTCAAAATTTTCACTACCGGTTCTCCAGAACTGGTCAGAACCTGCTGAATACCAACTCAGATGCCACAAGACCATGACTCAATTACAATGTGTTTCAAAAGACTATGATTATGATTATCATCTAATCATCATCGTCTCTATTCTTTTATTTCCTGCCTTAACAATATTTGGTTAACACAAGGCAGCAAGCATACCTCCTATTTTCTACATAACAGCAAACCCATGAGGTGGGTTGGTTTGAGAGAGAGTGACTGGCTCAAAATCATCCACCTGGATTTCATGCCTAAGGAGGCCTAGAACTCACTCTCCTGGTTTGGCAAGTAGCATAACTACCATAACCAGACTCAATCTCAAATTCCAGGATGGCATGGTTTGGGACAATATTTTTTCCTGGTTTTGTTACTATATTTGGTTGCTTGTTTGGTTTCCTTTTTGAACAATTTGTCCAGCGTCCCATGGCTTTTTTAAAAAGTTCAGATTTTTCGGTCGGCTGCGCACGTGGCAAGAAAACACTGCGCAGCAGTTTGCAACTGCTGCACAGTGATTTCTACTGTCACAGGCTCCGGAAGCTGGAGAGGTCCTTTGCAGGCAGCTAGAATTGGCCGCTCACAAAGGATTTCCCCGGACTTGTTTTGATGAGCGCGGGGCGACTGATGGTAGTTTGCGCCGGCCGCGCCCACTCAAACTATCGTCAGTTGCCCCATGTGCAGCAAAGCAAGCCTGGGGAGGTCCTTTGTGGGCAGCCAGTCCTAGCCGCTTGCTCCTGGTGCTGCGGCTGAAGTGAACCCCCAAATCCCCCGCCACAATTAGAATAACTGCTGCCGCCTCCTCCTCCTCCTCCAACAGCACCACCACATTTGCTGCCCTATGCTGCGGCTGAGGTGAAACTGCCAAGCTCCCGCCAGCGCCCTGCCCGTGGCAGCAGCGCCTCCTCCTCCGCTCGGAGCACCTGAGCTGGGCACCGCATTACCCCTACTGCCTCCTCCTCTGCCGTGCTTTTGAGAAGCCTTTTTTTCCTGCTCCCCCCCTCCACTGCCTTCTTACTGACTCCCACGGCCTCATGGCTCCTCAAAAGCACGGCGGAGGAGGAGGCGGTGGCAGGGGTAATGCGGTGCCCAGCTCAGGTGCTCCGAGCGGAGGGGGAGGTGGTGGCACTGCTGCCACGGGCAGGGCGCCAGCGGGAGCTTTGGTCGCTTCACCTCAGCCGCAGCGCCGGGCGGCAAATGTGGTTCTGTTGGAGACGGCAGGGGTAACATGGTGCCCAGCTCAGGTGCTCCGAACGGAGGGGGAGGGGCAGCGCTGCTGCCACGGGCGGGGGCGCCAGCGGGAGCTTTGGCGGCTTCACCTCAGCCGCAGCGCTGGGCAGCAAATGAGGAGGCAGCATATAGACTAAATTTTTAATCAAGACACACACACACCGGTCAATGGTGTCCCGCTTTACCAATGTTAAAATCTGGTCACCTTACTTTAGGCTAGCAAAAAATGGCTCTGTGGCTTTCTCTTTGCTAAGTGAGGAGAAACAAATTAAATTGATACACAATAACCCAGGAAGTTCTGACAAGTATTCATCTTAGAAAGGTTTAAACCATTGTGAAAGAATTCCAGTGACTGGATTAGTGAAATCAATGTTCATGCTTTTGTGCCTTTTTCTCTCTCCCAAAATTATACAGAACATGTTGTTGAGGTGGTCCTCTCTTTTGGGCTAGGAGTCTGGTTTCCATTTCTATTCAATATCCTTCCATTTGGCAAAGAACAAATTTGATATCATGTTGTTTTCCTCTGAGGTGTTAGAGCCTTCACAGCTAAAGGCAGGTGTGTGTCACCTGTTCTTAATATGAATGACCCCACAATATGAGCGAATTCAATTATTGTGTCTTCCATTATGGACACCTTCTAAATGATTTTGTTGATATGCTTCATCAGCTGTATTGGATCCCACTAGAGGAAGTATTTCTCACATCACTGTGATTATATATAAAAGTCCCCCTCCCAGTTAATGATGGCTTTGTGGCAGAGTAAGAAGTTTTGTTCACCACTTTTCTTTTCAATATGACAAGAAAATAAAAAGCTTCTAAATGAACAACTGGGGAAGCCTTTAATGGAAAAACAATTTTATAATTAATTAATGCTTGCTATTTTTTCTTTTTTCTTTTTTAAACTAGAATTAAAGCATTCCGGACTCTTCAGGAAGCTCTCAAGTGTAATTATGAGCATTGGCAGATTTGGGAAAATTACATTCTAACCAGTACCGATATTGGAGAATTTTCGGAAGCCATTAAAGCTTATCACAGGCTTATGGACTTAAAAGAAAAGTATAAAGATGTCCAGGTACGACGCCAATCCTTTTTATTCATGTGTCCAATTTTAAACAATGTGATTCATTATGAAGAAGAATAACTTAAAGCATGATAAGTATCTTAAGTTGCCTGTTTTAGAATTTCTTAGAAAGTAATTAAAAATATAACTCTTTCAAGTTGCATCAAGACCAAGTAAAACGATCCTTTTCAACAGCATAAGCAATGGATACCTCTCCCGTCAGTTCTGATGGGAGGAAGTAGCAGCCTTATCCAGTTTAGCCTTTCTTTCCTCAGAAAATACATATACTTATGATCTCCACTAATCACCACAATTGCAAAATTTCTTTTTTTTCCCTTGTACTTTCTTTGTACTTTTCTTAGCATTTTCCTTCTTTGGGGAGCCTTTAGCCCTGTGGCCTGAAAGTTAACAGTATACTACCCAGGAATTCCTCAGGCCTGTCACCTCAAATGCATATAATGTCGTCAGTTTCTATCTTTGTAGCATCATGCACTTTGCCTCTGTTCCAAGAACCCCTGAAGAGGCAAGCCAATGCAGTGGCTCATGAGTAACCAGATGTGAAGTGGATGTTTTATAGCACTGTGTGTGTGTGTGTGTTCCTTTAGACAGTACAGGCATTGGAGGGGATGGAAATCAGCCAAGCTAGTACTTGATCCTTCCACCCCCATTCATAATGGATAGATAGCATTCCAGATTCCATACTGATTTTGTCTTTTCTAGTGCAAAGGTAAAAAAAAAAAAGTATGTTTGTGCGGGGAATGTAGGATGGTACTATTGCAGAAACACCTCCTCACAGGAGGCCTCACCTCCTCACCTTGTATTGTTTGCACAGCAAGCAACCAGAAGAAATGTTGGGGACCGTCTGTGCATGCGTTTAAATATTTTCAAGGAGGGCTTATTTTGGGGGGAGGGTTTATTTTAGCACATGCGCTCAAAAGCCCGATTGGGCTTATTATCCGGGGAGGGCTTATTGAATGATGTATTAACAAACATTTTGGAAATTCCACTCGACTTTATGGGAGTCAAACTATAACTAACAATTTACTTCTCTTTAAGGTGCTCAAGATTCTGGTAAAAGTAGTCATGGATGAAGTAGGTGACCGAAATGGGGAGACAGCCAAAGGATTAAAGGGAAAACTGCAGGCCCTCTTTGGCAGAGTGACTTCTCGAGTAACAAATGATGGAGAAATCTGGAGATTATATGCCAGGCTTTATGAAAATGGGCAGAATGAGAACTACGAAGACATAGAAAAGGTAAACCTTAATGGCAAAATATGCTTCTCATATTAGAAAAGATGCACATGTGTTTTCATGTTGATAGTAAGGTTTTGGATGTATCCTTTGTGAGAATATGATTGGCTCATGAAATATCCTTTGCTCGAATTTCACATTCCATTAGCAGCTCTTTGTTTCGTAACTTGATTAGCAAGTCTATTTATTTTAAAGATTGATAGAAACAGAAAAACAATTAAGGGAGCAACGAGATAAAATAACAGGCTTTTCCCTCTCTCGCATGAAAAATACACATTCATGCAGAGATCAATTTAATAATTTCTTGTGATTCCAGACTTGCTTAAGATAATTATTCATTTAGACGTACTAAGTACAGAATTTATTAGACATAGGAAATGGTCTCTCCAGTTTTTTAATGTTTCATTCTAGCGTTCTGTACCTAAGTGCTAAATATTACTTTTAAGCAATATGTCTTTTGCAGAATGATTTATACATTTCAGTCTTCCTTTGGAATTCCAATAACTGAATCATTATCTCAATGCAGCAGTCTTTGGCGGAAGAGAATGTTTCCAATTATTAAACTGTTACCACTTAGTATAAGGAGAATAGAATCCCAAGTATGGAATCGTTTATTAAGCTGTTTGATGAGGTCAGTCTGGTCCTTTAGCATTACCGACCCACAACTATTGTACTGCAGCTGTACCTTTCTCTGATGAGTGTGTGAGACACCCTTCCTCCATATAGGGAGAGGACTGAAAAAACTATAGAAAAAAAAAGAACAAAGATAAGAAAAATGAGTGATAAGCAGACATGTGAGTAGAAGAAGATGCTTAGCAGAATACAAAAAATGGAAAGGAAATATAATAAATAACATTAGAAACACTAGGTAGACATGGGAGTCCTGTGTGGGAGATGAACAAGAGTTTAATCAGGAAAAAGAAAAAGACAAGGAAGGTTTGCATGTGTTTTACTATACAGTTTTTTTCAATTCTTTCTCCACTATATTACTTTGTCTCCCTTGCAATCATATATTTCTATTTCCTTTGTCTTTTCTTTTCTTGTGGGTGCAGGGGAGTACATACTTGCCATGAGGAAAGGGGTATTTTTTTTCTCCCTGTGTAATTTCTTATCTATTAGTGGCAATCATACAAATGTATTGTCCTGATTTTAGGCAAACATTGGGTGGTTACAATCTGAACGAGGCAAAATAAAATTATTCACTATTCCGATTGGTTTCCCTTTCAAACTGTAGAGCATCTCCTTCATAACCTAGTACCTTGATGCCAAGCCTATGGCACGCATGCCAGAGGTAGCACGCAGAGCCCTGTCTGTGGGCATGCACACTGTTGGCAGATGCTCTTCTGTTTCTGGCACGCACATGCGTACCGGCCAGCTGGTATTTGCGAGCGCCGGAAAATGGCCTGAAAATTGGCCAAAAATCAGGCTATTTTCCAGGCCAAAAACAGCCTAGAAAACAGCCAAAAAACAAGCATGCGTGTGATGGCCAGATGGTCTTTGGGTTTCTGGTGCTCGGGCATGTGCACCAGTGGTGGGTTCCAGATGCCGTTGCAACCATACCCAGTGTCCTCCACATGAACACGCGCAGCGCACGTGCACACCCACATAGCACACTTAGGCATCTTACCGTCCAGCGTCACACAGGCACTGTACTCTCGTGCGCGGAAGCGCCAAAGAGTTTAAAGACAGGTAAGGAGGGTGGGTGGGCCCTCCGGAGCACCATACTGGAACGGTATCTGGGGCTCCGGAGGGGCTCCGGTATGCCCGTACCGGGGTGTACCGCCTGCAACCCACCACTGATGTGCACATGCTTGCACGCACATTCCCGTTAGGGCACTTGGTACTAAAAAGGTTCACCATCGCTGACATAGTAAATAAAGTTACTAGGTGGTATTTTTCTTAATCTAGAAATTCAATATATTTTCTCTGTAATTTCACTTTCACTCCCATTTTCAATGCATTCCAAAGCTACATTTGAGACAGCGGAATTGCTGAAGCCATTGGAAGAGACTTCCCCATGTAAGAGAGGAAATAATAAATATTATTTTAAAACAAGGAGTGTTTCTGCTTGTGGCCTGTTTCCAATGTTACACAAGTGAACTTCTACTGATAAAATAATTTTTGCATTGTTCTCTCCCTACCCGACCATTGTATCCTCCATTATCCACTAAATCAACTCCAGAAATCTCCCAACCATCTGGAGAAGATTTAGGTATATGTGCAAACAGCAGGAGAAGTCATCCATTTTGTTGGCAGATGTTGTTCCCACAAGTGGACAGACATAATGGTTTATAGTTTTATCTTTCCTATAACTGATTAACATTCATTTTATGGGCTAATGGGTCCTCTTAGTGAGAGACATTCAATCAGAGACTTGATAGGCATTTGTAAGATGTTTTATTTGTAAATTAATTTTTATTTTTGCATTGAAATTTTCTTATGGACTAAATGGTCTATTTCAACTCTTTGGTTCCAAAAAAACCTTCTCCTTCAGATGTATAATTTTAGAACTGCAATACTGTCAAAACATTGTTTCATGATCTTGGGTTTATGCTGGGCAATACTTCCCTAAATATCAGTGAAACCATTGACCCAGGCAATATATCATTCATTCCTTTTTGTGAATTCTTGGGGGAACATTATATAGAACAACAAAAGACTCCACCCTTGATTTGTGAAAATATTTTTTGCACTTAGGACTATTTTGACATTTGTGCAAGGAGGCACAGAACATAAAGAACAGGACTAGTAGTAAACCCACATAATCTGCAGTGAACAATGTAGACTCCACCATAACAAAGAGTGGACATCCTAAAAGTTGACATTGGTCATGCATGTACCCAATTAATAAAAATAACAGGTTGCAAATCTTGAGCATGAATTCTCATAATTACCATTTGAGAATGAAATTTGTAAGTTTTTCTTTATTTTCCTTTATTTATTTTTCTTTATTCATGCTTGCTACATTACCTGGCTCAGAAACTGAGACTGGGAATGGAAACAAAGCTTATTTCTATCTTGTATACATATAAGTCACCTAGAAATATTCAGTAGTACATCAGATAGTGAGCTTGAATCTATTGAAGGAGTGTTTTGTAATAGCAGAGAAAAGTTTTATTCTTGATTTCTTGCATAGAAACTACATTATGTTTTAATGTTCTATCAATTGAGCTGTCTCCCTGTCTTTGTGTTTGTGAGCATTCAATAATGCCATTGCTTTACTGAAGCTATTCCAATATGATTAGCTTTCAGTATTGCCATACAGCCCAGCTTTGGATACAGCACTAAAAAATATTATAATAGACTTTACAGGTGGTGGTCAGGTTATGTTCAGTGACTATAGTTCAGCGACTATTCCAAATTGCAGTGGTGCTAGACAAAGAGGACTTATAACTGGTCATTGGAGTTCCAACCATTGCAGCATCCCTGTGGTCAGATGATTGCCATCCAGGCATCCAGCTTGTGATTATGACATTGCAATGATCTGTGGTTGTCTGATTGCGATTTCCAATATTCCCCTCCAGCTTCCCACAAGCAAAGTCAATGAGAAATGTGTCAGGAAGTCAGAAGTCACGATCCTCTGATGTCCTTACTTAATGACCCGCACAGTCAATGCTTAATGGTGGCATCCCAAACTGCTAAAATTGTCATTGCTAAGTGATGCAGTCATGTAACCCCATTCCAGAATTCTTTTCATACATGAAATAAAACCAAAATAATTATTAAGATGTTTAATAATTTAAAACAGTCATTTTTATTTCTTTCAGAAATAGAGATCCTCAACTAAGTAAATCACAAACTTGGTTCACCACAGTACCTCCATTCACTGAATAAGGAATTTTGTTTTAATTTTAGTTTTCTTTTTGTTGTAGCCCTTACATTGCCCAGAAAAAAAATTAGAAAGCTTTCTAAAGCAGTAATGAATAAATCAAGATAAAGAAATAGTGAAAAAGTTGAAATATGCACATTTGTTCTTGTGATGTGATGTTGATTAAATGTTGTGGCATCTTTATCCACTGCCAAAGGAAACCAATAGCTAAACCATGTGCTTTCCACTGAGGCTATCTATTTTGGCTAAACGATTCTCTGGTTTTTTTTTTCCAAATTGCATAAATCTCGCATAAATAACACCAATTTCTCACTTCAGAACTCAAGATTCAAGATGAATCGTTTCCTTGATGTGACTTCAGTCTTCTTGTTTTAAACTGTTGAGTTCTAGTATCCCAGCAACAAAATATAAATTAATATTATTGCTAATTCATGATGACTAAAGAGAGCTTGTCAGGCCCAAATATAAACAGTTCCCCAGTTTAATATAGAATAATACAAAACTTCAAAATTGCACTATATACTCATAAAAGCTTCTAAAAATTTGAGAACTCCTCTCCCATCCCCCTTTTTTGACACTGAAACTGTAGGTTTGCTAAAATATCTAGGGGAATAACACAACTTCTTAAAAATAATAAGTATCATATTTTAAAATATGCAGAAATCTCCATTCTCATAGATACTGACCATTAGATCCCACAGTGACATGAAATATAGGCCAGGGTTATCAGTCCTTCACTAAGTATTAAAGCATAGTATTAAGATAGAGAAAGAGGGTTAAGAATGGTGAAATCCAAATGAAATACAATAGAAGGGGAAATAATATAAGGTGAGCGATATCGATTGATGATTGCTATTATAAAAAACAGGAAGTTCCTGTTCGTACTGTATTGTATAAATGTTGTGTACGTCTTATTTTTGTGTGTGTGTATTATACATGTTTTTTAATAAAAATCTTTATTTAAAAAAAGAGTGCAGAGAAGAGCAACAAAGATGATTAGGGGACTGGAGACTAAAACATATGAAGAACAGTTGCAGGAACTGGGTATGTCTAGTTTAATGAGAAGAAGGACTAGGGGAGACATGATGACAGTGTTCCAATATCCCAGGGTTGCCACAAAGAAGAGGGAGTCAAACTATTCTCCAAGGCACTTGAGGTTAGAACAAGAAGCAATGGGTGGAAACTAATCAAGGAGAGAAGCAACTTAGAACTGAGGAGAAATTTCCTGACAGAACAAATAATCAGTGGAACAGTTTGCCTCCAGAAGTTGTGAATGCCCCAACACTGGAAGTCTTTAAGAAGATGTTGGATAGCCATTTGTTTGAAACGGTATAGGGTTTCCTGCCTAGGCAGGGGGTTGCACTAGAAGATTTCCAAGGTCCCTTCCGACTCTGCTATTGTATTGTATTGTATTGTATTGTATTAAATTTAGTAATCTAATTGTGGGGAGGTGGGTCTTTTTATTTGGTTTTTCTGAATCAGAACTGACTTGATGAACTAGCTCATAATTTTCCACATAGCTCCAGAATCATCTAATATCTGACGCTGAATTGTGCAAGAGAACCCTTGCATGTTTCCACATTTAAGGCCCACCTCATATCTCCTGAAAATACAGGTAGTCCTCGACTTATGACCAAATTAACCCCAAAAATGATGTTGTTAAGTAAGACATTGGTTAAGTTAGTTTTGCTAACCCCATTGTATGACCTTTCTTGCCACATCTGTTAAGTGAATCACTGCAATTGTTAAATTGGCTGTTAAATGAATTCAACTTCCCCATTGAATTAGTTTGCCAGAAGGTTGCAAAAGGGGATCACATGACCCCAGGACACTGCAACTGTCATAAATATAAATCAGTTGTCAAGCGACTGAATTTTGACCACGTGACCATAGGGATGCTGCAATAGTCATAAGTGTGAAAAATGACCATAAATCACTTTTTTCAGTACTGTAACTTTGAATGTTCACTAAATGAACTTTTGTAAGTCAAGGACTACCTCAACTCTTTTGGTTAAGAATGCTATACTGTGAATGCTTCACTTAGAGTCAGATCAAGATATATCCAATAGGACATTTTATTTGAAGAATCTGGATAACTAACCTGTGCTATGAGATCATCAAAACTCTTCTGCCCACTACATAGTAATATACTATGTGATGGTGTGGTCTCTTTGCAAGTGCATGTGTGCCTAGAGATATTGAGTGCATGAAGGGATCCCTAGATCTATACTTCTCATGCAGTCTCCTTATCCCTTGGGAGAGCCATTTTGGTTTGTTTCCATTATCTACTTTATACAAGTTCAAGTCCCCTTTGGTTTGGTTTGAATTACAGAGAAAATATCCCCACTTCTTTTTCTCAGGAACTTAATTTGACAGGACAATTCTAAAGTTAACAACCTTTAAAAATGAATGGGTTAATTGAGTAAAGTCAGAGGTTTTTTTTTATTACCTGTACAGTATTAAGGCTAAGGAACTAAATAAGTGTTAAAGGCAATGGAGAAAAGTGACAAATTATCATTAATCTTACAGAATGGCTAATCTTCCTGACAGAAATACACATCCGTACATGCACAAAATTCATATAGGGATAAGGATGCAGAGAAACAGCTCAGATCAATCTGTAACATACAGAAAATTATAATAATCTGAATTAGCTCCACATTTTCCTAGGTAATTATTTTCTGATGATTTTCCAACTTTCCTCTGGGTTGGGCTGCTTTTCTTATTTGGCAGAAATTAGACTGAGAAGAGAGCCTCTTTATTCTTGGAACGAAAGACAAAATATCAAAAGCCAAATCTGAACTTCCTTCTTCTCTCTTTTCAAAGACCACCTGAGAAGGGGAGTTGAGCCTTGAACATCTGATTTTCCTGAGTTCTAATAGACTCTGCCCACTATCCGAATTGGCAGGACACATTCAAATTTCTCCTTAAGTCTTGTGGAGGGAGGTGTTACTCCCTCTCCGTTTTGATATAAAGGAAGCATTAAACTGAATGTAAAGTGATGTTTGCAGCATTCAAAATATTGTGGAATTTAACTTCTTTCTCAACTTTTTAAGCAGTATGGACGTCAACTCCCAGAATTGTGCTGCGCTGGCTGAGGAATTCTGGGAGTTGAAATCCATACCACTTAAAGTGCCAAGGTTGAGAAACAATGCTTAAGTTATCTGATCCCATTAGAATAGAACAGAGAGTTGAAATACTTGTACCAACAGATAATGAAGTATCATTCTTCTTTTGTTTGGTTGTATAGGACTGATGGGCAATAGAATCCATCAAAATAAAATAAACAATAAAAGCAATACATTGCAGCATGCAGCATTAAGGAAAACATACCAGTAATAACTAATTATAAAGTGAGCTTGAACAGCATATGATAATCAGGAGCATACTTAACATTTTTTAAGATCATGAGAGCCACAGTGGGCAGGACAAGGATCTATTACAGATCCTTTGCTGTAGTTTTCTTGTTTCCTTCATTAACATAATGAGATATAATTCTATCAATTTTCAGCCATGGTGACCACAAAGAAGTGTTTGAGGGCTGCAAATTTCTCCACTCCCCTCATTACATATCACTTTTTTTAAAATGGCAGATTTTAAAAAGTAGATTAAATTCACAGCCTTAAAGTCATAATTTTAAAAAGTGTGACAGAATGTGAACAGCTTAACCACCTTATATATTTATGAGATGGCCTGGACGAAGTTCTCAGCGGAGATTCTTAAGGTTTCAATAGATCTGTGGGGGTGGATTGATTTTGCAGGTAACTTGGTCCCAAACTGCAAACTGTTCTAAGGATGAAAGCCATTACTTAGAATTGAACCCAGAAAGGGCATAATTTCACTGCCATAATCTGATCTCATTTTTCATATCCATTAATAATCATGCAGCTATATTTTGTAATAGATACATTCTCTGGACTATTTCCATTCTTTCCGAGAGACATTTATAGCTTTCTAAAATCAGTTTCTCATTCCCTTGGTAATATAAGGCATAAGAGGAAAGACAGGAAGAGATAAGTGGTCCTTCAGAAACCCCCTTCACCATATCTTCAGGCACCAATGACTGAAAACATGTAATAAGCAGCAGGAGCAGACATTGTTCTGGAGATCTCTGCTATCACTGTTATTTTCAGAGAGGATCTGAGTGACTTGCTAACATGTCACAATGAGATATCAAAGATTCCATGGATCGTTCCCTAGATCCAATTGCAAAAATTTCTGAATTGCTCATAAAGATATTATGCAATAAGAAGGGGAGGAGGAACCCTTCTGTGTCACCAAAATAATGAGCTGTGATGGTTGTTGATACACATCCTGAATCTTTTACCTAAATTCAAATCTTCTGTCAGCAAGCTTCATGTTGGTAACTTAATGCTTTCTTCTCATCTGTATCACGCCATGCGGCTGTTCCTCGTAGAGATCCATGCCAGCTTGCCTAATCCTCCCCCAAATGACATCCTCCGTGGTGATTTGCAAATTCCATTTCAGGGAACCATTTCCCAAGAGTCAAAGTCATATGTCATTTTATGTTTCTTAAGTCAGGGAAGCATCTGGAACCAAGCTATTTTTGTTAAGGAAGGGTTGGTTTATTTTTGCCACTCAGACTGTTTCTGTATTTAGTTGAGCATCAAAATGTGTCAATTGAAAGTGTGAAATGACTGTGTGGCTTACATCATAATACTGTAAGTTCTTGTTTTGTTTGATTTTGTTCTGTTTTTCTTTGATGCAAGATTGTGTCACTATTTGCTTTTCCAATGCCTGTATCCTGACTGCCATCGTCTCCATCTCTCAAATATTGATGGCATGTAGAGCATCAGGAAATGGAATTCATAGGCTACATTAAGTTATCACAATGTGCAATTGAATAAGCTGTTTGTGCACATTGCCCAGTTGCTGCCACTTGGCTCTTCCTGCCAGCAGATACAGCTGACATGTTCCAAACATGGTATCTTTAGCAGTATGCGTGAAGTGGGAACTCTTGATTTGTTTCTTTCTTAACAAGTCAAAGCCATATGTTGTGACTTCATCTTGGTTTAGAAACTGCTAGTAAGGAAAGATGCAAGCCATAGATTTCTGTTCATATTTAAGGCTAAAGAAATAAAATAAGAGACTCATTTGGGTATGTCAGCAGTCACATTCCAGATGGGAACTGCCAGGCTAAAATGGAACAAGTTGGTATTCTTAACTCCCAGTGTGAAGAACATGTCATTTCACAGTGGAAAATTCCTTCTCAGGAATTTTCTGGGGAGCCACAGGAATTTTTAAATGTTCCTATGAGCAGGAGTCAAGAAGAACTTAACTTTATACTTTAAAGCCCAGGTGTGAAACTGGTGGCCCACAGGGCGGATACTTCATGCGCAGGCCACACTCAGCAAAGGCAACAATATGTCACATGATGCAATTGAGTTTGACACCCATGCTTTAAAGTGTACAAACCAGATAACATAGCACAAAAATTACTTACCAGTTCATAGTTTAATGTCTAATGTGCACAACCAGGTCAATTTCCCTCATAAGAGCCAAGTGGTTAGGGTGCAGTACTGCAGGCCACTTTAGCTGACTGTGATCTGCAGTTCAGCGGTTCAAATCTCACCGGCTCAAGGTCGACTCAGCCTTCCATCCTTCTGAGATGGGTGAAATGAGGACCCGGACTGTGGGGGCAAGTTGCTGACTCAATTTGCTAAAAAATTTGTAAACCGCTTGGAGAGGGCTGAAAGCCCTATGAAGCGGTATATAAGTCTAATAAATAAATAAATAAATAAATAAATATTCATATTGCTGTCATGTTTTTAGTTATGAAGAGATGAGAGCCTTTTTACAAGGTTATTAGTGCCCTAGTCCACCCCTTTTTTCATAATTAAATTAATAGTGATCGCTATCTGTGTCATCAGTTAACACCACCTCAGCGCTGGGTATAAAAATCAGGTTCCTTTTATTGGTACTGAAATTCCTCATATTTAACTTAGATGACTGAGTAGGAGGTCTAATATTGAGAGTAAGATAAAATTATCCCTGCTCACACTTTCTGCATCTTGTGTAATATATATGTCTTTTGCCCACTTCCTTTCTAAGTTAATCCCCTCAACCGATATAACCTTTTGCTGTAAGCATATTTTTTTCAATTTGTGAAGCAGCATAATTAGAAGAGCATGCAGTTCAATTAATTATGAGAAAATTAACATAAGCCAGCAATGGCATCAAATACCCAATTCTGTTGTGTATAATAGATTGCCAAAATTGAAAAAAATGCATTATCGAGAAGGACTTGAATTTTTTTTAGCATGTTTTAGCTATACTTACTTTATTGCTGTTCCTTTATTTATTATTTTATTATTTTAACTTATATGCTGTCCATCTTGCCAAAGGCGACTTTCCTCATTTGTGTTTCTTCATTTTAGACTTTTCTTTAAATTTCTACTTATCCTTAGAGCCCAAATTGCTCCTTCCAAATTGCAAAATTAATTCAGAATAAAATTGGCACCTTATTTAGAGACACAATGGCTCTAATTATGAAAATACAAGTGTTTTTTTTTACTTTTAGATACATTTAAATACGATGACCCAGCAAAATATGGGTCACATGTGTCTGTCTAGACAGTTTTTTTTAACTTAAAAATTGTCTCTTAACCATATGCTACTTATATGTCTATCATACTTGAGAGGAAAAAAACAACTAAAACATCTGTGTTACAGCTGCAAAGAAAGAGACTGCTTTAAAGCTGAAGAGCCAGTAAAGTATTATCAGTCAGTATGCTTAATAGAGGAATTTGCATGAACGCATAAAAGTAAAGCAATTTTATTTTTAAGTTCACAATACCTCTATCATTGCAGGCATTGCAGTATCTCACCAAAGCATACAAATGTGAAATCCAATCAGGAGACTGGGACAAAGATGCTTCCTCTTTTAAGAAAGTAGCCAGAGATGCCCTAGAACTTGCACACGGTATGTCCTATATGAAAATGTTAACATAAATCACGGCTGATTACCTATTTCTGAAGTACTTTTTATCGAAAGAATAAGCAGTGGATATAGCAGACCATACACCTGAATATAATTTCCAGGGAAATAGTTAAGGGAAGGGGAAGTGAGACGTAGCAACTGTCTGAAGTTAAAAAAAAAATTCTCCAGCCATGTCAGTGATTGGAAGCTTAGCAGATATGCTAAACCTTTTGTAATATTGTCATAAAAACCATATTATTTTCTCTATGTGGTCATCATACGTTGTGCTTGAATCAAGGGCAGATTTACCTGCTTTTCTTCTACCACTTCAGAAAGTAAGCAATAATGAAAAGGTTGAAATTTAAAAGTTGACTCCAGGGCTCAAAAAGTTGAGAAAGCAGCACAGTCCTGGATCTTTTCTTGTTATTAGGAACAGAAGATATAGTGGAGGGCCAGGAGTAGTGGTGGATAAAATATATTTTTATTCTAGCATGCTAAATCAAGACATTGAATCTTTATCTTTATTTTTGTACCTTTTTTCATTTTCTTTACTTAGGCCCTTCACAGTTTCTAGAGTTTGCTGAGGTTTTAGACACTGAACTCTAGCGTGATCACAGAGTTAAATGTTGGGATATTAACAACACAGCATAGAGATTTTGATATGTATATGTTTCAACTTCAGTTCCAAATCTCATTTTTTTAAAAGAGGGAAATGACAATGAACTTAGAAGATTCTCATGTTTCTAGGGCACAAGCTAGAAGTTTAAATGTCCATCTGATTCTGAAAATGATGGCATTGCATTTGGTTTTCTCTTCCCATTGATAAGATTTTATATAAAACATAATGTCATGATGTAACACAATAGTCATGAGTCCTGATAAAGCAGATAAGTGGACATCATGATTACAGTTGCCTCTGATGACACTTCTAACCATCGGAAGCCATTGATATGAATTAAGAATGCAGAAACACAAAACATTGGGCTATCCTACAGTGAATGAAATGGTAGAAGTTATAGAGCAATCATAAAAAATTGGATAGTCAATGCTAATTAGAATTGAGTGCCATCACCTTCAGCCTTTCTAACTTCAAAATATTGAGAACAAAATGAAATAATCTCTTTCTTGGTTAAAGATGCCAGAGGTCCTACAATAATAAAAATGTATTTAACCCTATTAAATTGAAAATAAAAGAAAGCACATTGCTTCCATCTTATTTTACATTCTGCATTTGCATGGGTGTGTGAAAAAAGCAAACGATTAAAAATCCCAAACACCATCTAAAAGAGAGCACGGAAATGTGCACTTCCAAGCTCTATTGAGCTGCAGTGGATGAATGGAGGAAGGGAAAGGAAAGGAAGAGAGATTAGTTTTACACCATAGCAGAGCTAGATATCAACAATCTCAGGTCTTAAACACATTTGACATTTGATTATAAGTTTAACTAGATAAGAATAAAAACCAACATGGGGTGAGAAGGACAATGAAGTATTGTGAAAGAGGACATGGCTGACTGGAAGAATATCATGGAGTATTCCACACAGCAACATTTGCTTATGGATTCCAATATTGTGACCCTGACACTTAGGTAGCCAAAATAGCATCATTTACAAACAACATTAACAGTATTAACTGGCATGATAGTTGGCACATTTTGTTAAAAGACTGGAAACACATTTCGAGAACAATCAATGTTGGTTGATAGATCACAGAAGAGGACAGGGCGAGCTAGAATTCTGAATAGGACCATTGAAAGGTTTCATTGCAAGCATTCTACTTGTATGCATTATTAAATAAGATATATAAAAAAATAATTCTTGCAAATCAGAAACTTAGGCTGCAACTTCAAATGACATTACAAAGTTCTACATTCCAGTGATAGTTCTGGAGTACATGTAAAGTCAACATATTTTGAAGGGAACAAAATTATTGCTGTAGTGGCAGTAATTCCTTTTGTAATAACAGTTGCAGACTATTGCCTTATGTATAATGTTTATTATTTAATGTATTAGGAAGCTTTTTCTCCCCAGATCCATGTTAAAACTGAGAACTAAGTAGTCATTTATAACAACCATGCTATTATTGTGGTACTCATCCAACTTTGTTTTGCCTTTTAAAACTCCAGTTGCAATGAAATGCAGCAAACTGAAAACTAATTACCAAGAAGCCTTGCCAATACTCTCTTCTGCCCGACTCAATTTGCGTGGTTTAGTCGCCAAAGCAAAGGTAAGACTGATAGATGTCATTAAAAGGTGGTCTGGAACAGAAAGAGAGATCCATGAGCTACAGCTGATGTTTTCAGGAGCTATTGGTTTTGTTAATTCAACTTTCCTCAACCTCTTGCACCCCAGATACTTTAAGAGTACGAATCCCAAGATTTCTTATCAGATGGCCAAAGATTGGCTAGATGGCTAGGAAATTGGAGCTGAATTACAGCACATCTGGAAGGCATTAGGAGGAGAGAGGAATTGTATTACCTCTTCTTTATGGGTGGAAAGGTATCCCTATTAATAATATGGAATTAGTTGTGAGAATTGTATTGGACTCAATAGCTATAAATGCCTTTCTATTGTACATCTTTAAAGAACAGGTTGCTTCTTAAGAAACCAGTTTTGAATGACATCTGCATTATGGCGTTTTCTTCCAGTGATACAGTAGAATAGGAATGCAGTATTTGACAGTTGTAAAGAGAAGAGGTGGGATCAGGAGTTGGAAGAGCCTCTGGTACTGCTCCCTTAGGAGCATATCTCTTACTGTGGTCTTCCATGAGAAAAAAATCATGAGTGCAGCGTCCTTGTATTTGTTCATTGGGCATCTCATAGTACATTCAACCCATCCATCCTTGCCTTCCTTTCAAATTTTATCAGCAGCAGATGCAAGTGACCTGCAATGTAAAGTTACACAACAGAAGAGAAATGACACCTCTGAAGCTTGTCACAGTTTCTGCTCTTGCCTGTTGCTCATGTTCCTTTTTATCTACTCATCCAGGAGAATGTCTGATTCTCACTTCAGTCCCAAGTGGATATGATATTTCTCTACCATTGAAACAGTTTACTTTTTCTCCAGCATTTCCATTATGGGTCTTTTGATGTCCAATTCAATTAAAATATGTTGTCTTTCATTCTTGTCAATGTTCAGATCCTGACAAAAACAGTGATTACCTACACAAAGACTTTATAAAAATGCGTAGACCCAGGACTATATGTCTTACCTCCAGTGCCTTTGGTATGGTCCTCAGAATTCTTCTAAAGTTGTCAGCAAGATGTAATTGATAGTAGGCATGAACTAATTATTAATTTGCTGTAGAACAAATCTTATTAACTATAGAGAGTAAATGTAATTTAATTTTGAATGTTAATGTTTGCCCTGGCCTTGCTATTGTATTTGCAATTGTATTGCAAAGCCCATGATATGCACTTCAAAGCTATGTGAGACCTTAAACTTGGAAAAAAGTTTTGCATTTTCTTTATGAAACAGATTGCTAGGCAATAAAAATCCTGAATGTTATCCCAAGTGCATCAAGAAGATTTTCTTGCCCAAGGCTTAGCACTAAAGTTTCTCAAGAATCTGTTTTGAAAGCTGCTCGTACTGTGCCTTGCAATGGATTTCTGTTCTTTTTTCCTTTTTTTTAATGGAATTTTTGAATTTTGAATGTTAGAATCTGCTTCATTTGGCTTGCAGATTGAAAATTAACAGGTTGACATTACATAGGGAGATATTTCTCACTTGTTATCCACAGAAGAACATCAGTATGCTGCTTTTGGAATGAGAGTAATTTTGTGTAGACGCCATAAAGAAATGAGATCACAGAAGTTATGGAAACGATTGTGGTTAGATTTTTTAAAAAAAATCTTATGCTTTACTGAGACTAAAGTTTCCCGTAAAAATTGCTTTTAACTTTCTTGTGTAGCAAAATTTTGCAGATGCTGTAAGTGATGAAGTTTCCAGCGACCTCGTTGAAGAAATGGCAGCAATGGAGAATTTGATGATGGAATTGCAAGAACTTAGCAACCAGCTAAGGAATCAGACTTGAGAAAAAGAAGATCCGATTTCTTGGAAAGACGGAAGGGCAAGGCTGGCACACTTCACCAGTTTTAACTTGTACTGATGAGCATTCAGTAAATCAAAGACCCAAAGGCATCTTTTAAATAAATATTTCTCCATACCACGCAACCATTAATATTTGCCAAAAAGTTTTTCTGGTTATATTTATTCTTTCCCAGTTATGTGTGATTTGCATTGGCTTGGATTTTATGGAACAAATTATGCCTGCTTTTTTATTTAGGAATGCTTTTTTCTTTAAGATTAGATCTGTCCCTCTACAAAAGTAATTGGCTTCTGTCCTTATTGTGCACTTTATGGCTATGAACAATTGGAGAGTTCTGTTCGTGTTGGAAGTGGGAAGGAAAGGGCTATTTGATTTGATTGTGTCAACAGAAACCTGGAAATAGGGAAGGGGGAATAAAAAATGGAAATGGTTGTCTTCTGGGATTTTTAAAACGAAAGGACCCAGTTATGTTTTCCTTAGCTTATGTTTTTCAAATGCAAGTATTCACACACAAAGTAATACTTGCTGAGAAAGTTTGTGCTAATCATTTTTAAAAACACAGGTTTAGGAATACAAGTAGTCCTCAATTTATGGCCACAATAGGTCCCAAAATTTCTGTTGGTAAGTGAGACATTTGTTAAGTTAGTTTTGTCCCATTTTATGACTTTTCTTGTCACCTTTGTTAAGTGAATCACTGCAGTTATTAAATTAGAAGATTGCTAAGTGAGCCTTGCTTCCTCATTGAGTTAATTTGTCAGAAGATTGCAAAAGGTAATCACGTGACCCCAGGACACTGCAACCATCATAAATATGAGCCAGTTGCCAAGCATCTGAATTTTGACCGTGTGAATCTGATTAACATGGGGATGTTGCAATAGTCATAGGTATAAAAAAACGGTCATAAGTCGCTTTTTTCAGTGCTGGTGTAACTTCAAACAGTCACTAAATGAACTATTGTACATTGAGCCTTAATATACAGGTGAAACTCGAAAAATTAGAATATCATGCAAAAGTTCATTTATTTCAGTAATGCAACTTAAAAGGCGAAACTAATATATGAGATAGACTCATTACATGCAAAGCAAAAAATTCAAGCCATGATGTGTCATAATTGTGATGATTATGGTTTACAGCTCATGAAAACCCCAAATCCACAATCTCAGAAAATTAGAATATTACATGCAATCAATAAAACAAGGATTGTACGTAGAACAATATCGGACCTCTGAAAAGTATAAGCATGCATATGTACTCAGTACTTGGTTTGGGCCCCTTTTGCAGCAATTACTGCCTTAATGCAGCATGGCATGGAAGCTATCAGCCTGTGGCACTGCTGAGGTGTTATGGAAGACCAGGATGATTCAGTAGCGGCCTTTAGCTCTTCTGCATTGTTCGGTCTCATGTCTCTCATCTTTCTCTTGGCAATGCCCCATAGATTCTCTATGGGGTTCAGGTCAGGCGAGTTTGCTGGCCAATCAAGCACAGTAATCCCACAGTCATTGAACCAGGTTTTGGTGCTTTTGGCAGTGTGGGTAGGTGCCACATCTTGCTGGAAAATGAAGTCAGCATCCCCATAAAGCTCGTCTATGGAAGGAAGCATGAAGTGCTCCAAAATCTCCTGGTAGATGCTGCGTTGATCCTGGACTTAATGAAGCACAGTGGACCAACACCAGCAGATGACATGGCTCCCCAAATCAACACAGACTAGGGAAACTTCACACTGGACTTCAAGCATCTTGCAGTGTGTGCCTCTCCATTCTTCCTCCATACTCTGGGTCCTTGGTTTTCAAATGAGATGCAAAAGTTGCTCTCATCAGAAAAGAGGACTTTGGACCACTGAGCAACAGACCAGGTTTGTTTTTCTTTAGCCCAGGTAAAACGCTTCTGATGTTTATTGTTCAGGAGCAACTTGACAAGAGAAATACGACATTTGAAGCCCATGTCCAGGACCTGTCTGTGTGTGGTGGCTCTTGTTGCACTGACTCCAGCCTCAGTCCACTCCTTGTGAAAGTCCCCAACACTTTTGAATGGCCTTTTCCTGACAATCCTCTCCAGGCTGTGGTCATCCCTGCTGCTTGTGCACCTTTTTCTTCCACACTTTTACCTTCCACATAACTTTCTATTAATGTGCTTTGATACAGCACTTTGGGAACATCCAACTTCTTTTGCAATTGCCTTTTGAGGCTTTCCCTCCTTATGGAGGGTGTCAATGATGGTTTTCTGCACAACTGTCAGGTCAGCAGTCTTTCCCATGATTGTGATTCCTACTGAACCAGACTGAGAGACCATTTAAAGGCTCAGGAACCCTTTGCAGGTGTTATGGCTTAATTAGCTGATTAGAGTGGGACACTTTGAGCCTAGAATATTGCACCTTTTCACAATATTCTAATTTTCTGAGATTGTGGATTTGGAGTTTTCATGAGCTGTAAGCCATAATAATCACAATTATGACAAATCGTGGCTTGAACTATCTTGCTTTGCATGTAATGAGTCTATCTCATATATTAGTTTCACCTTTTAAGTTGCATTGCTGAAATAAATGAACTTTCACACGATGTACTAATTTTTCAGGTTTTACCTGTAGTTGCCACAGGTTACCTTAATATATGATTCGTGCCAAACAAATTGTGACTTACATAGCAAAAGATGAGTAAATTTTTATGTAGTCCAGAAATTTCCCTCGAAAGTGGATCAGGTCAGAGCTGGTAGTCATTTTAAGGGCAAAATCTTGCCCCATATGAAAAAAACAAATTGATCTGGAAATCTGTGGGAGCTGTAAAAGGGGTTTAGAGGCTGCATACATCCCATGAGCTGTAATTTCTGCCTCTGGCTTGATACGAAAGCTTTTCCTTGCTAGGCATGATACAATTATTCTACTTGTTTATTTCTAACAATTGATATTCTAATTATATTGCTTCTGAATGTGAACAATTTTATGCTATTGTAATTAACAGCCATTAATGTAACCTCTTTGTTTACAAAAAATATATTGGTTATACTTGCATTTGTGAGATCAATTCTGTAACTTGGGTTTACATTATACAAATAAGTAATTTTTGTATTCATCCTAAATTTACTGTTTGTTCCAAATTATGTATTCATATACTGTTCAGGTATTCCAGCTCAGTTGCTTTTTCCTTTTATAGATCAAAGCCCACAATTTTTATTGATTACAGTACTGAATTGCTCATTTGTATCTTCTCCAGCTCCATTATTGTTGAGATTGGCTGGCCAGAGAGTGGTACTCCGCTTATAATGGAGACTTGTGTTACTTTTAATGAAAATTAGTAGAAAATACATAGAATATTCTTCACTTTATGCTCTTCCCCTTAAGTGAAGAATTTAGACGAGTACTACAGAATTTGAATAGCTGAAATCAAACAGCCCAAGCTGTCATACTATACAATATACAATATATGAAACCTTCTCCATAAATACTTAGAATGATATATAAATAGTTGCTTCAATCCACAAAAAATTCAGGCATGATTCAAATGCTGCTGTACTACTCACTATAGAAACATTTTTGCTAATCATTCCTGATGACACTAATAAAAAGTTAGAAATACTATAATTCTATTTTTCATTCACCACCTATTCTATAGGGCTAATCATAATTGCTCAATTCAGATTTTGAGCAAATATTTCTATAATTTAGTCTGTTGAATAGGATGCCAAATGGGCATCTTTTTAGTTGTTAATTCTTAGAAAAATAGATTAGGTTTCATAAAACTTCTGAAACTTTTTATTAAATAAAACAAAAAGCATTTTTGTTTAAAATGTTAAAAGTTGAAGCATTAGCAGGTAACCAGAAAAACAGTACAACAGAATACAATTGAGGCAAAGTATCTGAAATATTTTTTATACTCAATATTAATAGCAAAATTACTTTTCTGGTTAAAATCCTGAATTGTCTGAACTGCATTTTCTTTTAATGTGGTCCTGACTCTTTTGGCTTCCAGATAAGGAAATGAAGTCACAAGGTGTGAGAAAGGAGGTGAATGGTCCCCTTCTAAATGGAGCTACCTTAGTTTTCTTTGTTATCGGGTGATGGATCTCTTGATAAATCATTCACCTTTAGATAATGTTAGGCTAGGCGCAGTATGCGAACATTCCTCATATTGTTTGCAAGAGTGATTATGTTACATTATCATTGGTGAACTCATTTTTAGTAAAGTTCCAACAATAGAAATATGTGTTACACAAGTCTACAAAGGAAGTAGGATCATTTCCTCTTTATTGTGATATAATGGTTTTAAATCTTTCACATCTCTGCCAAGAATAGGCAAAGAGCATGATAGATAGTTGGCAGAGCTTTGATGCTCAAAAATTATCTTACATGTTTTAAAGAGGAAGTGGGAAAATGTGCAAAAATAACAGCATTGACTTTTTTTTAAATTTTATGTTTATATTTTAAAAACATTCATGAATAAAAGTAGTTTTACAAAAGAAATTGACCCACAAAATGAAGTTAATTTAATGTATATGGCATTCTTTTGTGATGTAATTTAATGCTAATAACAAGTCATTAAAGGAGTAAAATAATTTATTGAAAGTTTGCTATTAATTACTCGTACTTGAATGTATGAACATATTTTTTGCATTTGTCTTTATATGAAAAAAAAATGTCACATTGTGTTGGATGGAAAACCAAAACAATGGACAGATAAGACAATATTTACTATGAGAGCTTTATACTAATAGCAGTATACATTTGCCTACCAACTCCTCAATTTAACAGTAGGTGTGGGGAAATTCATTCATTTGATTTTGAAAATTGTAAAAGAATTTTCTCCCTGCTGCAAATATTTACTATGTCTGAGTTTGTTCTTTGAACTGAGATCAGGGAACTCTTAAAATGCTGTATTATATTTGGTTCTATTGCTTGTTTAATGGCTTTGCGAATCTGTTTTCTAGCACTGCACAGTTTGCATTCGGAATTTCTAACGAAGTCTTAGGGATGGGTACAAAGCAAAAAGGAGGAAGCTAAGGTACCTACGCGCTCCAGTTCCTGAGATGTTTTATCCTTCTCATCACAGGACAATATGGATCAAAATCTTACTATACTCAGGTTTTTCCATTTCCTGAGCTACTTCATGATAACAATATGATTTGGTGAATTCAGTTTAGGACAAAGGCAGGAAATCAGTGGCTATTCATTCATTGTTGATGTATTGTATTCATTGATGTTTGTTGTAAAGCACCTTGGTTCATTATCACTGATATAAAGCCTAATCATATATATGTTGACTGCAGTTAGCTGAACTACCCATGGTTGAAATCAGGGGATTATTACAGACATCACTATCCATTCCTTTGGAGACAAGAATTACTTTTTTAATGCCATCCAGACTGGCTGAAGATTAACTTTCTGTTAAAATATGAAGTACAACTCAGGATCTATTGAGATTGGATGGGTTATAAATATTACAAAATAAACTTTGTTTTGTGTTCCTTGGGATATCATAGAACTGAAATGACTCATTGGTGCTACTGAGTCGAAACTCTACCCAATGCTCTCGTATCTGAAGCAAAGCATTTCTGACTAATGTCTTTCTAAATTTCACTTTAATGTAGCCAACAAAGAGCAGTCTAACCATCTGACTAATTAGTTTTACTGTTGAAATGCTCTTTGGTATAGTTGTCTTTATTCTACTGTTTCATGTTCTATACTATGAAACAATAGAGATTTGTGTATGAAATCCAGTATTTGAGGAGTCATATCCCCCAGACTTTTTTCAAGGCTAAACATTTCCTAGTTCCTTCAGTCATTTCATAGGGTTTGATTATTAGTTCCTGATCATCTCCTGTTGCAGTTGGACATAATATTTTCTACAAGAAAAATACCTTAGCTATTTTAATGTCCACTATAAACTTTTTTGTTTTGCTAGCGTTCATTGAGATTAATAGACGAACATATGAAATTACTGTATATCTGTGAATACCTTAGCAGATGCTGGGATTACCTTGACTTTTTCAGCTAGTTTTGTGAACCACAATTCATCCCCAGTGTAAAATCAGAGTTAGGGCCTCCCATAATAGAAGACTCAGCCAGACCAGATCCTCTGGTAAACAAGGGGACAAATCCCTTTGTGCGCCACCTCCTACCTCTTTGACTTCATAATGTTTTAAATTGAATAAATCTGTGGCTTACTTATACTCCTAAAACAGATTGCTGCCTTTTGCTTGCCAGTTGCAAACATTTTCTGTGGTTTGCAATTTCTTGCCACCCAAATATAATTTTTTCGCCTCCATCATCACAAAAGATATTATGGTGCCACGCAGTGCATCCTTTTCTCCAATTAAGAGGAAACTCTTGTGATCTGCTAGCCTGAGTCATTTATATCATCCCTTCCTTGGCCAAAAAACAGCACCACGAGCACTGTAAAATGATGGCAGCTAAAATACTGCAACAGCCAGTACAGATTTATTTATTTGTCCAATTTATATAGCTGCCTTCTCTCATATAAAAGAGTTGGAATATTTATTGGCATCACTGCTAAAACTTAACAGTTTTAGTAAAAGAGCAGGGGAATTAGTATTGGGTAACTATTGGAATTAGAATTATCATCTCCCGCCCCCAGTGAATTAAATATTCAATCACAGGATATATACAATCGACCTTGGGTTTTCCTATGGCTCCTGCCTTCATTACTCTCTCATTTGCTTCCTATAAGCCCACATAATTTTATTCCTGATTATGGCAGCCTTTTGTGGCAACTATTATGCTATGTACCCAAGGAGCCAATAAAAAAAAGGGCAGATTTATATGACTAGGTCCCCTGAGGCTCATGTTCTATTTGTCATTTTTCCAACAAAAAAATATTATGCAGTAACAGCAGTCTTTAGAGGATAAAACATAGGAAAAGTGCATTTGCCAGGACCTCCAAAAATAAATTAGACCTCAAACTGAAGGAAATTAATCATCTTATCTGGAAGCATTGCCATTGTTTCAGCTATTATTTTGAAAAGAAGGTTCCTCAAAGATGAAGGCCTTATTGAAGGGTGTGGACCATAAAGTACCATGCTGATCAGTGGTGGGTTTCAAATTTTTTTAGAACCTCTTCTGTAGGTGTGGCCTGCTTTGTGGGAGCGGCCACCTGGCCATGTGACTGGGTGGGAGTGGCTTGGTGGCCATGTGACCAGGGGAGTGGCTTGGTAGTCACGTGACTGGGTGGACATGGCCAATTTGTAAAATGTGGTGAAACTCACTTAACAACGCTCTTGCTTAGCAACCAAAATGTTGGCTCAGAAACTCTGGCATTTGAAGCGGCAAGTCTTAAAGCTGTCAAGTTACAAGACCCTCACACCCCTAACCCTTTAGAAAAAAAAAACCAGGGGTGTTCAAACCTGACAGCTTTAAGACTTGTGGACTTCAATTCCCAGAATTCCTCCTCCAGTCATATTGGCTCAGGAACTCTGGCATTTGAAGCACGCAAGTCTTAAAGCTGTCAAGTTACAAGACACTTGCACCACTAACCCTTTAGAAAAAAATCCCAGGGGTGTTCAAACTTGACAGCTTTAAGACTTGTGGACTTCAACCCCCAGAATTCTTCCTGTTGCTCTTCATCTGGACGGGCAGACGGGCAGGAGGAGGGAGCTGGAACCGGTTCTAAATGCCCTGTAGATTTGTGGAACCTCTTCAATAGAAGAGGTTAGAATTGGCAGGAACCCACCCATGATGCTGATCCATCATGGGTTGATAGATGTTTTTGAACTGCCCGGTCACACAAACACACACTGGCACTTACAATTACCCACCCAGAGTGGGGCAGTAGAGAATTTCAGTAATATAAATGAATAATTTCACATATTGGATACTCAAGGAAATTAAGGATTTGTTTCAATGTATTCCTAGTTCTGAAGCTTGACAAGTTGCGATCTAGCCAATATCAGAAAGAGAACAAATCCTTTTTCATCCACTGCAAACCAAGATTTTGTTCAATATCCAAAATAAAGGTAACGGATTCCGACTTAGCTACTGTATTCATAATTTTATGCCCAATTCCTATAGAATGCTTAATAAGGCCAATATAGAACAGGATTTAGTGTATTATGAGAAACCTCTGCTTCCCTCAAGTGTTAATTTTTCTAGTCATTTGGGTTAAATTTAGCCCTAAATCCAGTCTTGCAAGAAATTAAGCTAACACTGCCTGGGTAATTGTGATCTAAGAGCATCCTTCGCTTTTTAATTTTCTCCGTTGGTTCTTGCCATTGATCTCAGACTAATTCTGGGTGTTGTGTTCATTACGGAAAACTGAAGAGGGGAACTTTTATGTTTCTCCAAAAAAGCTGTAGTTTAGCTTTGGAAACTTGTCAGTGTTTCCTAGCACATACGGCCAGAGAAGAAGATGCCAGTCCTAGCCTAATTTAATTCTTTTTCTGGGACCAAGAACAAGGAAAAGAGAGACAAATGGTATTTATTTGCTCTAGGAAACTGTTTCCGTACAAACCTATTAGTGTTTGGAATGGGAGCAGCAAGACCAGTTATTTAGGCAAACAGGAGTTGCTTTTACCCATTTGCTTGAAGAAAACAAAATGTTCAGTAAGAATTTAAGGGAGAAATATACTATTTCTTTTCCCAAAGAAGATTTATGACTCAGCATCTATTTTTATGGTTTGTGCCAGTACTGGTCTCATTGATGACGTCTTAAGATCACAACCTGGAAGAGTAGTTCAAAGTTTCAAAGAAGATGCATTTCCAAACCTGAAAAGGTTTTGGCCAGTCCTAGCTGGGTAGGGCCCAGAAACTCTGTCATCGCCAGAATACTCCATGAAGCTTAGCATGCTATTTCCAGGAAAAGATCTGTGTTGGGAGAAGTAGAAAAGCACTGCTTGTAAACTGGAACTAAAGTGGCGACATGAGGATAAGCATATCGAATGGGTCATTATGGTGAAAATGTTCCTTAGGTTGGTGCTTTGGAAAATGGTTTCAGAATACTGGTAGTCTTAGGACCTGATATACTTGTCAAACCTAGCTAGTTCAGCTACAATGCTTTCGGTAATTTTGGTAGCAATGGAAGTATTCCCAATTTTCTTCCGTTATTGGCAAATTCACAGTTACCGCTTGATGCTGAAGGAGATGTTTTATTAGCAACGGTATACCTATCTTTGTGCTTGTTCTGGATGCTGTATCAATAAGTGGTCCACAGGGTTAGCAAATCTGTAGATTGTAATGTAGTGCATTGTTAAATTGCAATATGCAAGCTAATGTTGCAAATATCCTGCACTTTTTATTATGCATGTATGTAAGTACATACTTAGAGATGGCTGTTGGAAACAGCCTTCATCAAACCAAGAGGATGAATAAAACTTGGCTTCTTTGGCAATCTACTGAAAATGGTTATGGTTTTCCACCATGGTGAAAGGCCTTAAAATTTACAGAACTTCTTTTGCAGCCCTTTACAAATGAGACACAACCCAGAGTTCCTATGAAGATTTCTTCTCTTCCTTTTCCAATCGACCCTCCCAACTACAGCAGAAGCTATAATGCAGAGTTTACGTAGCTATGAACATGGACTTCCATACTGTACTGAATTCCCAGACTCCTTTGGGGATTTGCTATCTACATTAGTTTCTCCTTCACCTTTTCTAAAACATGTAGGGTTCTTGAATAAACATTTATGCTGCATAACAGGATTTGTAGAAATGTATGTTCAACATGGATTCTTTCAAAGATAAAGGAGCCCAAGGCTGAGAAAATGGTTTAGATTCTCTCTAAATAATCTCGGTGTTTACAGAAATTAAGATTTCCAGGCAAAATGAATATCCAGTGAATATGTTTGATTTGAAGGTTGTGTTCATTTCCAAAGATTATTGTTGCTTGTTATATTGGTGAAAATCTAGCTTGTTTTGTTTGGCTCCTCTAATAACAACTTTTCACTAGCATGTATCCCATTGTTTTTCCAGTCACAGTTTTCTTGTGTAATGGTAAAATGTATGGCTTCTATCAATTCTCCATCATTTCTTCATGGGATTATTCCCAGATATTTTACTCTGAAAAGACGAAAATTAGATTAAGTTCTAGAGAAACCTTTCTTTGTTGTGCTTGGCTTTGCAATAAATTTGTATCTAAACTAAACTAAAGGTAGCATAAATTTATTTTCTTGAAACTTCTATTCTGTGGCATGTTGGACAACCATCTTCTTCTGCAATATACACTAATTTTATTGAAGTAAAAAAATTATTACCCCATCAATTCCATTTTTTTCAGTGAGAGGAAGTTTGAGTTCTCAGAGGTTTAGTTTATATATAGTTTATTAACATTTATAGGCCGCCCTTTTCCCTGAGGGGACTCAGGGCGGCTCACATAAAATCAGGAAGGGGAATACAAACAATAACGTAGACACACATAAGTAAAAATAATGAGCAACATTCATTCATCATTCGGGAGGGGCGGCTATCTTTGTCCCCAGGCCTGACGGGGTAGCCAGGTCTTAAGGGCTATGCGGAAGGCCTGGACGGTGGTGAGAGTACGAATCTCCACGGGGAGCTCGTTCCAAAGGGTCGGAGCTACTACTGAAAAGGCCCTCCTCCTTGTAGTTGCCAGCCGGCACTGGCTGGCAGATGGAATTCAGAGGAGGCCCAATCTATGAGATCTAATTGGTCGCAGGGAGGTAATTGGCAGAAGGCGGTCTCTCAAGTACGCAGATCCACTACCATGAAGGGCTTTATGGGTGACTAATAGCACCTTGAAGCGCACCCGGAGATCGACAGGTAGCCAGCGCAGCTCGCGGAGGATAGGTGTTATGTGGGTGAACCGAGGTGCACCCACAATCACTCGCGCGGCCGCGTTCTGGACTAGCTGAAGTCGCCGGATGCTCTTCAAGGGCAGCCCCATGTAGAGCACATTGCAGTATTCCAGCCTAGAGGTCACAAGGGCCCGAGTGACTGTTGTGAGAGCCTCCCGATTCAGGTAGGGTCGCAACTGGCGCACCAGGCGAACCTGGGCAAATGCCCCCCTGGTCACAGCTGTCAGGTGGTGGTCAAAGGATAGCTGTGGATCCAGGAGGACTCCCAAGTTGCGAACCCTCTCTGAGGGGTGTAAAATTTGACCCCCCAGCCTGAGTGATGGAATATTGGTCGAATCTTTGGGAGGGAAGCACAACAGCCACTCGGTCTTTTCTGGGTTGAGTACAAGCTTTCCCTTAATTACAAGAGGTAATTAAGGGAAAGAAGCAGGTGTTGCAAATACCTGTACTTTTCATTTATTTATTTTGGATTCATTCTGTATGTAGTCCTGGACTTACGAGTTCAATTGAGCCCAACATTTCTGTCGCTATTAAGTGAATTTTGCCCCAATTTACTACTTTTCTTGCCAGAGTTGTGAAGTGAATTGTGGCAGATTTTAAATTAGCAACACGGGTTGTTAAGTGAGTCTGGCTTCCCCATTGACTTTGCTTGTCAGAAGGTCTCAAAAGGGATACTGCAGCCATTATAAATATAAAGCAGTTGCCATAGATCAGAATTTTGATCACATGCCCCTGGGGATGCTGCAATGGTCGTCAGTGTGAAAAATGGCCATAAGTCACTTTTTTCACTGTTATAATTTTGAATGGTCACGAAAAGGAATGGTGTAAGTCAAGGACTATCTGTAGTTTATATGTCTATGTCTGTGTGTTTATCTGTTGGAAGCCAACCAATCAAAGCTGGCTTCTTTGGCAATCTACTGGGAATTCTATACAACAGAATAGTAAGTTTTTTAAAAATCTGAAAGAAGATAATAGCAAACCATTTCCCTATTCTCATATTCCATAGTGGCTAAGGTATCAAACCAGAAATTAGGAGACTGAGTTCTCATCCCATCTTAGGCATGAAAGATGACTGGGTGATTTGGGGCCAGTTACTCTCCCTCAGCCCAACTCCCCTCACAAGGTGGTTGTTGTGAAGAAAATAGGAGGAGGAGGAGTATTAGATATCTTTGCCACTTTGAGTTATTCATAAAAATATTAAATATTAATAATAAAAATATTGTTGCCAAGAAAATTTAATGCATGAGTCCACGAAATTACTAGAAATCACATTGAAGTTAAAAATGATTTTACTACTATTATACTTGAACATTCTACAAGAATGTTGGCCTTTTTCCTGCAATACTCAAGGGAGGCCTCACCTTTAAAAAATGGAATTAAATGGTGTTTTTATCTTGGACTGGATGAAAATCAGTCTTTTTCTTCTGTAGATCAGTATCCAGCTCATCGAGACAATTGTCCCCCAAAGAAATGATCTCATGTTTGTACTCTTGGAAAAGTACTATGGGAATTTTTAGTTTGCACCTAGCACTGCCAGTTTGTGTGTCTGTGTAGAGAGAGAGAGAGAGAGGGAGGGAGAGCAAGAGAGACAGGAACAAGAGGAAACAATAAATAGTATCTATATATCACTGTATGTCAGAAGGCCCAAAATCACTGGAAACAATAGGTTATTATGGTACTCTGAAATGGAATAGTCTGATGTGGCCTTCGGTTATCCCATCTTATGCACCCAGTGAAACAGTTCAGAAATGGAAAGTAAGATCCTAGGTGATCTTCCCTCTGTTCTGCACCATGAAGGAAACGATTGGTGGATGGGGATGACATATTCAATATTTTCTTTCTCATCAACTCTGCCCCAATTGTGCATCATCTGGGTCAGATGATCCTGTATTTTTTCGGGCACTGGATGCTGATGCTGACAATCTGAACCTGAGAAAGTGGTCCCTGAGCAGTGGCTTGGTAACAGTGGTGGGATTCAGCCAGTTCGCACCACTTCGGGAGAACTGGTTGTTAACTTTCTGAGCAGTTTGGTGAACTGGTTGTTGGGAGAAATCATATGGGCAGGGAATCAGGTGTTAAATTATTTGAATCCCACCACTGCTTGGTAAGTGCATGTCCCTTATATTGTTAATTGAGCAATCTGTCCATATTTCTTGCCCCTTTTCATGTGTGTCCTTCTCATAATGCAGATTATTGTCTGAAGGCTTCATATTGGGTCTGGACTGCTTTGTGTCTGCAGTTCTTAAATATACCATTTTGACTTTCAATAATGTGGTTGGGACTGGGTTATTTGTTTATTTATTATCTATTTATTGAATTTATATTGCTGCCTATTCGCACATGGCGACTCAATGTAGCTTACAGAATATAAAGCCTCATTTAAAACAGTAAAAGTAATAAAAAGAATTAAATAAATGATATAATATAATAAAATCACACACCATCCTGGCGATAGCACATCGCACAAGTCATTTAATGGGCTTCATCCCGCTCTGGGTTCCCCAGGCCCACTGGCAGAACTAGGTCTTCAGCGTCTTCCGGAAGAGTGTTAGAGTGGGGGCCATTCTAATCTCTGGAGGAATAATGTTTCAGAGAGAGGGAGCCACCACAGAGAAGGCCCTTCTGAAGTCCCACCAAGTGTATCTCCCTAGGGGATGAGACCCACAACATTCCCTGCCTTCCCGCTCTGGTGGGTCAGGTAGATGTGACCAGTAAGAGACTGAATTATTTAGAGTCTAATAATAGCTCCCTCCATGCTGATTCTGCCAGGCAATATTTAGCCTTTCTAGATGATAAGACTACCATGCTTTGTTTCTTGCTGTACCAGGCAATGGGTGCAACTTAATAAAATAATTTTCCACCATACCGTATATCTGAAACATTTTGGAGGATTAGTTACAGACAGTTTTAAATAAAAGTCCATAGTCCTTGTTAACCATCTGCCTAATCTTTTTACACCTCTTCAATCCTCTTTACTGACCTTTCTACCTAGCAGCCCAATTGCATTCACTATGTCTAGTCTACTCACAGTTACAATATATAGTAGCTTTTCTACAACTTATGCTCATACCTGCTAACTTGTTTTGATTTCTTCCTTTGTTTAAATATCCAATTCCTCCAGGATCCTTCAACTTCCTTTGATTCCTTTGCCTAGAAGCTACATCTGCAGACTTTATTAAGTCTATTAACTTTTGGGTTTGATTAAACAAATATTCTCCCTTTAAAAAAAACCAGTTCCAAAACAGAAGCTAATATTTCCAAGATGTTTTACTTCCATTTCTTTATTTTGATTGTCCATTATTTCTAAGATATCTTTTTTGTCTTCTGCATGTTTAGCTAAGTCAACAAAGTAACAGAGGCTGTTCATTCACTATTTTTTCTTTTATTATAAACGTGGCTCAGAGTTTCCTGTTCAAAACCCATATTTCCAACATTTGATTTGGTTTATCAACCCATGCTTTTGGCTGCTTGTTTTAGCCATATATCAATTTACATCACATTTCCTTTCCCTAACTTTTCAAAATCTGCTAGTTGGTGCACATGACTCTTTTTCAGATCACTGTGCAAAAAAACTCGAGATTTAAGTGTTCCACATGCAATTTTCAAAATACTGTGACACTTAGTAATACAGTTTCTGATGCTTACATATTTAACTACAGATACCCATACTTTGTCATAAACTTCATCATAGATTATATATAGATGTTTTAACATAGAAGAATAGAAGAAACAGTAAAATATTATAAAAGGGTGAAAAAATGAGTAATAACCAAAAAAAAAAGCAAGAAAAAGAAAGCTATCTAAAGAAGTGACTTCCAATTTTATTTGCAACAGTTACAAACAGTAATTACCATCTCCACTTTCCCTATTGCAGGGAGCCCCAACCTTGAACCCCTAGAACATTTCTGATATATTCTCGCACCACTTAAAAATAATTATATGCATATAATTATACATATACACTATAATTTTGAAACCTCTAAACCCAAGTTTTCGCACCCCCTGGAATATCGTCTTGCACCCCCAGTTGGGAACCCCTGCAGTAAGTCTATTGCGTACTATATCATAGTTCCATTCTTCCCGTAAACAAAACTTTAACCAATAAATCCTGAAATCAGTATTTCATTTTTATTCACTTTCAGCAAAACAACTATAAAGCATTCCCAAACTTTTATAATAGTAATTATAGCTCCCTCATTGAAAAACAGATCTGTACGATTTTTATCCAGCTTCCAACCTTCTCTTTTTAAGGGAATGTGATTCAGGAGGGGATTGGCATCTAAGTCCAAAGGGCTCTGGAAGAAGCAAATTGACTTGGACTCTTTTCAGGATATAGGCATGGTTATAACACATCAAGAGTATTGATCCTGCTTGCCAAATGACTTCTGGTGGTGGGCCTCAGATGGGAGCACAGCATGTTTCCTGGTCCTCCTTGATCTCTCAGCAAGTTTTAACAGCACCAGTCATGGTCTTCTGGGGTGGTTTAAGGCAATAGTGGGATTCAAATTTTTTTACTACCGGTTCTGTGGGCGAGGCATGGCTTGGTGGGCGTGGCAAAATCTGCAAAATCCCCATTTCCTCCCGATTAGCTGGGACTCGGGAGGCAGAGAACAGATGGGGGCAGGGCAAGTCAGAGGTGGTATTTACTAGTTCTCTGAACTACTCAAAATTTCTGCTATCAGTTCTCCAGAACTGTGCTATGATGATTTTCCTCCTTTCTCCAGGTATAGTTCCAGACAGTGTTGTGGGGTATCTCAGGACTTGATTTTCTCCTTGCTTCTATTTAACATCTGGGGTGGTGACTATGGCCTCTTTACAACTTGCTGGCTGAGGAATTCTGAGAGTTGAACTCCACAGGTAATAAAGGGGCCATAATTGGCCACTCCTTATCTACATGAAGCTACTGAGGGGATGTCATCTGTAACATGGGGTGAGTATCATCAGTACCTGGTTGAACATGAGCCAAACAATGCTTTGCCAGTGCCTTTCCTAGTGCCTGGAGGTTGTAAGAGTCTAACAAGCTTCTCAAACTTTGCTTCATTGTGTTTTCCTTTCAACGTTACCAGTGGTCTTTGGTAACCATAAAAAGTCCACTTTAAGAATATTTTGGTAAGATGAATTGATGTAAACATTTAATAATACAATACGATGTTGGATAAGTAATAGTATACATGTGATCATATGTTATGAAAATGAAAAAATAAAAAACTTTGTATACAAAAAAGAATATTTTTCCTGTCACATTACCTAAACCACATAGACTTATGTAATTTCCTTTCCTTTCAGAGATATATCCTTCTTGAAAGTATATGTTCTTGCTTTTATTATGATTTATTAGACGTTTCAGACTGAAACTTCTGTCCTGCGCAAAGCTTCCCAGCCTAATGCAAACTCTGAAAAGAGACTTAGAGGTTTGTAAGATGCAGTATAATAGCAATAAGGGAACTTGTGCTTTGGGTATGTATTCTAGATCCCTGCCAGCATTCACCAATGAACTGTAGCTATGGAAACTGAAGTGTTTTGCTTGTGCAAAAATAGGAGAGGCTGGAATAGTAGCAGGCCTAGCTGTGCAGCACACTCATCTCCAAGCGTGTGTTCCATTTGATGTTTGTATATAGAAAACAACTGGCTGGGTTAAATATAAGGTGTATTTTGACTACTGTATTTATCACAACATGACTTGTTAAAAATACTTGTACCCTACTGGGAGGACATAGGCTGACATAAACAATTTCAGGCCAGGTGTAGAATGTTCCATTTAAGACATTTTATTTACATACAGTTGGGACTGATCCATGGAATTCCCTGCCTGGGATGAAGCTTAATCAGAAAGCTCTGTATCAAATAACTGCTTATGAAAGCTAAACTTTAACCTCTTTTGGTCCGTGTTCCTGTGGGGTATGTGACCTGCTTCCCTTTGTTGCAGCACACCTTTTGGACGACAACCCATTGGATCTTAGTCATCTAATCTCAGCAACTTTAAGATGGGTGGATTTCAACTTTCAGAATTCCCCAGGCAGCATGTGGTCCACAAATTTTGAACTTGCTGAGGTTGGAAAATGTCAATCTAACCAGTTTGCTGGTGTCTGTTCATAAAGCAGTTCACCGCAGAATATAATATACCTGGTACAGTATTTCAGACCCACGTACTGCTGTTCAAATCCAATCGTTGGTTGGCTCCATGGATCGCAGCTGCTTTGCTAATTCTGAAATGTGTAAGAGATGGGTATTAGCTTGTAAGAAAGGGTTTGGAGTTGCTTGGCAGAGCTAATACTCTCCTTTAAACTCTTCAGTTTTTCTAATTTGCCAAAGAACAGATAATAACTTGGATCAGTTACAGCACTAGATTAAAGGAAGACAGGAGAAAGAACAACCAAAGAGAATGTTTATAATAGGATGAAATTTGGAACCATGTTCAAACATGAGGAACCAATTGATCGGAGATTTATGGCTGGTTATTGGGCCTGGCCTATTTTCCTCAGGCTATTTCTACCTTAAATGTCAGTATCATTACCAGGCCCTTCTGGAGGGAAACTTACCACAGGCTCCATTCCTGGTGGCAAGAAAACTTAGTGGAAGTAAGGAGGGAGGAAAGAGATCTCAACTGGAACTATTGGAGCCATGCCTTCTTCTCTGCAGTTATAGGTGCCAAAATTACTGCATGTCTGAATCATCTTTCTGGGTTCTCCTCCTGTAGATAAAAAAAGGACATTTAAACAGACAGACCAGAATTTATTTATTTTTTTAGAATAGAATAGAATTCTTTATTAGCAAAGTGTGATTGAACACACAAGGAATTTATCTTTGGTGCATATGCTCTCAGTGGTACAACACTTAATGATAATCATAGGGTACAAATAAGCAACCAGGAAACAATATCAATATAAATCATAAGGATACTGTTCTGACCGAGGCTTCCATTAGACAGTAAAAATCACACACTTAGTCCCAAAACCCCTTTTTTTTTATTTAAACGGATGTGAATTATGTTCATTCACAGCCAGTAATGAATCACAACCAGTCTGTGAAGAGTCCCACAGAAGTCTGCCACAGTCTTTCAGGATAAGGCTGATAAGCACCCACCTTTATCTTCCTTGAAAGCTGCCAGAGACCTAATTGCCAATTAGTTTTGCAAGGCCAAAGGAGCTTCAGAGTTTCAAAACGACCAGAACAAACAAAATTACTTCCTGCAAAGGCTCACGTCCATTTGCTCCTCTTTTATGTCTTATGGGAGGGGTCAATCATCTCCAAGCCTTACTCCCAAGTTGCCCATTTTGTCTTAATTGTTCTTGTCTTCTGGCAGTTCTGCACATGTGCGCAGTGGGAACAGGCTCCCCCTGTTCCTCTGCCTTGCTGATGTCAGATTCTGGAGGCTCCGGAGGCAACACATAACTACCAGATGGCCCTGGCTCCCTCTCTGCCCGATGCAGAGTCCTCGTTCGAGCCATGCCCAGACTCCAGAAGTGGCCCATGTTCCTCCCCAACCTCCTCACTGTCCGACTCAGCTGCCAGCTCCGCAGGCCGCCGGTGGACCACAACAGATACAAGCAACAAAGTTACAGTCATGCAGTCATAAGTGGGAGGAGATGGGTGATAGGAACAATGAGAGGACTAATAGTAATAGTAATGCAGCCTTAGTGAATGGTTTGTCAGTGTTGAGGGAATTATTTGTCTAGCAGAATATTTAGCAAATTCACAGTTCTTCCTATTCTCTTCCGATTTTCCTCATGGTTTTTCAAGTTGATCCTCAGTGGAAATCCGAATTCCATGCAGCTCCCAGCAGAATCAGAATGATTAGTTCTCCTGCTTTGAGAGAAGTTACAGCCTGGCTGGGATTTGTTGCTGGTGTGAGACACAAATTAATTACTGTACCAATGAAGTAGGTCACCAGACTGTAGAGCGCCATTGGGAAACTGGCATTTACGAAAGACCTTTTGTCTTTGGGCACAATGTCATATCATGATAATTAGCCTTGCTATAGTTTGCACAGTATTAGCTTCTGGGAGAATTCAGCAGAGGAAGTGATGGAAAGATGGGAAATCTGAACACAGCCTACCAAGCTGTTGCCCTCAGATACTGTATTTTAACACAATTTTATCAGTGTTGTTCTAAGACACACACATTATATTACTTGTAATGTGGGAAGATAGCACAAGTGTATGGTTTCTAGACTGAGAAGCAAATAGAGGAAAATCACATATGTAAGGTGTAGCAAGATAATCAGAACTGATGTTATTCAATAGAGCTATAAAGGCTCTAATATTATTTTTCAAACAACTTTTTGTTTGTTTTCTGAATCAAGCATTAGAACTTGAGTTGTGAGGAATTCCCCCGAGTGTCCCGGATGAAATATTGAGTCTCAGCATGTATTTTGTGTTGATTTAACTACAAAGAGGACACTCTTAGCATTTTTGAATGTTAAGTTACATTTCTGTTTAGAGTTGTAACTTGGCCTTTTCTGTTTATTTAGTCATTCTAAATAGGCACCACACCCATGTCAACACAGTTAAGTTAAAACCTTAGGAACTGCTGAAGTACAGGAGGAGGAAAAATTACTGCTTAGAAATAGTAGAGAATTACTGGTATTTGGTTAGTTTTTCATAAGTGAATGAAGTTATTAATTTCATATCAGCTTTGTAGTCCTTATTGATAATGTCTTATTTTACTACTCAGTTTGTTTGAAAAGATTGGGGTTCTGATGAAAATTCTCCTATGGCTTCAATAGAATAACGACTAGCTCCCAAAACTGTTTGGTTAATCAGGTTGCAAATTTTGCTGCAAATTCATTACAACATTTTAAACAAGTGGTACCTGGCTCAATAGTAGTAACTATGAGAGAGATCTTGGAGTCCTAGTGGATAATCACGTAAGTATGAGCCAGCAGAGTGCTCCAACACAGTTCTAGGCTGCATTAATAGAGAGATAGAATCAATTTTATAATGCCTTGGTAAGGCCACACTTGGAATACTACATCCCGTTTTGATTGCCACAATGTAAAAAAGATGTTGAGACTCTAGAAAGAGTGCAGAGAAGAGCATGATTACTGGAGGCTAAAACATATAAAGAACAGTTGCTGGAATTGGGTATGTCTAGTAAAATAAAAAGAAAGATGGGGTGACATGATGGCAGTGTTCCAATATCTCAGGTGTTGCCACAAAGAAGAGGGGGTCATGCTGTTCTCCAAAGCATCTGAAGGCAAGGCAAGAAGCAATTGATGTAAACTGATCAAGGAGAGAAACAATTAGAACTAAGGAGAAATTTCCTGATGGAACAATTAATCAGTGGAACAACTTGCCTCCAGAAGTTGTGAATGCCCCAACTTTGGAAGGCTTAAAGAAGAGATTGGAGAATTTGTTTGTGTAGTGTTTCCTGTCCGAGCAGGAGATTGGACTAGAATACCTTCAAGGTCCCTTGCAACTCTGTTATTTTGTTATTCAGCATACTGGCTGTTGCTGGAGAGGAAATATAACAAGTAAATCAAAGTTATAAAAAGACAAAAGTCTCAAACAATTAGAATGTTCCAGTACAAAATAATACTTTTCTTATCAGTTGCATCCATCACCTAGAAACATTTAATTATTATGTGCAGAACATTTTGCCATTACTGTAGCAACTGTACATTGGAGAGAAGAAGAATGAGTGGCACACAGCCCAGTGAGGCATAAAGATAAGGAACAACATTGAATGGTTAAGGAAACCACAGTAGATGGCTAACAAATATGGATCTTTTTTGAACTGGTCAAAACAGTCAGAGTGACATATCCTATGTCCTCTCCTCCCCACTGTCACCGCCACTGCTGGTCCATGGAATTGGAAAGATTGGGGATTGCTGCCTTAGCTTTATCACATTGCATTACTAGAGTAGGATAGAGCAGTATATGCAAGGAACACAAACTGACTGAGTTATGTTTGTGCTTCTAAGTTTTCCCCTGTAAAATAACAGTCATTGAATGTGTGCTACTCCATTGCTGAAACTATCATTTTGGCTCTCAGTTTGTAAGCCTTCCATACGCATATTCTTTTCAACTAATTACTGATTCTTGAGAAGCTCCGCCCAGGACAAGAAAGGAAAATGTATTTCCTCTTGTTTGCATCATTTTTTGCTCAAGTTCATAGCATTTAGTGACAGATTTCCTTTCATTAAAAATAGGACACCCAGACCTCAATCCAATAATGTCTATGCAAAAGTATATCTGTATTGAATGCATTTTTAGGCAACACTTAGAATTACATCCAAAGTAACTTTGGCTGAAATCCTGTGTGTTACCTAAAAACTTCTGCAATATGTAGTTGGGCTCTTATCTTGTAGACTTTGCTGTACTGTGTTATCATGGTTATCAAGTCCTCTTCTTGGATGGAATAGGATGTACAAGAGATGAAGCAAGAGCAGGAAAAAGCTGAATCTGTGGTGCCAGGGCCTAACACTGAGAACTTGAAGGATCCATCCTTTACTATATCAATTATCTAACCCTGTGCATGGTTACATAAAAGGACATTCTCCAAGTTGACCTCACAATTGAAAGCCAAGAGGAAGAAAGATTAGGGAATGCAAAATTGTTTGGAAAGGCATTTTAGGAAAATGGCCTATTCTGAAATTACATTCTATCCAGGAGTAGATTACCACTCAAAGTAGGCTAATTTTTGCAATCAGCTCTGATTAGTACCATCTGTATTTAAGTATGGAGCTGCCAATATATAAGCTTCTACTGGAAAGCAGTCAAATGTAAAAAAAAATGTTTGCTTTAATGCTGTGCCTTGTAAAATCTTGGAAAAACTGGATATTTAATAACTTGTTGATAATTTATTACTGATACTGAACCTTATTGTTTTGAACACTGGATCAGAGTTTGGCTGTATTGTTATTTGCTGTCATTACTCTTTTGATTTTTGATTCCTAAGTTTCTTAGTATATTTCTTGTCCTGTTGTGTCAACTTGAAATAGGACAATTTTAGTTCACAGTACAGGTTTATTGTTTGCCATTTTCTCCATGTCAGTGATTGCATTTAACCTTGTTTACACTCCCTTATTGAAGGACCTTGTCCTAAATATATAAATATAATAGAGTGACAGTAAAGAGATATGAAGGCAGGGCAGGGTTGGAATCTCAGTTTAATGCTCAGCCCAATAACTTCAGCTCATAGAAGTGATTTTGCAGATCAACTTGGACTATTCTGGGAATTTCAGGATCTATGCCAAGGCTTCATCACCTTCGGGACATCAGGATTTAATGGATTTCAAGATAATTGCATACTTGAATATACAGATCAATCTATAACTAGTCAGTATCAACATCACAACTCTTTCATTTTATCATAGTTCCACATCATTCTATGCTTTTTTTTAAAAGCTTACAATTTATCTTATGTATTTTGGATAGACATCTGGAAAGCAACATTGCTCAAATATAAACATTTTTGAGCCAATAAATATTTCAACAATACTAGTAGTCTGTGTAAATTATGTATATTCATGTGGTGACATTCCAATTTAGCAGATTATAACATTTTGATTGAAAAGAAATATGTGAACTCCACGTAAAATTTTTTAAAAGGGTCTATGTCCTAAGGGTACATGAAACTATACAGTCTGATGCTTATTTGGAAGATTTGAATTGACTGAGCCATGTTTCTTAATTTCACAATATATACTGCCCCAAGCCATAATGGAGAGGACTACAGTGCCTCACATGATTAGAATGCTGGGTTTACAATCAGCAAAACCATATTCGAGACCCAAGACTGCTATGTGATGGGTTGAGTTCCCATCATTGCTCCAGCTCCTCCCCACCTAGCAGTTTGAAAACATGCAAACTTGGGCGCATTGAGAAAGACATGAACGGAGCCCCAAAGTGGCTTCCCGAATAATGGTGATGTCACCAGCTAATCCTTTCAACTCAGAAGTGTCTTGGTGCTTCTGACATGAATGAGCCCAGATCAGAGGTGGGTTTCTCCTGGTTCGGCCTGGATTTCATTTCATTTCATTTATTTAATTTCTATGCCGCCCAATCCCGGAGGACTCCGGGCAGGTTACAGAAATGAAAAAAATAATTAAAAAGAATTATTAAAAACAATGGGACACAAATTAAAAAGGAACACAACAGACACTCAATCGGATGGGGCTGGACCTCCATCAAGGGGTCAAGGGATTGGCCGAACTGGTAGTGGCAACGGCAGGAGGCTCCACCCACCTGCCTGGATGCTTCTGTGCATGTGCAGAAATGTCGCGCGCACGTGCACGAGCGAACCGGTATTTTAAAAAATGGTAACCCACCCCTGGCCTAGATCCATATGGACCCTGGCTGGTAGACAGTAAGATGCAGAAACAACATAGATATAATAACAATAAGGAATAAAATAAATATATATTTTTAAAAGTGCACTAACAACAGAAGAAAATAAATGTACTCAAGGTTGAACTGAGCAATCCTTCTCTGAACTTGTTTTTTTTTTGCTTGCAGATGCTGTTATTCAACAAGTTAATATCATCAGTGCTAGTAAGTGTGGCGTTTACATCCTGTTTATATACAGTAGCCTTGCCCTGCCAGTTTTGATCGAGGTGTGATTTTCTCCTTGTTAGTTTCTTAATTAGCGTATTGTTTTCTGCTTGATTGTCTAGATTTGATCCGTGCATTTAGGGATGTTGGCTGCTGGAGAGGATGTGTTCTGCTTTTTGTTTTGTTTCCTTCTTAGATGTACGTATGTTGTGTTTTTTTAAATGGTGTATAAATATAGTTTATTTCTGTGTGTCTATTGGTGGCTCTGATTTGTCTGAATGCCAAACTTCCAGGAATTTCTTAAGACTTTGGATCCAACATGCTCTAAGTTTCCCAGTTGAAATTGTTGTTGAGTCTGTCCATGTCTCATGTGATGAAGGAGCTTTCATGGTGTCTTCTGCTTGCAATGTGGTTGTTACAGTCCTCACACTATATGTTGTAGATAAATCCCGTTTCTTCTTCTTCTTCTTGTGCAACTGGGTCTTTAGTTTACTTAAGATGTTTTGGAGGGTTTTAGTTGGAGGGTTTTAGTTTGGAGGGTTTTAGTGTCCTATTATGTCATGTGATTAAAACAGAGTGTTCGTTGTTGCTGAGATGTTTGTGATGTATGGCAATCTATCCCTTTAATAGTTTGTATTGGTCATGGATTAAGTCAGTGGTCTCCAACCTTGGCAACTTTAAGACTTGTGGACTTCAACTCCCAGAGCTTTGCTGGCTGAGGAACTCTGGGAGTTGAAGTCCACAGGTCTTAAAGTTGCCAAGGTTGGAGACCACTGGATTAAGTGATCAGGCTTCTTTTTTTTTTTTTTTTTTGAATAAAGTTGCATGGGTATCCATTTTGCTGGAAGTTGAACAGGCAGTCTATTTCCTTTTCTATGAAATAAAATTTTATTTATTGTCTTCAACTGTACCTTTATGTGATAACAAAAAAAAATAAGGCTTATGTTACACAGATACATGCACACCCATCACTGGAGTTTGGTGATCATTTGAAGTTTACATAAAGGTCTGCAAGCAAATGGAGATTGCAGGATGTCAAACAGATGAGATAACATGCAGAGTAACACAATAATACAAATTCCATCTTAGGTAATTGTGTCCCAAAGCTGATAAAAGTACATAAGTCACATTTTTTTGCGTCATAATGTGATGACATGCATTTTGCCACCTACCCCAGATACATGTGGTAATTTATAATATTTATATTGGACACTGTAATCTAATAGTTACATACTTCTTTTTCTGAACCTTACTGTATCTGAAAATATAAGACCAAACCCTTGGCTTCTTTATTTATCGGTTATGCAACTAGAACCCAGAAATAACTGAGATATAAATACAGATCTTTTGAATGCTTTCTATCTTGACAGGGATTATGGCTCTTCAAGGATATCAGACTGGAAATGCTTACATTTTACCCTAACTTGATGTAGTGCAATTGTTTTTAAAATAAAACTTCAAATACCAATGAGGTATTGGGAACACTTAATTTTTTCTGGATAGCTTTTCTCTATATTCACAGCTGTTCTGCTTTTTATATACAAAAGTATGGCCAGGAGGCAAACAGGTCCCGATTAATGTATCTGTTAATAGAAGATCTGAGGCCTACTACCCTGTTTTTTTTCATACTGGAAAACAGTTGCCCTTCCTTTTTTTGCTCATTTGAAACAACTTGTTGTTGTATCCCAGCCTAGACCACCAGTGTAATATTGCTGGATCTTTCAATGCCAATAAATGGTGTGTCTTGTTAATTTTTGGCTTTGCATGACCATGGGATTCTGGTTCTTTTGTTATGAGGGAAAGACAGTGTTTATTCTCTGATGGAGATAGTCTTACTGGCAAGAAAGTAGAAAAATAGCTTGGCTCCTTGCAGGTTCCATTACTTACTAAAGATCTGAAGAATTTCTCGTTTAAACCATATGCATTTATTTATTACTAGCTGTACCCGGCCACACGTTGCTGTGGCCCAGTCTGGTTAAATTAAAAGAAAGAAAAGAGAAAGTGCAAGTTTGTAATATGTTTAATTTCACAATGCTTGTGGGTATACAATATTTTTTGTTGTCTGTGCAGATATAGAGATTGTCTGGTTTGCCGACTCTAGAACACGCAATATATAATTGTCCATGTGAGAAACAATTTTCAATTGCTGGAAAGACGTTGGACCGGGCACATTTACCAACAGCATGCGAAGAAAGAAACATTCCCAGGGTGGTTCCCTCCAGGCAGGGTCATGCCATTGCCAACAGCGGCAAGGTTCATGAGGGTATTGCCCACCTGGCGGGCCCTGCCACTTGCTGCACTGGCGACGGCTCCCCCAGCAGAGGTGGCCCCTGCATGGAAGTGAGCCACGGTGGTCCCTGCAAGAGCCGGCACGGAGGACCCTCCCGCAGGCCCCAACCTGGCGCCCTCCAAGTTCCCTGCAACAGGCAACCTCCGGAATGATGGGCTGGATGGGGTCCCTCCGGACATGGGCGGGGAGACCCCAGCGTGGGAGGGAGGCTAGGGTTGTCCCCCGTGGGCATAGTGGGGCGGCAGGTAGGCGTTGCCGCTGGTCAGGCCTTGGGGCTGCTGGGCCGGGTGAGGCTGGTTGGGGGAGATGGCACCGGGGCTGTTGGCCTCGTGGAAGTTGTTGAGTGTTTCCTTGGAGAAACTGCGCTCGGGCTCCCCCAAGTCAGTAGCCCGGGAGAACTGTATAGTATATTCAGAATTGTTCCGAATATACTATACTCACGAAATGAACTCTATGGTAAATGACACAGCTCAATTACAAAGCAGTGTCACACAAAATAATTAAATCAGAATGAAAATAAATCGAAATCTATGAAAATTCAATATAACAATGCAATTGGAAACATTGAAATGGAATCATGAAATATTTAGTATAGCATGTGTTGCTTTTACGTCCAACAGATGGTGCTGGTTTTCAAAAAAGCATGTTTTTACCTGTCACAGGTGTGACATCTATATAATATAGGTATATAAAAACACATGCGTATTCGAATGCAACATTGTGTCAAAATATCAAAACAATCGGTGAAGAAGTTTTGGAGATTTAAGATTTTGAACAAACATTTACATTTTTATTTATATAGATAGTCCTACTCCCTCTTTTTTTATGAAACTTGGTTGGACATGTCTGATTCTCATTTTCATCCTCTGTTTTGTTCAAAACAACCTCATGCATAAGATAGGATGACTGACACACGGTTGCAGGGACGTGCAGTCACTAGGGGCAGGGGAGGCGTGGCCTCACGAGTCATGAGGAAAAGGAAAGAATTTTAAAGAATTTTTTTTAAATAATTAAAGCCAAGGTAGTTGCTACCAGATTCTAAGTCACAGTGACTTGGAACAGTGCTTAGTATTAACTATAGGAGGAGGCCAGAGAACTAGGGGCCTCTTTTGCATAAGGAATTTTTCGCCTTTTAAGAGTTAACCAAGGGTTAAAAAGCGAAGAATTACTTATGCAAATGAGGCACATGTTCTCTCGCCTCCTGTAGAGGGCATTTTTAGAGGCTGTTTAGAGTTCTCTGGGAGCAACTAGCTCAGTCTGACTCAGAGCTCTGGCCTTTCATGAGGGCAGAGTTGAAATACTCTCTGAAACAGCTGGAAAAGGTGCGTGTGTGGGGAGAGGGGAGGAATTCAAAAAGTTTGATTGCATGCAGAACCCATATTGCCTTTTCAAACACACACACACACACACACACACACACACACACACACACACACAGAGCTGGATAAAAGTATATAAGCCCAGCTTCACTGAAAAGGCAACGTGATTCACCTGCAATCAAAGGCTCCGATCGGAAGGCAGCAGGGGAAGGGGGGGTATGGCAGAGAAGCTGCTTTCAAGCCTTTGGAAAATATATTCAATCCAACTTCTGTGTTTGTGTTTGTTTGAGAGTGAGTGAGTGAGAGAGGGATCCAAGTTCTCTGTGTGCGTGTGTCTGTTTGAGAGAGGGGGGAGGAAGGAGGGGGAGGGAGAAGAAAAAGAATGGGAAAACTTATTTTGCAAGGGGGGAAAATGCTGTCGCTTTAAATCGGAACTGAGCATGCCTGGCTGTGGAATTCTGGGAGTTGAATTCCACAAGTCTAAAAAGCTGCCTCACCAGCCATAAAACTCACTGCACGTCATTGCACGGTTGCCAGTAAGTTATATAGCTGGGTGGTTGATATAGAGAATGATATACAGAATGCAAGTCTTTCCAATACAGAGTGTAACTAGCCTTGTAACCAATCAATGCTTCTTTCAGGTAAACCCATGTAACATTTTTGTTCTTCATTCATTAGTTATAACCTGCATTTCTGTAAAGGGTGTAACATAAAGAAGAGTTAGACTAAATTCACTTAAAATTATATAATAAATCAAATTCAGATTATAACATTTGTTTTAAAAACAAAGATAAATTCTTAATCATCAGTGAAGTAGATATGAATTATTGAAATGAATTGCAACCAATAATGGGATATAATCAATTAGGATGGTGTAGACACAGGAGATATTGATATAAATACAAAAATCAGGCTAGTTAGATCATTAGTCTTCCCTATAATGATGAATGGGTGTGAGAGTTGGACACCAAGAATGGCTGGTCAAAGAAGAATTGATGCCTTTGACCTGTGCTACTGGTGTAAATTACGGCGTATACCATGGACAGTCAGGGTAACTGACAGATGGTAAATCATATAAAACATGACACATCACTAGAACCTTAAAATCATGTCTGGTCTGGTTTACCTCGGCCATGTCATGCATGCAAATTCATTGGCAAAGGCAATGGCATAGGAATGGTCAATGGACAAAGAAGAAGGAGCAAGTAAAGAACATGGTAGCTTGATAACATCAAATCTGGTACAAAGTTGAACATACAACAATTGAAAGAAGCTGTGCTTGACAGGGTAGCATGGAGAGTACTTGCTTATAAAGTCATCAAGACTCAGACACAACTAAATGGTTAAAAACAACAAACAACGGACACAGATTTAAGTCTACTTCAGTCATGGATTCTCCATTGGCTCTTTGGGTCATTGGAAGGAATATGAATGTTATCTTGAATTTTTTGAGCTCTTTCTTTAAGAAAACTCCACCCAGATTCCTATTAAACATCTCCATCCTAATCACATAGGGTCATCATGAAGTCCTGATGTTGTATGGAGGAATATGGAAAGTTTCTACACTTCCATGAAGTGATAAAATAGGATGCACATCTAAATAAAATAAATATCCGAGTGGATGGTTATTAATGCAATTTTTTACACATTATCTGATTTATTATTTTCAAGCTTTACTATTTTGTTTTAAATAATGACATATTACTTCTTTTTTCATGTACTGGTATACAACATCCTTATCCTGAATGATGCCAATCTATCAAGTCAGTGCTGTTATTTTTACTGCATATCTAAAAAAAGACCTTTAAAAGGTTGCTTGCTACTCTCCTAGGCTTTGGTGATCAGGTCATATGTTCAGACTTCGAAAAAGGATAAAAAAGTGGGTGGTGGGTGGTGGGTGGAGAGGCACCTGTATCAATTTTGGGTATCATGTTTACCTAGGATTACTGATGTGTTTTCTGAGAATTTCCTGTAACTTGGAATAGCAATGGTACGGCTGTTTGTCAGTCGTAAACTTGGTGAAGCATCAACAATTGATAGCAAATTAAATTTGATGCCTTGCTGCTTTGATGTTAGAACTCAACATCACTGACACAAGCAATATGCGTGTTCTTTTTTACTTCATTCATAATGACAAAATGTTAAAACTGGTAAAATGTAAGACATTTTGGAATGAAGTGTATTTGGCTTATTTTTAGCAAGATTATTTTCACTACTGTGTATAATGTTGTCTTAAATAAGGAACAAATGTATGAGTGCAGTTCTATGGATCAATGATGGGACATGGCTTAGCCTCACTAAAAGGTGTCCTTTCCCATAAGAAATCATGCAACTGAAACAATGGAGTAAGGCTTCTATGATGGGTAACCGTTGAAAAACAACAACACCTTTGCCCAACATTTTCTCTTTCTCTTAAGAAACACCCTGGAATCCAAACATTCTTCCATAACAGTTCTTTCCCCCACTATCCTGCTCTCTTTCCTGGACAGGCTCACTTCCACGAAGGCAGAGAATTGGGCCACACATTAATTTCATTTTCTAGGAATAATTATAGGGACTTGTGAACATCTAGAAGTGTTAGTGTAAATTTAAGAAGATTCTGGAAAGCATAATTTGCAACATGCCAAGTTTCCCATTTAACAAATCTGAAGCTGGGTGAGAGGAAAACCTACTAGACTTTAGGAAAGTATCTACTTTAAGAATAACATTGAAAGTTATTATTTAATTCAACTCATGTTCCAAATGAACAATTTTTTTTGTTATAGTTCAGATAGAGGTGAATTGTTCTGTGGGCATCTCTTAGAAAAAGTGCTACAATAGAATATAATAATTTTGTATTTGTCCAGAATGAGCAAATAATAGAATGTAATTATCTGTTGTAAATGTGTACAACAGAGGTGGTATTCAGCAGGTTTTGACCCATTCTGGAGAACCAGTAGCGAAAATTTTGAGTTGTTCAGAGAACCGTTAAATACCACCTCTGACTGGCCCCGCCCCCATCTATTCTCTGCCTTCCGAGTCTCAGCTTATTGGGAGGAAATGGGGATTTTTAGCAACTTTTCCTGGAGTGGAGAGGGAATGGAGATTTTACAGTATCCTTGCCACATCCACCAAGCCACACCCACAGAACCCGTACTAAAAATTTTGTATCCCACCACTGGGGTACAACACAATATCCCTTTGGGATCAACCAAGAATTTTGAAGCAACTGAAGGTTCTGAATTCCATAAATATTTCTGAAACTTTCGTTTGAATATCTGATCCCTTGTTAGAGAATTTTAAAAACATAACAATCAATATTCAAATCATCATAGCAAGTATCATTCCTTGGAGGATGTAACAAAAATATCCTTTGTTCAGTTGCTTGTTTCCACAAGCAAATTAAACAGTTCTTGTTTTTCAGGTATTAGAGATCAATTTGCAAGATGGTGAAGTATTTCTCACAAAGAAACAGTGATTGGATGTATAAATACTTGTTTATAGCATGCAGTGCGTGCCAACATGCCCCAAAACCATCTGAGCTTGAGAAATAAAAATTGTGCCAAGGAAGCCTGATCATAACTCTACTCTATTGGTACACAGACAGAGAAAAATATCTAATGCAAAGTGGGTGGCTTGGGAGCAACAACTCAGTATCTCGTTATGAACAAGTACCACTTATTGCTTAGCTAACAATGCAGGTGGTCATGTGTGATATTTTGAATGTTGTCTTAATATCTGGTAAAAGCTGAGAGTCAGTAATATATTCCTACAACTTTATGCAAATCTGATTTTCAGATCTAGCATAATCACAGCACCTCATGCTCTCAAGTGCTATTTATTACAACTTTTCCTCTCCCCTCCCCATTAGAGGCCAATATCCTTGCATTCTTTCTGAACTGCAAACTTCCACCACTTGAAATTGATGTATTAAAAAGCACAGTAGTTCTGCAGTGTTTGGATGTTTGGAAACAAGCCTTGAAGGAATTTTATTGAATTAGGCCAACTCCTTGGTCTGAGAATTGAGACTCCAGCTTGAAAATGTTGTGACAATCAATCTGTTCTTAATTTTGCTCCATTCCAGTGGTTTTTAACTTTCATTTTTTAAAATGCTGTTTAGGGAAACTGTCGAAGAACACAACACCAGTAACCCTATTTTTTTTAATCCAAAATAGCAAAAAGACAGATTGATGATTGCATACGCTTTTGGATCAGAGTTTGCTTTATCCGATGCTTAAAAGCATAGTCCCAAAACTTATTATATAAACATAAAGAGTTGTTGGTAATGTGGGAAAAGGAAGAGAAGATTAGTAAATATGAGGGAAATTGGGAATTACTTTCAGTAACCTTCAACAAAAAATAGTAGTTAGAAGTATTAAATTGTAGATTCAGGAATTATTTACTCTGTTCTGACAAATATGCTATTAATATTAAGTGGTATTTCATAATTTTGGTAGTATGTGATAATATTTTGGTAATACATTGCTGTTTGTTTTTAAAAATTATTAATTGCACATAAATAATTTGGTATACATAAATCTGATTTTTAAAGATGTGGCCTCTAAATCACCTAAAGAACTCTGTTATTGTTTTGTTTTCTGATGAAATCAGTCTTCATTTTCTAAAGAATGGGTGAGGTCTGAGACAGCATTTCCCGGAGAGTTGAAATATCTCTATACAAACTCCCTACTGCTTCTGAATGTTAACATTTCTGTTGTCATTTCTGTATCCATTTATTCTTTTGCCTATAAACCAACCAGCCTGTTGATTGTCAAGCATAATGGAAAATTGCTAAGAGATGACAGCAAACTTATGTTTGCGCTGATGTTCTGGCTAATAACTGGACCTCTAGAAGGACCAGAATTGCTGAAAGATTTGACTACTGTGTTTGTGTCACTGAGGCAAATCTGTTTTTGCTACTTGGCAGGGTATAAGCAAGTACTAATCTATCATCCAGTATTTCAGTGGTGGGTTGCAGGCAGTATGCTCCGGTATGGACATACGGGTGCCTGCCTGGAGCACCAGATACCATTCTGATACAATGCTCCGGAGGGCCCACCCACCCACCCATTGTCCTTACCTGTCTTAAAGTCTTTGGTGCTTCCGCACACGGTGCATACGGCCCCTGTGTGACGCTCCATCGAGCAGCTGGAGCATCGTGGAGGCTTTGCTGGAGGGTAAGACTGCATGTGCGTGTAACAGAATCCGGAACCCACCACTGCAATATTTGTAGGCGGGAAATATTATGCACCTTCACAGCAGTGTGGAGAATGAACAGTTGCTTCAGTATTGTTGAAGCCTGATAGAAATTTGAGGTGCTTCAGGTCTGTGCATCTAGATAAGAAAACTTCCATAAATGCATCTTAAGGGGAGAAGAGGCTTCTGGGAGGATCATCTGTTTTTGGGAGGGTGAATGCAACCTGAAAATCCTTGTATCTGACCAAAGGCTTTGCTATTCACACATCTCAGTGTACAAAAAACAACAACAACAACAACAAAAAACCAGAGATGCTCATATAAAGTTTTATTCCATTTGTATTGCACACATGTTTTATTATTTTCCCCATCCGACAAATACTCTCATATCTCAATGAAGGACACCTCTGGAAGCAAATTAGTTTTTTTAGTCCTCCTATAATTTCCCCCCTGCTAACCTCAAACATCTGTGAAGACCATCATAACTTTTTTTTTGTATCACCAGACATCCATGCTGTGTTTTTAAACAAACCAGATCTATGTCAGAGAAAACATAAACTCCTTCCTCTCCTTGTAAATGTTTAAAGCATTAAAAAACAAAAAAGTCAAAGCTTTTAAAATAAAAAATAAGATTTCTAAAAAGAAGAATTAGGTTAGGTTTGTATGGGATAGTTCAATTTGGTCTCTGAAGAAATGCCCCAGAGGTGCATCAATGAAGCATTTCTCTGTTAAAAACACCAAAATACTCTTCAGAACCGTCTGAAGCTGCTTGGATGGCTTAGAAGAAGCTCTTGGACAGGTGCAGAGGTTTCGCTCCTATATTTACTTCACAGATGTCACACAGACACAGCTCAACGATCAAGGGGCATCCTCAAGATGTGATTTTTAAAAAGTCAGGATGGTGACCACAGTGGTTGATCTAAGTTCTGGCTGTTTTATATGTGTGTTGCATGTGAAAGACACATTAAAAAAACATATTAAGCTTTAATCATAAGGTCACAGCTGCCATCTTGACTTTTATTTAAAATCAGGCCTGAGGACAGTCCTGTCATCTAGAGAAAAATCCTTTCTGCAGGCAAGAATAAATGTCCATGGTCCATGAAAAAGTGTTAGTGATGTAAAGGTTTATCTCTTCAGAGGTTTAAGCTAATTGCAAAGTTCTTCTGCTTTTCCTTCGATTTAGGAAGTTTTTGGTGCAGTGTTTGGTGGCCTTGAAACTAAGGTCTCTTGAAAACTGCTGGCTCCCAATTCAACACTTACAAAAAAGAAACTTACTTTTAATCAACAAAAAATATGTTCTTACTGATGTTACTTCCGTTAACATCTTCCAACATTTCAGAAATCAAACAGGACTTGCAAAAATATTCGTGGTGGGTGAGGGGGAAAAGATAATGTCACCCTTTGTGGTGAGACTACTTTAGAGTTCTGTTCCTTGGCACAGCATGTTCTCATGTACAAGATATAAAAGCATCAGAATTATGATACTAAGCTGATACTTTATTTTACAGCATGCTAGCATCCATTACTTGCTTTTTTTTGGGTCTGAATTACCTTTCAATATATTAGCTCTAAATCAATCCATTAACAAAATATGTTGTTTTAGTACTTAACTTTAGTACTATTCTTTGAATTTTAATGGGGAGAAATATAATTGGATGTTGTCAGCATACAAAGCCAAACAAAGTCTCACCTTTTTCCATAAATATCAACAAATGCCTGTTTGGCTCAGGAGACATATAAATTACTGTTAATTCTAAGCTGTTGCCTCAAGAATTAATGCAACCATTTAAGGCAGTGGTTCCCAAACTTGGCAACTTTAAGACCTGTGGATTTCAATTGCCAGAATTCTCCAGCCAGCTCTGCTGGCTGGAGAATTCTGGGAGTTGAAGTCCACAAGTCTTAAAGTTGCCAAGTTTGGGAACCACTGATTTAAGGACAATGCCTATCTGCAATGCATCTTTAATTATTATGCAATTGATCATTCAGCACAGATGGTGCTTTGTAGCAATGCTGTGATTGCTAAGGAGAAGTAATGTGGACTAAAAGGCATGTTTTGTTTTAAAAGGAATGTGTTTTTGCATGGTGTAGTGAAACGTGGATGCAAATACCTCTCATTAGGACACATTCTTGTTAAATGATTTACTATCCCAGCTGGGATTTGACTCCTAAAGAGAATTCCAGATTTGCCCCTTGTTGGCATTGGCTCCATTTCAGTGAAGAATGCTGCCTTCTGAGAGAAGACAGATGTGGATGAAGAAGGAAAGGAATGGAAGATGGGGAGAATATGCTTGATCAGCATGTTACATGTGATAGCTGTCTTTCTCATCTGTTTGTGCTATTAAAACTATGGGGAAAGAAGTTTTCAAATAAGAAAAATCCTCAGGACTTACTATGAGTCAGGCCTCAGCCTGGGCTGTTGTTTTGGTGTCAGAACATGTACTGGAATGTGAAGTAATAAGAAAAGTGTGTCTCCGAGCAAGTTCAGAGGATATTTCTATCCCTGTGAGACAACAAATTGTCAGGGCATACATCCCAAGTCTGCCTGGGAAAAGATTTAATTAATTTCCCCTGCAAGGCAATGCTTATTTTCAAAATGAAACTCTGAGTGTATGGACATCTCTACCATTCCAAGACTTAAAGGATGTGTAAAGTTCCCATAGTTGTTTAAGGTATTTATCGATGCCTATAGTGATATTTTAAGTCTCTTAGCTGGGGACATGAATGCACATGTTGTTCTGTATGCAGACAATGCTTGTTGCGATTGAGAGAGAACATTAGATTGCACAATGTAACAAGGAATATGAATTTAAAAATAAATGTATCAAAGACCCAGGTACTTGTGTTCGATGGGGAAAATGAAAAAAAATATCAATGGTGAAAATCTAGACCACATAATCATATTTGTGTATCAGTATGTTTTCTAAAGGTAGAGAAAAAGTTGAAGATATTTTAAGATGTGAAAATTCTGTTTAAAAAGTTGAGGGTAATATGTGTCTGTGTGTGTTGCATATGAATGTTGAAACAAGTAAAAACAGCTTTGTAATTAGCTATGTGCTTCCCACATTTTATATGGAAGAGTTCAGTAAGTCACAAGAAGGCATTAAACTGAAAGCAATGGAAATGGGTTACTTAATAAGTAAAGCAATAAGAGAGAGGGTCAAAAATGAAGGGATGATGAATGAATATTGATTACATATGAAATGGGAGTTACTGTTATAAAAGAAGTACATTGAGGTGGCTTGGTCATAAAGGGAGAATGAATGGAATTCAAATTAAGCAACAAATATGTCACAGAAGAGTGGATGGATTATAAAGACGAAGGAAGGGGAAGTTCAAGAAAGTCATTGATGAATGAACTTGATGAAATCCCCCCTGAAGAAAAATAGGAGAAACTTTAAAAAAAATAGGCAACGTGTGAATCATTGTATGGATGTGATCAAAACAAAAAGTATTTGCAAGGCAAGAGAAGTATGAATATAATAAATTGTGGCTGGTTTACACTAAATTAAGTTTATTTCCTTTTCTTTTCTTATCTGATGCCTTTAATTTATTGACTTGCTTTTTGTTACTCTTTCTGTGCTTTGCATAATGTTGCTTGCCCCCAAAGGGAATAATGTGATAGATTTGTATGATTGCAAAGACTGTACTTGCAATGTGAACCCGACAGGATAAAGTAAAGAAAATGTTGTAGGGAAAGATTGATGATTTAGGTTCCAAGTCCTGCTGTATTTATCTGGTTTCTGACATGTATAGAATCATCAGCTAATGCCATGTGGGTTCAAAGCAGAAATCTTGATGTTTATAATACCTCTATCCATTTTTTTTAGCACTTTGGTCCTAAAACATCTAATTTCATCTTGTGGTTGATCATGATACAAGAGACTGCATCACCTCAATTAGTTTGATTAAACAAACTTATTTTTCAGTCTCTGAAATTGATTTGAGTTTCATAAAATAGAATACATGTGAGTCTTTGTGTGACTTCGCAGTGTAGCTTAGTTATAGCAAATGCCAAAAGGGAAAAAGCCAGGAAACAAACCATGATTTCATCTTGCACAGCTGTGAGTTAAATTTAAGCAAGCACATATGAGTGTTAGTGGCAGTCCTGAAATATGAGCAAAGGAAATTATGGTATTTCAGAATCAGGAAAATAGAAACAGTTTGTTTTGTACTTAGCAAAAAAAAAAAAAACCAAGAATTCAGATTTAAAAATGGGTATGCTTACTAAAGACATTCATATCACATAGAGAATTGTATTTATTTCCTCTAGTTCAAAATGTATACCACATTATGATTCCAGGCCTTGGAAAATATCCTCAGTGCACTCAGTCTGAATATATATTTCTTTGGGAGTAAGGTTGAGAAGGCGTAAATTTCAACTAGACGCTGGCTGTGCTTGGTGCTGAAAATGTTCTTAAACTAAAAAATAGCATTGGTGCAGTAATATGAATAACTGAAATACTCCAATCTTTGTATTTTGTCACTGATTCACTAAGTCTTATCTATTATTTTTATTAACTGTATTAATATTTTTTGATTTAGAAATACTCAAACATTTTTCTCCTGCCCACTTCACTAAAACCATGCTTCCTTCACTAAAATTGCTTTGCAGGATGCGGTGACCCTCTAGTTTAGCGGCTCATTGAAAATCAAAAGTTAGGTTCTCAGATTGTGGTCCAGGTAGCACCCATTGTCTACAGATATCCACCAGAAGATGGCCTGGCCAGAGGCCCCTTGTTACTTCGGCCCTTGTATCCCATTTATTGCCAAGCAGCTGGTTTGCAAAAATGGATCACTGCTGGATGAAAACTCTTTCCCCAGAGTATATAAATGGTAACAAAAGCAGCAAGAAGAGTACTAAAATAAGTAAGTGAAGAAAATTGGACAGTACCAAGGGGACATTAAGTACTGTTATTGAGTCCACATGGGCTGCACTAAGTGGAACTGTCATCTCATACAAGCAACCTCTGCAAAAAAAAAGTGACAATCACTTACTTGGTTTCTTAGTATGCAAGGATTTCCACTGTCCAGCTTGTAGAATTCAAGTAGTAAATAATTACTTAATTTTGAATTAAATACTTGGGAAATGGAGCCAAAGGAAGATAACCATGGTATAATCATTGTCTAACTTGCCAAAAACAAATGAATTCCGGTGCTTTTAAAGAACAAAAAAAAAACCATAGGGAGGAGTTGTTTGTTTAATTGAGCAGTTCCTGCATTTTCCAAATGCTCATTTAATGGTAGAGAATTGCAGGAAGTTTGAGAACACTATTCCAGGTGCTGAAATATAGGTGCCATTAGAACACCTGTCTACCCGTGCCTGTTCCTGGCAACTGAACTCTACTGCTACTGGAATGGAGATTTCCATGCTCGTCAATAGCATTTGTTGGTTTGTTTATTACATAAACTCCATTAAAACCAAGCACATTAAAAACAAAAACTAAATGCCAATCCAAGCTTTCAATATGCAGTCAGCTCAACTTATCCCAGTAATCCAGGGAGAAACCAGGTCTATTATTCTTCTACTCACATCTTAAAGAAGAGTGGGTCATCATCATGGGGCAGCAAAGAGTTCAAGTCCTGCCTAAGCCATGATAACTTGTTGAATGACCTTAAGCCATCACTCTCTCTTAGCCCAACTCACCTCATTGGATTGCTGTTGTGGGGAAAATTGAAGCAAGTGTGCTGCCTTGAGGTATTTGTAAAAAATAATAAAGGCAGGAGATAGATAGATAGATAGATAGATAGATAGATAGATAGATAGATAGATAGATAGATAGATAGATAGATAGACAGACAGACAGACAGACAGACAGACAGACAGACAGACAGGTTTGCTCAATTACAGAATAAATTTTAAGCAACAAAACTCCCATCTTTTACAATACTTGTAAAATGCTTGAGATTTATCTATACTAGGAGCTTTTACATGTCTTACAGCAACTTTCCCCTAATATATTCGAAGCCAGAGGCCTTCCCAGGGACAGTACCACAGAAATAATGACTTTCTTTACTAATCCTGAGGTTGATACTCATTCATTTGCCAATAAAGGAATTTGTGGAAGGGAATTACACATTTCCATAATGTGATTCCGCCTCTTAATTCTTTTTGGCTGGGACTTAAATTTGGAATGTATAGAAGTGACATTGCTAGGAACTGCCACATTTGATTGGTTCTGAAATCCTTCTGTGTAACACTGAACAATTAAAATGCTTTTTTATTGCTCTTTCAAGTGTAATCAAGCGAATAATTGAATAAAACTGAAGTAAGGCTGCAGCAGGGCCACCCACAATTACTTTTCATAGCTGCTACAAATAGATTAAAAAACCCAGATAGGGGAAGGCAATTTGCTCCATAGAGACAATACTTATGTGAATAATATGGCCAGAACATGAGAGTGGGCCCTCTGTTTATATATACCTAAACAAGGACTGAACTTTCTTTTTTTCAAAGAACTGCGTAGTGGATTAATAAAAGCCAAACAATAAATGCCACCTATGATACAAAGATGCTGGGAGCTGCAGAACTGCAAGCTCTACATGGTTAAAGACCACATTGTGGGAGACAATGTATAAAATTATGCATTGAAATTCAACTCTCCATTCACTTATGAAGTCCACAGAAGATGCAGTCATGCAACATATTGAACTAAACTAGTCAACCACATTTCAGTCTAACTAGCATATTCAATGAATCTGGAAAATTATATTAATTTAGCAAATCATTGTTAATTTACACAAACCATGAATAGGTAATGAACTCTTAGCCTGAGTAATTTTAAGCCTAATACCCTAAAGCAGTGATGTGCGGTGAGGTTTATGGCTGGTGAAGCACTGACACAGTGGTGGGTTTCAAATTTTTTTAGACTTGTGGGCTTCAACTCCCAGAATTCCACAGCTAGGCATGCTCAGTTCCGATTTAAAGCAACAGCAGTTGTTTTTCTCCTTTGCAAAGTAAGTTTCCTTCTTTCTTTTTTTTCTTCTCGCTTCCCCTCCTTCCTCCCTCTCTCCCTCCCCCCTCTCTCAAACACACACACAGAAGTTGGATTGGACTATCTCTCCTACCCCGTTCCCTCTCTCACTCACTCACTCTCTCTCAAACAAACAAACACACACACACACACACACACACAAAGTTGGATTGGAGTGAGAGCACCAGCGAGGAGACCACAGGAGGAGGCAGGAAGTGAGTCAAAGAGCCATAATGGTGGAACACACATACTTTCCCCCAACCCTGGAAGGATCCAGTCCAGCTTCACTGATTACAGGTTTGAAAAGGCAACATGGCTCTGCCTGCAATCAAACTACACTTGGGGAGGGAGAGCACAAGCGAGCCAGGGTCCTTCCCTCCAGCCTTTGCCCAAAGCCCCGCACCAGGAGGATGAAATTTGAATTCCTCCCTTTCCCTCTGACCCACACGCACCTTTTCCAGCTGTTTCAGAGAGGATTTCAACTCTGCTCTTGCCACGGGTCCTCCGAAGAAGCCCCGCCCAAATGAGCATCCTCTACTATGAGGCAGGAGAACGGTGTCCCTCACCTACGTCAGGAATTTTTAGGCTTTTAACCCTTGCTTAACTCTGCTCGAGTAATCATAAAACGCCTAAAGTCAGACTAGATGAGGCATACTGTTCCCCTGCCTCATAATAGAGGGCACTTTTTTAGAGGCTTTTTTAAACAGTTAAGCAGAGTCATCCACGGTGAGGCAGCAACTAGCTCAGCCTGACCTCAGCACTCGCCTTTTTCCTTTTACATTTTTTTCTTTTCATGATGGGAGTGGTGAGGCTGTGCCTCCCCTGCCCCACCTGACTGCATGTCACTGCCCTAAAGTTTCTCCTCACAGTTTTCATGAGGAAAACATGAGGAGGGGTCCTTATGTTATTCTGGGTTCATTGGCGAGTAAGATGAAAATATAATGGTAACACATAGCTTTTGTTACTTGAATAAGAACAGCTAAGCAGAATTTGTGGTGCTTCAGGACAAGAACAGAAGATTAAGATCCCATTGTAGGATAGAAATAGTTCTTCTATCTGCTGCTTCACTACCACACTGCTTACTAGGCAGATCTCACAAGACAAGGAATTGCTGTATGTCACTTTTCACTTAAATATGATTATATATGAGATGACATTTAAGTATATATTCTCCACTGCAGAAACATATATTGAAGTTCAACTATACATAGTTTGGTATTGCATGGATTTTTGTGTTTAAACATGTAAATTAATTGTTCTATTTTCAATGCATATGAAGATTCTCAGTCATCCAGGTCATGGTTTTCTCAAAGGTAATTTTTCAAAAGGAAACTGGCCTTTGTTTTTTCCTTAAGGAAGAAGAAGAGGTTTCACTTCTCAACCAAGAAGCTTCTTTCTCAAAGGTAATTTTTCAAAAGGAAACTGGCCTTTGTTTTTTCCTTAAGGAAGAAGAAGAGGTTTCACTTCTCAACCAAGAAGCTTCATCAGTTCTGACTGGATGGTGATGGGGGAGGGAAAGAAGGCTTAGTTTTGACAGGATGGTGGAGGGGCGGGAATGGAAGGATTGTATTTCTTTGCAGTCATCTCTCTCTCAGAGCTGTTGAGGCCACTTGTTCCATTTTCAGTTTTATGTAGCAGGCCTGGGAGAAGTTTTCCTTCCTTAAGGAGAGAAAATGTTCCCTCCCAAACTACTGTTCTATATGGAAAAGAACTCCAGTTTTAGCTGAGACTTAGTGGAAGAGAAAAGTTTAAACTGAACATTTTGCCTTTATTAAGAAAATTTAGAAGATTTACATTTGATAAGGTGGTTTAGATATTTTTTTTCCATTTTTCTTGGATGAAAACAATATGGGCATCTTGCCAGGACTATCCAGATATTTAAAACTCTGACCCAGCCAATGACAGAAAAATCCCACGTTGATCTATTTCCAACCTAACAGTAAAAGTAAAATATTAACAGAATACATTACAACAACAACAATCCTGCCCTTTTCCAAGACCCCAAATTTTCTATCCATGGCAAGTGAATTACACTGTCTAATAGTAGCACTTGCCCTGAAACCAGCCAAAATCGGCTTTTACGTTTTTAGAGGAATGCATTGTCATTTAGTTAAAAAAAAAATAGAATGGTCCTGTTGAGTTGAAATTAAATACAATGACAAGTGGTTTCACAAATAATGAAAGCACTGAATGTGATCATCATCTGGACAGAAAAGCTGCCAGTGCTTTCAGTGCTTTGAATTTTTAATTTTCTTTTGAGCCCCAACAATTGCAGTTGAAATGTTTAACACTGTGAAATGTGATTCTCTTCTTACACTAATCTCAATACTATTCTTAATGGATATAATCAAAGACAACTGAAAAAAATCTTCACTTCTGACTTCTCCCTTCCTTTCCTGATTTTCCAGTTTCTGTTAGAAAGCTGGTTGGGATATAATATGTCATCTTGTGACACATGACATTTTAAAGTGAGATTTTCTTACAATTAGATGAAAAACTGCTGCAACTTGTAGGGAGTAAAAACTTTGTTGGTTCCTCTCCAGACAAACAATTTCTTTTGTTGATTTTAAAGTCTTATAAAACAGCTGTGGAAAATGAATGCATTTGGACCAGTTTGTCATACAATTTATTTTACACAAGGCCACTGTAACTTATTTTAATCTTCATACTGTAGATACAAAATCACTTTTTCTTTGAGGATATAGAGGCTGAACTTTTACACTGTACTAAACCTAATGTGGTTTTTCTTTAGGGTTGCATGAAATTTATCCAACAACCCAGGGCTAAATCATAGCTTAGTGTGAAGTAAAGCTGGTAGTGTGTGTTTGTTTGTGTGTGTGTGTGTGTGTGTGTGTGTGTGTGTATGTACATATACATACATACATACATACACACACAATTCACTTGCTACACCTTCCATTAGAAATAGATATCAAGAGAATCCATATTCTCTTCCAGCCACTTCTTCATATTCATTGGAATATAAAACAATAGAGTTGGAAAAGATCTTGGAGGTCTTCAATCCCCTGCTCAAGCAAGATACCCTATCCCATTTCAGAAAAATGGCTGTACAGTCTCTTCTTAAAAGCCTCCTATGATGAAGCAACTACAACTTCTGAAGGCAAGCCATTCCCAGTAGTTAATTGTTCTCACTTTTAGGACATTTTTCCTTAGTTCTAAGTTGCTTCTCTCCTTGATAGTTTCTTGTTTTGCCTCCTGGATTACTGGTCTTTCTTACTTTTATGTTAACCAGTTTCAGAATTCACAGTATGCTGTGCTAAAAATCTGAGAGTTGTAGACACAGCCCATCTAGAAAGCTGCCATTCATTTGGGAAAAGTAGTAGGTAATTTTTCCAAGCAACTTAATATTCTGAGTAATGCAAAGTATATATTAACACAGAGAGAACGTGCTTGCCTACAATTTATACACAACCTCTGCAATATTGTAGTCCCTCTTAGATTACTGAAAGTTTCAGACAGTTTAGTGATGCAGAATACAGTACTGTACGTTGTCTTTTTTTCCTCTCTTAATTCCTTGCTGACATTTTTGAGATTGCCGTATATTGAGATTTATGTTCTTTACGAAATTGAATCCAGTTGGTTCCATTGCTAATTCACAAATTTTCACCCATTTCATTCCATGAAGAAAACAAGTTTGAGACTTAAGCCCATGCAGTCACAAACCTTTATACAGCAACATTTCATAATTAAAATGAACAGCTGGAGCAAAAGTGAAGCTCAAGTTTTGGCAGCACAATAATAAACTCCCCCATTTGAATAAATTGGAACCTCTCGTGCTGACGTCAGTGAAATGTTACCATTCATAAAAGCTTCTCATTTTGTATTAACAGGAAAAATAGTATCTGTTGGTCTCAGAATTATAATGCAAAGGCATGCTTGTAATTTGTATGATTCAAAAAAGGAGGACAACTTTCTGAATTTGCCTTTCTTTTGAAATGCTCATCCTAAGGTATAGCTTTAAACCAAATGCTGCATTAAAACTAGTAGCATCTGTTTTGTTAATATTGGATGCCATGCAAAACCAGCATCTGTTGAATTAAACACATATGCAAAGGGAAGGATAAAAGTGTAGGGAGGATTTAAAGAGATTCTAAAAAATCAGCCACCATAATTAGCTGAAGCTTGTCTGAACATTTCCAGAATACCCTCTTGAGAAGAAGTAAAGAAATACATACCTAAAATTATTAGGCAAACAAACCAGAATTTGAAGCCAGAGTGTCTGACGGCAGAGTGGTCCCAGTTAGTTTGCCATTCCTATCACTAGTATCCATCCATCAGTATTCTGTGCCTACTAATGAAATGAACGAAACAGGACAGGTTCAGACTTCAACAGATAGTTAGAACTGCAGGAAAAACCATTGCAACAAGCCTTGAGGATCTGTACACTGCACGAACCAGAAAGAGGGCTGAGGAAATAACTGCAGACCCCTCAAATACTGGACATAAACTGTTTTAACTTCTCCCATCTGGACACCCGCTATAGGGCATTAAGACTCATGGTGGCGTAGTGATTAGAATGCAGTATGGCAGGTTAATTCTGCTGATTGTTGGCTGCTAGCAGTTCAGCAGTTCGAGTCTCATCATCTCAAGGTTGACGCAGTCTTCCAGCCTTCTGAGGTTGGTAAAAGGAGAACCCAGATTGTTGTCGCAGGCAATATGCTGACTCTGTAAACTGCTTAGAGAGGACTGTAAAGCTCTGCGAAGCAGTATATAAGTCTAAGTGCTATTGCTATTGCATGCCAAAACAATTAGACACAAAGATAGTTTATTCCCCTATGCCATCACTCTGCTGAACACCTAATTCATGCAGCACTGTTTTAGGACTAAAAATATTTACGGTACCTATGTAATAGTGTTGCATTGATATTATCTTCCTCATGTTCTTTTTTTCTTTCTATTTTCTCATCTGCCTCATCTTCTCATCTTTCCTACTACTTTCTCCTATTGGTATCTATGATTTATCACATGTTGTATCTGTATGATTAATGATTGTAATTATGATCTATGACCTATCATTTTTTGTTGTATGTACATTGAAACTTATGCACTGGAGACAAATTCCTTGTGTGTCCAACCAGGCTTGGCCAATAAAGAATTCTATTCTATTCTATTCTATTCTATTCTATTCTATTCTATTCTATTCTGTATGCTTAGATCATACTCAGCTGTGTATGTATAGAGACAATTATATGTTCCTTATTTTTTTCCTTCATTCAGAGCCATTATGCTTGCCTACAACATTAAATTTTATATTAAATGTACTGTATTTTAATATATATTTCATTATTCTTTATCTCTGTTCAGATTTTTTAAAAGATAGAATTAAAAAACCAGTTTGCTACAATTAAATAAACATTTCCATCATTATTTATTTTGTCTAACTTTCTATTTTTGTAACTACGGACAAAACAATTTTCAAACAATTTCACGAGTAAATTCATGAGTAAAACAGGGCCTTATAGTCACTAGTTATTTAAAGCCATAATACTGGATTTTAAAGATGAATTTAATTGGATGCTGACAATAACTATAAACCTTACTAACATCATAATGGAATGGGGAACAATACAGAAATATGTAAACTTATAATTCTAGTCATAGACTAATGCTTAAAATATTGCATGCATTTTATAGTTTTTTCCTAACCTTCCACTAAATTTTATAGCGAGAGAAATTTGCATATGCCCGTTTACATCCCTGTTGTCTGAATGGCTAGACTGTTTTAAAAAGACACTATAAAGCACCAAAACATATTGCTCTAAGCACCGTAGACAATTTTTTTCAGGCAGAAAAAGCCAGAAGGTTTATGTGTCCACTTTATGTCTGAGGAAAACAGAATTTCCCATGGGCTGTTTTGCGCCCCAACCCCATGCCCCCCACACTTCCCTTTAGAATTCTCCCAAAATGTTTAACTCGCTAATTTACTCTGGAGAACATTTATAGCTTTTTTATTTTTAGGATTGTGTGTCCACATAAGACAGACTGCAGAACTGCCTTTTCTCTTTCCTGTCTAGAAGTTTTGGGTTAGTCTCTTGTGTGGGATTGTGGTTTATGATGCATATTGTCTTAAAATGGCTAGTGTGGGATTTCCCCCTGCTGCTAAGCAAGGCTGAACTATTGTGATTATTAATTTCCAATTATCCCTTTATCAGTGCTGAGGAAAGATTAGACATGTTTTTTTTTCACATAATAAATTCTGAAATTGCTCCCTCTCTGAAAAATCTATTTCATTTAATATTCCCATTACGCTCTTGATCTGATCAGCAGTGAGGTGATGAAAGCCTTGCAGCTGCCAAACATATCTGTATTCTCCTGTGTGTGTGTGTGTGTGTGTGTGTGTATGTGTGTGTGTGCGCGCGCACGCTGAATTTATAGAACATAGAAGAATAGGGACAATTGGATTGTGTCTATTGAGAAATAAGCTATACATAACTACTTACAAAATTTTGGGCTCAATTTTTGTCATAAGTCAAGGACTACCTATACAACAACAAAACAGGATGGGGACAGTTTCCATCCAATGAGACACCCTTTGTCTGTTCAAAAGGCAGCATTCAGCATCTATGAGATTTTGCCTGATCTGATTATGATTTGTCCATGCATGGCAAACAGTGGTTAAAGTTCCTTGTTTAATAATTCAGCATTAAAAAGTTGGATTATAACCTTTTGATTTATATGTCGATGCAACTGATATGGTTTTTGACACTAAGCAAGAGTTTGAGGGTGGGGAACATCCAATTCTTTCAAAAATTCCTTTCAGATCTTTTCAAACCAAAATTTAAACCTTTCAAAAAAAATTGTCTCTAGAAAAGAATAAATAGAAAGGAAAAGGAAACTCTAGGAATCTCTTTGGGGTTATGAATTAACTGTGGCCAGAGATCACTAGCCATTTGTTTGCCTGGAAAAGATTAAAGACATTAAGTGAAGATTAGGCTACACCCACAAATTCCCGTCAGCCAGGGAACAGCAATAAGTTGTTGATTTCCTGTCTAGATATGGAACTGATACCAAAACTGCTATGTGCATAGGAGATATCATTGAAGCCAATGTAAATCTTAGGAAATCCCCCAATAAAAGGGGGAATTTTGTGATAGAAAGTAACAATTAAACACTGCCTGCTATCCTGTCATGACATCTCCCAGGCATACAAGCTACACTTAGAAATTGATAAACTCATCTGGGAAAATGTTGAGCTGGAGAAGCTAAGGGTTTTTCACATGTACAGAACCCTGATGGGAGAGGACAAAGAAGTTGAAATGGGTGGATGATGTGGCAGATAAGAAGTTTTGAAGTTGGTGAAAATAAATTATGAAAGGCAAATTTAAATTGGATTTAGATGGATTTATCTGCCCAGGAAAGGCAGGTTCCAGGATGAACTGAAAACCACTTATAGGTTTATAGGTTTATTATTTATAGGCCGCCCTTTTCCCTGAGGGGACTCAGGGCAGCTTACAGTTCATAAAGATCTAGAGGGTCCTGGATGAAGGGAAGATAATCAAAATTAAAGGAGGAAGAGACTTTGAAGGATCACCTTTATCAGCACAGAATTCCAAAAGGAGAATAAAATCAACATTCTGTTAGTCATCAGAGATGGGCAACCAAGTTTATCCGACACACTTGATAACTCTAAAAGGGAACTTATAGGTAGGCCTCGACTTACAAGCATAACTGAGCCCCAAATTTCTGTTGCTAAGCAAGACAACTGATAAGTGAATTTTGCCCCATTTTTCTATCTTTCTTGCCACAGTTGTTAAATGAATCACTGCAGTCATTAAGTTAGTAACACAGTTGTTAAGGGATTCCCCACTGATTTTATCGCAAAGATGATCACATGATCTAGAGACAGTGCAACCATCATAGACATTAACCAGTTGCCAGTCATCTGAATTTTGATCACATGGGGATGCTGCAATGGTCATAAGTATGAAAAATGGTCATAAGTCACTTTTTTCAGTGCCATTGTAACTTGAATGGTCACTAAATGAACAGTTCTAAATCAAGGACTGCCTGTATTCATTGCTACATACAAAATTACATTCTAAATTAGCTGCACTCATTATAATAGTACCCAAAGAGTTAAATTTACAGACAAGGGTATAACTAAGCTTGAAAAAGCAAGGGATACATTGAATTGTTGCATCCTAATCTCTCTTCTGATCCCTTTGCAGAGCGCCTCTCCCCAATCTTGAACAGGAGGGGAAAACATGATCTACTTAAGCTGAGTGCCTCCTACATGATCTACCTTACGTAGCAGAAAAAGAAATGACTTTTCTCTCTTGAGTTAGGTCAGGAATAAAGAAAAAATGATTTACAAGGTTTGTCTGGGTTGAATCCTAAAAAGTCTCACTCCTATTTGTGACAAAGAGAAATGGGGAAAATCACTTTGAATTGAAGCTTAGGGCTAACAGAAATAAAGAGAATACCTCTTTATTTTGAATTTAATTTAAATCTTCAGGACTAGAATTGCTTCAGAAAATACTTAGTTTCCTGGTCTTACATACCTTTATATGTTATCTTTAATAAATCTGGAAAAAATGATGATATGCCAGGCAATTGGAAGAAGGTGAAAGTTGTTCCTGTCTGTAAACAGGATGAAAGTAAACTCCAGGAAACTTTAGGCAAGCCAGATACTATGTATTCTAGAGCTGATAATCAACAACCCTTTGTTGTTGTTAGTTGCGAAGTCGTGTCCATCGCAACCCCGTGGACAACATCCCTCCAGGCCTTCCTGTCCTCTACCATCCTTTGGAGGTAGAGCTTTCAAGCTCATGCCTACTGATTCGGTGACTCCATCCAGATACTTCATTCTCTGTTGTCTCCTTCTTCTTTCCCAGCATTAGGCTCTTCTCCAGTGAGTCCTTTCTCCTCATTAAGTGGCCAAAGTATTTGAGTTTCATCTTCAGGATCTGGCCTTCTAAAGAGCAGTCAGGATTGATCTCCTCTAGGACTGACCGGTTTGACCGCTTTGCAGTCCAAGGGACTCACAAGAACCCTTACCTCCCTTGAAAACAATTCCCACTGCTAGATTAATCTTCCATTTTTTGTTGGATTACTTTTTAGTAGATTGTGGAAATGTTGTAGATGTAATACTTTGACTTAAGCAAAGCTTGTGACAAAGTAGCACACAAAGTAGCTACTAAATAAATTATGTATTTATTAGATGGCATAACTTTTAAAAAGATGGTTCAAAACTTTAGAAAAAAATACTGGTCAGTGGCATCTGATGAAACTGACATGAGGTATCAAGTAGGAAATCATCTAGTTCGGTGTTATTTAACCTTATTATTAAAAATCTGGATATAAAGATACAGAGGATGCTTATCAGAATTGCAGATGACACAAAATGTGTCTAACAGTTAATAGTCCAAAGAGTAGAAAAAGGACTGAATATGGTATTAAAGAAATGGACTAAAGATAACATAATTGTTTGTTTAATAGACAAATGAAAAGATATTCATTTAGGAAACAGAAATCAAACACACAAGAATAGACTGGAAGATATCTGACAATAGTTAAGAAGATCTTGGAATTATAGTTGATTGTAAATAAAATATGAATCTGTAGTGTGATGTGACTGCAAAAAAAAAGGCAAATGCAGTTTGCATTTATTTCTCTTAAGCGACAGAAATATAATGCACAAATCACAGGAAATAATAGATCAGCTTTACTCTCTGTTGGACAAACCTACTCTTTAATACCATGTCCAGTTTTAGAATGAGAACTCTTAAGCAGGGTTCAAACCAACTGGAACAAGGTCAGAGAAGGACAGACCAGCAGACTAGCAGCTAAGTCTTATGGAGAGAGATGGAAGGATCTGGAAAGATTTAGCCTTGAAAAGAAAAGCCTGAAAGATGTGGGTGGGGGTAGATACGATAGCACATTAAAATGTGTGAGAGGATGTCACACAAAAGAACAGGTCCTGACCTTCATTGTATCAAGTGCAGGATATGCAGTAATGGATCAGCATTACAGGAAAGCAGACTCCAATTGAATGTGAGAAAAAAAAACTCAGCTAGTTCAATAAGGGCAATTTCATGGTGGAAACAATTAGCCAAAGAAACAGTGGGCTTCCCCATCTATCAGTCTGGGAAGCTATGCTTTAATGTGGATTCCTGCACCAAGCGAGAAATTGGGTTTTATGCTCTAAATGGCCCCTTCCAACTCTAGAATTTTACTGCTCTAAGTATATCATGGATTCATGGAAGATACTACTAATTCTAAAAAAAACACACCCTGATATACATTAAAATGTTAATACAGTATACAATGTTTAGTATACATACATACATTAGTTTTGGTTTAGAAAAAGCTTTCTAGCTTAATTGTATTCTTACCATCATTGCAAACATCCTACTGCTTTTAAACTATGATATTGTGAGTACACATGCATTTAACAAATGTATTCCTATCGTCATCACTGTTAGACATAACTACCCATGGCTTTTTAAAATGGGTTGCACACCAAAAATGAATATAAGCATATATGCTACTTAATTTTCACCTTATACATTTGTGTTTTAAAAAAAACAAGCAGAAACTGTTTTCAGATTCTCTCTACTTGCAATCTAATTTAGATTCTAGTATAATAGCATGTTAATTAACATAATAAAAACCCACGTAGCCCAATTCAGTTGACCAAACATTTCTGGATTCAATGTACCCCTGTCTAGTGCAAGGTTCATAGAATAAGATACAGTACTCCTAATTTATGCTGATTTACAACAAAGGATTTGCATTAAGGATCCTTCAGCGGAGAGCTTCTGGTGCTTCCACCAGCTCCCCCCCCCAAAAAAACCACAACTGTGTTTATGCATCATGGTATGACTTGGTTTTCTTTCATTCAATTGTGTTCGATTCTCAGAGATTGTATGGCCAAGCCAAGGCAGTTTTCTAGGCATGTTTTTTCAGAAGTGGTTCACCATTGCCTTCTTCCTAGGGCTGAAAGACAGTGACCAGCCCAGCTAACTTTATGCCTAAGGCAGAACTTGAACTCACAGTCCTCTGGTTTTTAGCCTGATGTCTTAGCCATATTGCCAAACTGACTCTCATGTTATGCCATAGTTGGTTTTAATTATAATCTGTTGAATGACCACAATCAGGCTGAGCTTCTGACGCACAATATACCAAACCAGGATCAGTTGAACCACGTGGTGAATGGGTACCACATGTGCACCCAGCCAATATGCAGCTCTTGTTCTTGTTTCTCCTACACACTTTTTGTTCAAACTTGAAAGAAGCAGTGGGTTATAACTGAACTACCAAGAATATCTAGTGAGTGAAGGAACATTGGGTGAGTTGAATGATATATTAGGCTAGCTAGAATGTTGGTTGGTTGATTTTTGGTTTACATATGTAGTTGATTTATGATTCAATATGTTACATGAAGCCAAGCAGTTGGTTTAATCTAATAGACTGTGGTATAGTTGCATGTGGGCATACAGTTGTGTAAACACAGTTGTTATATGCCTTTTCTGAAAACCGCCTAAACTCTCTAAAATACTTTGTGGCAACTCAAATGCTCTTGTATCTTTGTAAAACCACAGAGTTGTCAGCTATTAAGCCCTGCTAACCATTCTGCATTATCTCAGAACCAGCTGCTTGTTATTCAGTGAGTGCCAGTTTCAATATTCATTTTTTGTTTATCAAGGAACTTGGTGCTATGAAGTATCCATATACTCCATATCTGTTCATCAAAGCATTAGCATGGGTTGGTTTTGTATTACACAACAATTCTGTAGAGTCAAAGAGAAATGGATGAGTTTTAGAGGGTTTTTTTAAAAAAAAAAAAATCCTAGTGGGGCAAAATAAAAGTGTCTCTTTTTCAATTGTTGACGCTTATACCTGTACAGGGCATATATTAAGGCTGATGGTAGGTAAGAGAAATTAGGCTGTTGCCGGACTAATTGAATGGTGTTCCTTGAAAGAAGGCATAACTATTGGTTTAGCTATAAACTTCTAATTAGAGATAAAATTATTTATTATTATTTTTATTTACTGTATTTCAATCCTACCTTTTCATTAGCCCTCAATGTAGCATACCATAGGAGGGACTTCTAGTGTTGTTTCCATTTTAAAAATGCAACCCTGTTTGGTGATTAGATTACAAGAGAATGACTGTCCAAAATCACTCAATGAGCTTTATGCTCAAGTAGGAACTTGAATTTGGGTCTCACCAACTCAAGTACAGTACCTTGACTAATGCATTATATTTCCTCTCTTACTTCCAGGCAGTTCCCCCATCACACTCGTTTACAAATCCTTGAAATCACCACCTGGCCAGTTAAGCTATTAAACCTTAGCTCTATCAATATCTCATAAGATATGTAACTTTTGGCTTAAACTTCTCCCTTAAAGCTCAACATTGTATTTTTTGTCTGTCACAACTGACTAGACTTCAGAATTAATGCTCACAATAGCGTTCTGAAAAATGAAACTATAAATACACTTTTAAAAAGTCTTGGGATTATGTTCTCTATTGGAATCTAATCTCGACATTACATCGAACCGAGTTAATAAAAAGTAAATTGTCCCATATGGCTTCTGCTAGCATCTGTATTTATAGTGAATGAGGTCCATTTCTTACATTTAAGGAAATTCCAGAGCAGCATATATTCTATGCCTTAAAAGTTCAAAGCCTTTTACCAGTCTAGAGCCTTCCAATATGATAACTAGGGATTATGATATTAGAAGTGTTAAACACACTTCTAGAACATACGCTGGTGACCATTTGGTGACCAAGAATCCATGAAAGGGTAATGAGGCAATGGTTGAACATGTGTTTTTTGCCCTACGTTCTTTAAGGTAAGGGTTGCTCCCATTGAAAGTATTTAATTTCTCTCCTGTGCCACTAATTCAGTGGCCCAAAAAAATAATAATTGAGCAGTTTAATTAAGGGGAAATGCTGTTTGTTCTTGATTCTTGAACTAGATTTAATAAAAATGTCCAGGATGTCTCTTAAATGCCCTGAATTGCATTAAAAAAAGAAAGGAATTTTTTAAATGCAAATATTCTCTAACTTACTCTGGATTCTCATTCTCTGGAACATTATAAAAGAAAAATTACAAAGCCACAATATATTGTCTAGTATTTGCATTCATTTGGATCACAATTTAAATAAAAACAAGGGGATATACTTTCAAGTGGAACAACAGATGTCCAGCCTATTTTATTTTCTAATCTTTCTTTCTAATCAGTTCTGCTTAAAGTACTCCCTCCTCAATTTGCCAGTTGATGGTCTTATAAGAAATTCCTGATATCTCAGCTAATTACCTGCTGACATTTAGGAACCATAATTGTATTAAAAATAGATCTAAAACTAAAAGCTCAGGTTTTGTGAAACTCATGGCCATAAAGAAAAAGCAAAAAAAGCTACCTTGACAAATACGGTATATGGTTTGCTCTCTCAACATGGAAGTTGGTATATTTTAAAAAGTATCTTTTTAAATTCCAATAAAATGATTTGGGAAACTGGCCAAGATTAAGTTGATCTTCAGATTCAAAAACTGACCAAAGAAAAGACAACATTGGAAGATCAATTCCGTTAAAAACTAGGAAAAGATCCATGATTTCTCCAACTTACAGTGGCTGGCTGCTTTCGTTAAGATAGTTATAGGCAGAACGTACTATTCAAACATGTCGATTGGAAATATGATTCTAATACACATCATCCCTGCCCTGGAGTGTAAAATATTTTTGTGGCTTGCTCTTTTCCAGGATAGTTGGAGGTTTAGCACAAGGGTAGACATGTTAAAGAAAAGCATTATTTCTATAACATTTTCTCTATAGTGTTGGCATTAATCATCAATATAATTGTATAAATTTGTTTATAATTGCATGACCTTATACCTACGTAATCCAGTTACAGGAAAATTATACATTTTTGTGGCTTTAACTTCAGATATTAAATCTGAGAGTGTTTTCTCATTTCTTAATTGTTGATGCAGTCTAAGATCTCTCTCTTCAAGGCATGTTAGTTAATTATTTTCTCCTTCTGTTGTATTAACCATCACAGGCCTCCAAGGACACACCCAAAACCATATATAAATCTAGCGATATCCACATGATTTGGAAGCCTTTGCCTTTGGAAAATAAAATATAAGTCAACTTGGTCTCCTTTCAACCTGAACATGAAGGGTATTTTTTCCTGTTTCTTAGACGTTGTCTGTATGTGGCCTATACAACAGAAATGTCAGAAGTGGCCCAATTGCTACTCATCATGAATGTTGCATTTTTGGATAGATGATGCATTTGTGGTTATGAGGTACTATTTCTTCTAAAAATGGTATTTTAAAACAGACAGGCGTTTTAATGTACACTGAGGAAAGTATTAAATATACTGCTCTTTGGTTTTTAAATTGTCCTCCTGAAATAGGACAATAGATGGAGATGGTAGCTCAGACATTGTTTTGATACTTTATTTGGCAGAGACTTAAGTAGAGATGCTACTTAAGGTCATCCTCTCAGATTTGTCACCTTTTCCACAATGGTGAGAGAACTTGGGCACTGCCCATCCATTGAGCTACTGCAGTTGAAGGCAGCAGGGGACAGATATTCTTACATCATTTCTTTCTATTTTATCAGCAGATCTGAGAGAGGTTAAGATCTTCCCTTACCTCCTATGTCAACCAAAGTCTCTCTTTCCTTCTCTTTGGACACCAGTCAGATTATGGTCACACAGGTGACTACACTCACACTCTTTCTCCTCAGATAATTTCCCTCCACTTGGATGCTTGAAAATTTCTCTCTTTTAGACATGTTAGGTTTCTCTGATTGTGAGATGCTGATTGTTGGATACTGGTTGTAGATGTGTCGTGTATTGCTCAGCATGAATTACTGTGAGTTTTGCTACTGTTAGCGACTTTGTGTGCTGAACTGATTATATGATACTGGACTGTGTTTGATGGATCATCCCTTAACTGAGAATGTTGATGACTGACTGTCTTAATCGTGTATGAATTGGACTCTGCATACCTCTATTTCCACAGAAGTAAAAATACTATCTGTTTTACAATTCAGTGTCTCCATATGCTGGTTTATGCGTTTCTTCCACACCACTCTCACTACGCTTCTCTGCACACATTCGTTCTCCTAACGGGGAACTCACCTAACACACACCACATTTGGGCTCCAAATATTGGGACAACGATGAGATGACTTTGAAGAGATATCACAACCTTTTTGCTGTTAGCTAATGATCATTCAAATATTGGCAGCCAAGAAATGGTACAATTATTCTCTCTCCTCCTTTCCTATCACCAGAAGAAAGGGGATGCAAGAAGATAAAGAAAGGAACCAGAAGGGTGGGTGTGGCTTGGTGGGCGTAGCATGACATGGTGGGCATGGCATGGCTTGGTGGGCATGGCATGGTGGGCGTGGCATGGCTTAGTGGGCATGGTTTGGTGAGTGTGGCTTGGTGGGCGTGGCAGGGGATGTTCATTCCCTCCCCACTCCAGGGGAAGGTTACTGCAAAATCCCCATTTCCTCCTGATCAGCTGGGACTCAGGAGACAGAGAATAGATGGGGCAGGGCCAGTCACAGGTGGTATTTACTGGTTCTCCAAACTACCCAAAATTTGCACTACTGGTTCTCCAGAACTGGTCAGAACCTACTGAATGCCACCTGTGATATGTATGTATGTCCTTCCTGCCTTTGTTATTTTTATAAATAACTCATGGCAAACATACTGAGAGAATAGTTGATCCAAAATCTCCCAGCCAGTTTTCATGCATCCATCAGGACTAGAACCCACTCTCTTCTGGTTTATAGCCTCTAGTCTAGCTTCCCTCTCTGAGGGAGATGGGTGGTTCAGAAATGTGAAAAATAAATAAATAAAAATAAAACCACTAGACCAAATTTATATATAAGTGGAAAAAAATATAGATATTTAATAGGATTAACTATAAAGAAGACATCAATGAATTGGGAGACTAGAACCTACAGGTGGTCCTTCCTTGTGGTGGTTTAGATTAAGACTCGACAGCAGGAAAAATGAATCACTGACTGGTAGTGAGAGCAATGTGTGAGCACAGGAATATGTCATTTTCTACACCACAAACAGCATAGTGTTTGGAGTTGTTGGCGTAGGTAACCACAGCAAAATTGCTATGGCAATATTTGAAGAAGAGGAAAAACTTATAGTTGGCATTTATGGATATTTAATTTAGGGCAGACTGTCTAAGACAAGATTAAAATTCAGAAAGCGTCTCTTCTTTCCAAAGCAATCACACCTCTGGGAATCTGTCTAGTTAAACAAAAACAAACAGACTTTCTCTTTTAGCAATATTTCTCTCTTATTTAATTCAGCCGCCCGAACCAACATAAAAGGTCTCCTCAATTACCAACCTGGCATCATCCAGATGTTTTGAACAGGAACTCCCATCTTTTCTAGCCAGCAGTCAATTAAATCCAGCTCAGCTACATAACAGTTGATTGGGAAAGGTTTCTCTAACATGAAGCTGGTTTAAATACCACTTTACCACTTGACTGGGGGAAGCATAATTTTCCACATGTCTACTTGTTGATAAAAGTTTGTACGTAGAATTCAAATGTGCAAGTCTGCTTGTAAGAAATCCCAGTTTATTTAAAATGTGAAGGTTAGGTTACATAGGGCAGAATTTATACTTAACCCACCACTAAGCCTGGTTAAGATGCTTCAGTGAAGCCTAGATGGATTTTTCAGAGAGGGCTGCAATGCAAAGAGGAGCAAGAAAAACTTTTATTAGCCAGCTTCCACTTAGGCGATTCCTGAATTCAAGGTCATATTAGACCATCTTAAACTAATACCTGATATTCTATAAAAGAGGAAAAATTTAGAGACTTCCACAGTAGAAGCAAAAACGGTACCGAGGTCCTAAGGCAAAATATGACAAGTGCTCTGATTTGACAGTGAATTCATGTTGCCACAAGCATAAGCATGTTTTCTTGGATGTACCTACTTGATGTAGCTTCCACTGCCTTTAATGCGTCTAACCTAATGGACAGGATAGTCTGCTAGGAAAGCAACCATAGCTCTGTTGACTTTGATGGACTTGTTCTACCAGCAATTGTTATTATTGTGGTTATTAATAGGTTCAGAGATCTTCAGGAAGATCATGGTCATAGCAAAGTAGCTACACAGCAAAGCAGGCTCAAAAGAAAAAAGTCTGGATTGGAAGGAGAAATCTCATTGCTGGTAGAAGAGGTTGCTTTCACTGGGCACTTACTAACCTGAATCCTCTTGTCACTCTCCTCACCATGTCTTCAGGGCCATCAATACCATTTGACAGAGTCTGAGGTTGTATGCAGCAATGGGAAAGATTTTTTTCTCTTGCATTTCCAGATACCAAAATCCCGGCTTCTGGCATTAAGACATTACTATACTACATAATTCAGATATCACTCTCTGCCTGGCTCTTAAAAGTGCTACATATTAATATAGATCAGTGATGGCTAACTGTTTCCAGACCAAGTACCCAAAGCTCTGTCGTGCACAAATGCATGTGCACCCCCCCATGCATGTGCACCCCTGCATGCCCTCTGCCCCCTGTCCATGGTGTGTGGCCCCCTGCATGCATCCTGCCCCTGTGCACGCCCCCTGAACATGTCCTGCTCGTGTGTGCATAGCCCCCTGCATGTGCCCTGTCCAATGCATGTGTGCACGCTCCTGCATGAGCCCCTCCTCTTGCACATGCTCAGCAGAGACCCAAAGACCAGCTGGCCAGTGGAAGATGCACGCGCATGCACAGCGGAACTGAACTGGAGTGATGGCTCATGTACCCAGAGAGGCATTGTGTGCCACCTCTGGCACACGTGCCATAGGTTTGCCATCACAGATAGAGATAGTTCTTTGTAGCTTCACAATATGTGCCCCAGCTATCAGTGCAATGGTTTCTGATTGGTGCAAAGGCTGATTTTCAGTTCTAAAAAGTTGCCAGATTGTCCTCAAATAGTAGCTTTTGTAAAGAGAATTTGAAAAATTCTGAAAGCAGTTTCTCAGTTTCTTTCCTGTAATATTTCTTCTTGTCTTATATAGGATATATAATATATCCATAGAAACAGGAAACAAAATATTTCATTTAAATAAGTTCAATGGCTATTCCAATTGACAAATGTCCCTGACAATCTTCTTTTGTATACAAGTAGAATGTAACATACCACGGCTCCTGTGTAACTCCTTTTAAAATTACTGGTTCGGATAAAGTTTCAAAGAAGATGAAAATGCATAAAACCCTCTTTCCCTCTGACAGCAAGGCACCACTTCACAGAAGGTAGCTCAATCCAGCTGGCTTGAAGCAAGTAGCTTCATTATATCTGGCTGCAAATGTCAGTGATGGATGAAAGAATTAGATGTTGGCCAAGGATTTTTAGTCTTCTAAAAATCAGATAGTAAACAGTGTAATTCCTAAAGGTCACCTCTTCTGGCAGCAGAAAAGGGGAAAGGGACAACCACCTCAAGCTGTCACCATTGTTCTCTTTCAGGAGTACCAGCTTTTGAGCAGTTTAATCTGCTTGAGAGAATTCTTAATGTTCTTATGTTGCTCCAAGCTTTCCATTTTCATGCAATGTATGAAAGCCCCGATTTATAACAACAGTCTGCGGAAACTAAATTAGCTCAGAACTCAGGACTTTGATTTGTGTATGTAGGGTTTCAAATCACTGTTGATTCCTGGCAATTACTCAATTAATCCTGCAATTTTCTTGGCAACGCTTTTCAGGAATAGTTTGCCATTGCCTTCTGAGAGAATGACTGGCCCAAGGACTCCCAGATAGGTTTGTGTTTCTAGCCTGTTGCCTTAACCAGTAAACCAAACTATCTGTCTCTTTTTAAATTATTATTATTATCTCTTTCTAAAGATCAATATCTGTAATTATATCTATTTGACACAGCCTTTCAAATGGTGTGTATTTAAACCTCATGAAAAAAAAAGGCAGCATAAAATTCTTGGTGATTTTTCCAGTTTAGTTATCTGCCCAATATTCTTCACCAATTCATCCTGCTGGAATTGCTCATTCTGGCTCTTGGGGATATTTGGTCCATGGGATCTTTTGTAGCCTTGTCAGAGATAGGATGGAGAAGTGAGACATAAACAGAGAGTGCACAAAATTATAGCAAAACTTATTCTGAGCACTTATGTGAACTTATAGGGTTCAAATCCGGCAAAAATCAAAACCCAGTTTTGACAATAATAACCCAGTTCCATTTTTATTGCATATCTATTCCATACAGAATGGAAAGAAATAAAAAAGTCCCTATCTTATGCTAAGGTTTAATGTACAACTCCTTCTGTATTTTAGAATAATTAATACTAGGCACAAGGGGCTTTGTTGTTTGCTGAATTGTGCATCCAAGCAGGAAGGGGGGGGAACCCTTATCCCCTTCATGTAGTTTTCATAAAAAATAATTTCTTTTAGGAAAGAGAGATGTTCTCTTTGGCAACAGTAACAGCTTTTTTCCAATGGCCAGTTGCAACATGGGCAAATGTCAAATGCATTCCCCAATTCCCACTGGGCTGCCCCACCCTCTACCGGGCCCATTTCTATCAACATGTATTTTGTGTAGGAAGACACAAAATCCAAGAGAGCAAGCAAAGAAAACATATAAAGGCCAGAATTAACATGACTGTCTCTGTTCTCCAGTAGACCTGTGATCGAAGAAAGTCAGCATAATGATAAATCTAGATGAAGAAAATAAGAGATACTGGTGTTATTCAGATGAATTATCCTATCTCATTAGCCTGACATTAGCATTATGAATCCTAATACATTTGATACTTAAATGTTGCTTCTTGGAGCTTTTCTAGAGTTTTTAAAAGTTCTTTTGCAAGCTGCTTTGGTAGCATTTGTTGTGTGAAATGCAGGAAGCAAATAAAATATTTTATAATAAATAAAATAAGGAGGTTTGTCTTTTTAACTGACATTTCTACTTGATGCGACATAGCTTGTTGCATTTACTTAAAAATAACTAATTCCGCTGGAGGAGGAAGGTGCAGTTGTTACTACTTATGGAATAGATGCAGCTAAAAAATAGACATGATCTCATTCTGACAAAGTTCAGAACAGTGAAACCATCCCAAACATGCATATGTGTTCTTTTGGAGTGTTTTGCTACAACTGAAGAGGGGATATTTAGAACTTTTTGTTCTTGGAATTTTGCTAGAATATAAGCTGCAGACATATAGTTGCATCTCATTACCACAGACTTACTATAAACAAAAAAGTTCCCAATAATTAGCTCATGTAACAATGCCAGCAAACAATAATCATATGCCTTTATAGTTGAACTGAGTAGACTGTCTTCTCTCCAGCTGAACTCTTAACTCTATTGATAATTTAAAATTATAAGCCTGCCGAATTTACAGCAATTCAACATATGTGACAACAGAGAAGAGAATGAAAATGCAATACTACAGTAATAGTGCATCAGTATCAGAGATGTTCACATGTGCGTCTTGCTCGAAAAGTTATTTATGAGTGCATGTTATTGCTAATACTGGTATTTAAAGTTATAAAATCATAAGAGCTGGAAAAGGCAATTTAAGCCACTGAATTCAACATCTTGTTCAATGCAAGAATTTAAAATACAGCAGTCCAAAAAGATACCTGTTTGCCGAAACAGAAGGGAAACTGACCAACTCTGGGTAATTGATCCACTGGTGAACTATTCTTAAGAGTGATAGGGTGGTTGGGTTTTTTTTAAACTCACACTCATTCAGAATCTGTATTTTTGTAACTTAAATCCATTATAAAGTTTATCTTGCACCCTGGAAGGAATAACAGGTCTTGACCTTCTTCTGTGTGACTTTCTTTTAGGTATTTGGAAAAGTGCTATCCTATTCCCCTCAGTCATCTTTTCTGAAGGCCAAACATACCTTTCAGCCTATCTTCATATAGATGACCGTAAGTCCACTATCCAACTTTGTTGCTCTTGTTTGATCCTGTTTTGCATTTGTCTGAATCTTTGACGCCTAGAACTGGAGTACTCAAGGCGAAATCTGACCAATAAACTAGAACAATGGCTTTCCAGCAATTGGAACTTATACTTTGGTTGATGCAATGTAAAACTTCATTTGCTTTCTTTACAGCCACATTACACTGCTGGCTCATATTCAGTTTGCAATCAATTACTATTCCAAGATCCTTTTTTGTAAGCACTTGTAATCTGTCTCACCTCTAACCTGTTTCTGCATAAATAGCCTATCTTCACCCTGCATCACCCCAATTTAAATCCTCACTCTACACATCTGATGAAGTGACTGGCAGCTCATGAATGCTTATGCCTTTTAATAAAATGTGTTAGTTAGAAAAGGTACTATCATGCTTTTATTTTTTCTTACCATAGAGTAACACAGCTCTCCTCCTACAAAGGGATCTCTCTAGGAATCTAGTGATGCCTCATCAGGTTTGTCTAGTCACATGAACACCCCAAATATTGAACTGAGAGGGTTCATAAAATGCACATACTTTTTCCAGAAGTGGAAAAGTTGATTATCTTCTGGAATGCAGTCAGTATTAAATCCAATTAGACTTTGCTCTGGACAAAAGAATTGGGAAATAAAGTTTACAAGGGTGTTGTAATACCAAAATAAAAGGTTGGTAAAGAAGGGGCAAAAGTGGTTTTTATTCAATACTCTACTCAGAGATGACTTGACTGATGCATTAAAAACTAGTAGTGCTGTCAATTTATTGTCAGTCCATAGGAGCAATATACACACATACTGAACTTCTCTCTACATCTCCTGATTATCAGTTATGGGAACTGAAGTCCCAGTTCTAGATTTAGGTTTTTCATTAGTCTTTTCAGTGTTCAAAATACATGAACATGTTCTGATTCTGTTCTGTGCATAGACTTCACAAATGACAAATCTGATAGAATTTGCCAGCATTCTCTTTTAACCATTCTCTTTTAACCAGCTACATGATTTATCTATTTGAAAGACTGCTTAAATGAAATTGACCCGTGTCTAGATGTGCAATATGCATTATTGCAATAATGCAATATGCATTATTGACAATAATTTAGACATTCTCAATATATTACAAGACAACTTTTGGTAAGAAGCAACAGCATCAAGAAAGAATCTTTATACTTTAGAAATGTTGTGATATATTTTTTATAGTTTTGAGGCATCAAATGTTTTTATATTTAATACATGAAAATGCATGTCATACTAAATTTATATAATATGATTTAAAACTTTTCATCAGAACAAATGTACATAAAATTGTATAGCATTAACTTCTGGTGTTCAGTATCATTCCAGGCATGGGATTCAGAAATATTTTACTGAATTCAGTAATAAATTTAAATTTCTTTAGGGTTAAACCTTATAATATCCATATAACTATCTGGAAATACATTCATTAAATGCAGGCAGGACTTATTTTCCCATAAGCAATTCTAGGAGGATTGAAATAACTATAGTCTTCCAGATGTCGGTATCCAATTGCCAACAGCTAGCATGGCCAATAGTTAAGGATAACAAGGTTTTTAGTTTAACATCTGGACAGCCACAAATCTTCCAGCCTCATTGCACTGACTTACCCTGTGTGATTACCATTACTTTTGGTCTTAAATATAATGGTACATAATTGTCAAAGATGTGTTTTTATAACACACTTTTCTTCCCAAAGGAATCTAGAATAGTTACAATTCTAAAAGCCAACAAAATATAAAAATTAAAACATAGTTCTTTTAATAAAGCAATATAATAAATAATAAAAATATATGAATGCTATTTAATCACAGGGAAAATACTTGATCCAACAGGTTTAAAGTTCAAGAGACAGAATTTTTACTGAATGTCCAGCTATATGAGCTATTTGACAATGGAACAGGCTGCCTCAGAAGATTAATGTTCATTTATGACAGATGTTTAAGCATCATGATCTGTATCTATGTGGGACGCTGTGAGAATAGGAGTCCTGCTTTAGCAGGAAGCTGGTCTCCATGAAGTTTCAAGTTCGAGTCTAAACCATGGAGTACTATGAACCATAACACATTTGGCTTCCATGGCTTACTTTTCAATGTGAAGGAAATTGATGGCAGATTGTGGTTTAATAATGTGGAATATTTGTAGCTCAGGGTTAAAATGAAGGTTCTTGGTGCTCTCTGAGCTTCATTGTTTTCTTGTAGACTTTTCATTACCCAAACTAGTAACATCATCAGTGGTAGTAAGGAATGAGGTTTGGTCTCACTTTATCATTTCTCTGCTGTGGCCAGGGGGGCATTTGCCCAGATTCGCCTGGTGCACCAATTGCGATCCTACCTGGATTGGGAGGCCCTTAGAACAGTCACTCACGGCCTTGTGACCTCAAGACTGGACTACTGTAACGCGCTCTACATGGGCCCCTTGAAGAGTATTCGGAGACTTCAGCTTGTCCAGAATGCAGCCGCGCGAGCGATTGTGGGTGCACCTCGGTACACCCAGGTTACACCTATCCTCCGCGAGCTGCACTGGCTGCCTGTTGGTCTCCAGACTCGCTTCAAGGTGCTAGTCGTTACTTTTAAAGCCCTACATAGTATTGGACCTGGGTACTTGAGAGACCGCCTCTTGCCAATTACCTCCCTATGACCATTTTAGGCCTCCTCCGAATTCCATCTGCTAGCCAGTGTCGACTAGCAACTCCCCGGGGGAGGGCCTACTCTGTGGCTGCTCTGGTCCTCTGGAATGATCTCCCCGTGGAGATCCAGACCCTCACCACCCTTCCGGCTTTCCGCAAAGCCACTAAGACCTGGCTGTTTCGGCAGGCCTGGGGCTGATGAGTTCCCAGCCCCACTTGAATTATTGCGACTGTCGTTGTGTTTTAATTTGCTTGGTTTCGTTTGTTTTTCTTTGTGTACTCCCCTTCCCCTCTGTTTGTTAGCCGCCCTGAGTCCCTTGGGAATAGGGAGGCATACAAATTGAATAAACATAAACACAACATAAACATATTCTAGTAGCTTTCCCTGTCAGTATTGATGGAAATGGTCTTGGAGTCTCTTTGGTTGGACTATTTACTGTTCATTTGTTTGGCAGTTCCTTGATTGGGGTATTGTTTACTTCTTGACTATTGGTCTGATGCTAATCTTGGTATTAAATCTATGCTCATCTGAATGTTGATTTCTGCTGGGGAGGTGTTTTTGTCATTTTTCTCTCCTTTTGCTTTGCTGACTGTCTCTTTGCACTGTATGTAGATGTTGCATATGTCTATGTGTCAATTGATGGCCAATTTGTAAACTTGCCAAGCTTCCAGGAATTCTTTGTTGTTTTTCGACTTGGCTTGGTCTAGGATGGTCCCAGTTTCCCAGTTGAAACTATGGTTAAGTCTGTCTCTATGTTGGGAAATTACAATTTTCATCACGTCTTCTGACTACTAGTTAGTGTTTATGGACCCGCTCTGCCCGGACCCTGAGGATGTGGTTTGTTTGGTCTATATTGGGAATCTATCCCCCCCTGAAGTTTATGAACTTTATATAGTAAGCCATAGTTAAACAAACCATGTTTGTAAAGCTGTAGTCTGCATTTAGTCATAGCAATCTATTCACACCATAAACATCTGTTAACTTCCCCACTTTGAACTTCTATGAAAATTGCCAGGGATCTTTCCACACTTCCCCAATGGCTTCCCCAATGTCTGAATAAAAGAATTAAAAAATTATTATTATTATTATTATTATTATTATTATTATTATTATTATTAAAGAACTGAAGGCAGAAAACATATCAAATACTCATTCCTCTTCCTATTTTATTTAACTAAATCAGAATAGACAAGATAAATATAGCCAGTATTCCCCAACTTGGAGCCCACTCTCATTGTCCCCAATGGGTCAATGGCAGGCAGGGAGTAATGGGGTTTGTAATCTCTCACATCTGGATTGTGCCTGTTAAAGGCCAAGCTATCCACTTTTGGAGTTCCACATCAAAAGCAGCCCTTGGCATGCAGCTGATTTTATATGCTTTAACACCAGGGCTTTTCACATCCCTTCTTGACAGCAACACCAAAGAATCTTGTCTTACCTTAAGGACTAATAAATTTAAGGTGGCATCAATTTTTATGGATGGCAGAGGAACCTTTCTTCAGAAGTGACTCTTTGCAGACACAGCTCTTGAAATGGTAACCGAAAGAACTGCCATTCAGAATATTCTTTCCCCATCCCCAACTGTCTTGCTGGTGACTCAAAACTGACCAAAAAAAGGATGCTTAAAACACAGCCTGGGAACCAGACCAGGATAGCACTAGAGGAACAAGGGGGAAAATTAAAGAACATTCCGTATCACTGATAAGGAAAGCTTCTTTGCAACTTTTTATTTACCGGTACAGAACCTAGCCGTTAGGAAAATGCAACACATGCCAGCGGGCATGTGCTAGGGCTGGCATATGGCTAGGTAAGACTATCAGCTGAGGTTTTCGGTCTTGCCATCGCGGAGGTAGGGAAGGCTGGCAGATGTGCATTAATTCTGTTTTTGAAACTGGGTTGTGACTTTGGAGCTCCAGCCCCTTTTATAGTTTTCCCAATTAGGAACGGCTGCCTGACGTCACGGCTATCTGGGATTGGTTGTGCAGATCCGACACTCAAGGGGAGCCACACAGCCAGAGAAACTTTTAAAAGACTGGTCCCCCCCCCCTCCCCGCCAGTCTGAACTGCCTGAAAAAGGTTAGTTCTTACCTAGGCGTACTAGCAGCTTGCTCAGCCTGCCTGTTTTCTCTCTCCCGAGAGGGGAAAACCACTGAACTACAAAATCAGCCCCTGCTGCAGGCTTCCAGCTATTTTCCGCGAGCTCCCTCGCCTAACGATGTATTCTTCTTACTCGGTGCAAGAAACTTTTTGACTGAACTTGCCTCGCACGGTGCAAAGGCAACGCGGGAAGGCGGTGGATGAGACGCCGAATCTAAAGCACTTTGATTTGTGGGGGTGGGGGTGGGGTGGGGTGGGTGAAAGGAGCCGCACTTTCCAAGAGCAACAGAGGGGGATTGCAAAGCGCTAAGGGACTCCGTGCGTTTCTTTTGTCTGCGCCGAAAGTTGGTGGGAATTTGCCCGGCGGCAGAGAAGTCCCTGGAATTGGAGGAGATGGCTTGGATCAGGTGGGCTTTCCTGTTCTGTGCCTGCGCCTTTTGGTGCCCAGGGCTTGACGCTTCCGAAAAGGCGAAGGTGAGGACGGTCACCTACGTGCTGCAGCCGGGAGCGTCTCAGAGCCGCTGGCAGAGCGGAAGGCAGCAGCAGCGCCTGTTCAACCTGGAGCTGGCGGATTCTCCTTACGGCAACTCTTGGCGGCGCAGCAGGCGCAGCAGCAGCTTGGAGCGAACTCGCCGGATAATCAAACCAGGCAACCCCGGCGTGCAGCTCCGCTTAGGTCCCACCGTGCGTCTTCAACACAAACCTGCCGGCATCCACACGGCAGCCTCCTCATCTTCTTCCACCTCCTTCGCCAGAGCTGGAAAAATCGTCTTGCGCTCCAAGACCCAGCAGCGCCAGAGCAACGGCACCGCCGGCGCTAAGATCCACCCTAAAGCCCATCTGCGGCAGCTGCAAGGGTAAGGAGACAACGGCGACGCTCTCCCGCCTGGCCAAGGTGCTCTCGCCATTTGGGAGTGTCTAACCTTCCCCCCCACTCACCCACTTCCACCCGGGCCACTTAAGATCGCGCATGACTGGCAGACCCATAATCCGATGCATGATGCTCACGTTGCTTAGGGTTTCCCACAATGCCGTTCTATCCCCATTTTTCTCCCCAGAGTGCAGTTCCTGTAATTCCCAAACAGAATGACCCGAAAGAGATGGAGGTGATTAGGAATTTTGAAAGTGGTAGCATAATATCTCTGGACAGCATCATGTGTTGGTCCTGTTATTTAGAATCACTTCCAAAGCCCGGTGTTGTCCAGATGGAGGGAAACAGCAAGGCCAGTCCGCGCTTGGGTGAATTCTAGGAGTTAAGGTCCAGAAATATCTGGAAAATAGCAAGTTAGGAAAAGCTGCTTTGACTGTGGTTAAAAGGACAGTGTGAAAAGGAGCAGGGGCAGAAACTCCCTTCTAAAGTTTTGGCTTAGTTGTCATTCACATAAATGAACCATAGCTATAGAAACTGAAAGAATAATTTAAACACATGGTGTATATAAGTCTTTTGAGTTCATGGTTTTTGTAGAGGAGCATGTTAAACTGGAGATACTTCTGGCTGAATGTTCATATAAATACCTGCTCCTTACTTGGATAAAAGAGTGAATTGTTTGTCAACACTATCCTTGAGGCACGTACAGCTGTCAAATTAAAAAAAGGGCTTGGTGGTTCCCTAGTTTATACAAATACAGAAAGTCCTCTACTTATGATTGGTCACTTAACAACCATTTGAAGTTACAACAGACCTCCCCAGATCTACTTATAACCTGTTTTTGGAGTTAGGATGGTTGCATAAACTCCTGTGGCGATGTGATCACACTTGGGTGCTTGGTAATTGGCTCACCTTTACAGCCATTTGCAGCATCCTGTATCAGGTGACCATGATTTGCAACATCTTTTATGGGTTTCCGGCATTTACTTCTGGTAAAAAAGCCTATTTGTGAAAATCGATAAATGTTAATCGTTTAACGACCTCCTGTTTACTTAACAACCATTGTATAAAATGGTCAGAAATTCAAATGCAATCATGTGACACCTCAATTTATGACTGCAACAACTTAAGACTGTAATTCCAGGCTCAGTTACAATCATCAATTGAGGACTACCTATAGTACTTTAGATGAAAATGTGTTAAGCTATTTTCATATGATGCGTAAATCCATCTCATATGGTTAATTTAATAATGTTATAATAGAAAGCAGGTTCTTCTTTGAAACAATATTCTAATACAACTCTTTTCTCTTGAATCTTTTTCCACTTCAAAAATTATGGAGGACCCTCAAAAAGCTTTTGTTTGTATGAATTATATTAATAGATATTCACTATATTAAAAATTAAAATTGATGCATTTGCTGCCACTATAGTTTTTTTTACTATAGGGTGATGGGGTTTTAATATTGTGTTCTTTTTCAACATAGGTTGGCAAATAATTTTGATTTAGTTAATCTCTGAAAGGATCTTGGGGGACCCTTAGGGGTCCTAGGACCACACTTTAAGAAGTACTTGCCTAATTCATTAAATCATGGATTCAAATATAGTAATGGTCCAGTTAAAGGTTTGCTTGATTATATTTTAAGTAGTTAGTATGATTAAATATCTTTATTCTTTGCAGTAATCAACCATAGTTTTAAAGGGAAAAAGTCAACTTTACTTTTAGATGACAAAATCACATTCAGCTTATTTCAGTAGAAGCATATACTATGTTGGACAAACAGAGGGAATGCCTCTTACAAATTAGCACACCTCTTTCAATATGTTTGAAAGTCTTTGTGTTAAAAGATAATATTTTGCTTGAATTTGTATATCACTCTTATTTCTTTAAAAAATGTAATGATTTAGATATCATATTCAGTGTTTTGGGAACCTTACTCTTAATACCATTTATAATGATCACTGATTAAATTCTTGAGGGAGAAACTCAGACATGTTTTAAGTCACCCACTATTTTACAATATATGGGCATTTGCAAGAGCATTCCATTTAAGCTTGTGGAAGCCTAGTTTGTACCTGCAACAAAAGATGGCAGAAGTAATTCTTAAACTTGGATAAGTACTCAAACTTTCATTGATGGGACCTATCGGTGATATGGTTTATCTGCTACCTCAATGCAGAAAAGCCAAAAATTATCCATAAGGATTATAAAATCATAATATTAAATATTTGTCCTCAGCTGGCCTTTATTTATGCCCCTAAAAATGTTATTGGTCCACCTGGCATGAGGTGGAGTAGCCAATTTGGTCCCAGTTTTCATTTATTTGTTTATTTTGACTTCCTTTTTCCTTTGGCTTGTGGGAGGTAGATTGAGCCCACTGTGGTCAGAGACGTTCAGCTTTGGGTCCTTAATCTTAGAGAAGGTGGTGAGAATGTAAACAGCTGAGGCATTTGGATGCCTCTAGTCCTTTTCATGCTTATGCAGCCAAGAGAGATGTGCCTCTAGGTCACATACAATGAAAGTGAGGTAACCACAGAGGAAAAAAGAAAGCCCTCTCACAGACAGTCAGGAAAGACCTATTGCCTTCTAAGTACTGAAGAATCTATTCTTATTTGGAACATTTATAATTACTTTCCTTCAGGCCCGAAATCCGCCACCCCTCCTGCCTACCCCTAGCATTCCACTGAAGTGTCAGCCCAACCGCTCCCCCCCTATTTTCTCCCTGTTTTAGTCTCTTGTTATAGTTCTAGCCGGCTTTTTTAGCTCATTCCCCCTCCCTCTCCCTGCTTTGAAAGGGTCCCCAAGGAGAGAAAAATAGTGAGCTATTGAAATGCAGCAGAATTTATTGGCGACGTCTGCACCTGGCAGTTGATCCTTTCCTCTACTATTTTTTTGCAGGGTGAATGTCTGTGGTGGGCAATGCTGTCACGGCTGGAGCAAAGTTCCTGGGTCCCAGAGGTGCACCAAACGTAAGTAACCATGTGGAAGGATAAGCTTTTAAACATGAAACAAAGGCCTCTCTCCAAAGTAGAAAAATAGTTACTGGACCTTGCATAGTCCTGCAGTATGCAGGAGGATACAAGGCCTGAAATGATGGCCTAAAATCTCCCTCAGATACTTGTCATGAGAAATTTACCATGCTAGCGGCCTAATTTTATATTCAGTCCTACTTAAATATTATTTATTTATTTATTTATTTAATTATTTTTGTTTACTTATTTATTAATTTTGCTGCCTCTTTTGCTGCAATTAAAATAATGCACCCTTTATGAATTATACAAATCTGAGAGACTTCTGTACCAGGTCACAAAATGAATTTGTGCTAGGAAATGTAACCCCCCCCCACACACTTTCCTTTGGGATTTGACAGGTCACAGCATGACAGTCCCAATGGTTTTTATACTTAATATTTTAAACTTTGGATATTGGATTGCTTTGCATGTAGATCTCTCCATCCTTAATGACATTTAAGTGACTTCCTACATCTGGTTCAGATTTCCATAACTTCCTCCCAATGAAACAGGGTCTTTCTGGTGGTGAACTTATCTCTTAATGGGAGAGAGGTTTAAATATTGATATCACGGGAGAGAGGTTTAAATGTTGATGTCATGTTTGTGTTAGAGGAGCCTTAATCATCCTGTTTTAATTCCTCCCCACTTTCTAAATCACTAGGGTTCAAAATAGGAATGGCTTCTTCTCTTAAATGCAAGAGTTTGACTGTTCCTGAACAAAAAGCAGATATTTTGCAGAACAGCAACTGAAGGCTATTAAAACATTTTGCAGTCAGAGGTTTCTCTACTGAACTCTGTGTAGCAGATGTGGGATGAGGGTCTATTTGTCCTGTCCTGCATGAAAGCCAAAAGAGGGAGCAGTTTGTTTTCTGACCTGGGATGTGAAAAGCAAAGTTTCTTCTTCAGCACATATTATATTGCCACAATAGTTGGCTGGAGGTGAGGGGCAGGTAGCTCTTCATTCACCTAGTCTTCATCGAGGGAGCAATGAAAAACAAAACTATATTAAGATAAAGCAAGTTCAGCTTTCTAAAGAAATCTCTGGAGATATACAAATTCAAAGCCCTCTTTTCAGTCCCTCCAATAAATCCATAATGGTAGAACTGATACAAGGAAAACATTTCAGCAAAAGGACTCGAGTGAAAAATTTGTTTTGAGTCTTTTCTTTACATTTCAGATTTTGAGACAGCAAGAAACAATAACATATAAAACATTTTGAAGCTGAAGTACATGTGTCAGATTGCAATCAGAGTGCAGTTAAAATGATATGCACATCATGATGTCATCAGATGTTGCCTTTATGTATGTTGGTGCAAGTGTGCAGCCATGGTAACTTGTGCTATCATGTCATTGTATGCGTGCTTCATTTGCCACCTCGTGAGTACTCGTGAAGTAAAACTGTTCTGAATTTGAAACACCTTATCTTAAATGAGAAAAAAAAACTGTTTCAAACATGGAATAGGCTGTTTTGATTATTCTGAACGTGTTTCACGTTCCAAACAGATAATTTTGCATTCAAAACAGGTGTTCTGAGCTTGGAATACTTCCAAACTATTAAAACAGCCTGGGACAGGGCATTCTGAACTCAAAATTAGGTGTTTTGAATTTGATGCAGTTCGTGTTCCAGAATTATTTTATCCACCCAGCAAGAAACCTACCTAGTGTCAGTAAAGAAAACCTTACTTTAGTCTGGTCCTCTGGCTAGACCTATAATAGAATTGGATTAGATTATGGAATACCTGGTACACAAATATTGCAATTGTATGAAAGAAAGGAGAGGGTGTCCCCAGTATAGTTAGGAAAAACATCAAAACTGTACACCAAGTTACCTCAGGATTCTTAAAGGATTTTGTCATGTACGCCTTACCTTAGTCATGAAATTTTACTGTAGGTATAAATGTTGTCAACTTCTGCATACAACCTTCTCTTCTATTTCAATCACCTGTTTTAATTCTACAAAAATCTATTATAGAGGAAAAGATAAAATAATTGCTGAGATTCAGTGTTACACTCTAAATATATCACATAACCAGTGGTGGGATTCAAAAATCTTTACTACCAGCTCTGGGAGCGTGGCTTGGTGGGTGTGGCGGGGGAAGAATACTGTAAAATCTCCATTCCCACCCCACTCCAGGGAAAGGTTACTACAAAATCCCCATTTCCTCCCGATAAGCTGGAACTCAGGAGGCAGAGAATAGATGGGGGTACCGGTTCTCTGAACTACTCAAAATTTCTGCTACTGGTTCTCCAGAACTGGTCAGAACCTGCTGAATACCACCTCTGATGTAAACCCAAAGAACTTAGCCCCAGGGATACTCGGTGGCTACTTTCAGTTACCTCTGGAAAGATGCATGAAGCAATTCCTTTGAATGCTTCCAATATATACCGGTATCAAAGGAATAAATACACAGACTGCCTCTGTTACAGTTCTTACTGGGAAGACTTTTAATTTTAATTTTATTAATTTTAATGTTTTATGAAAATGATATTGACAAATGGCTTTTATGAGCAAACCTTAATATAATCCTTGTGACCCCCAAGATCTTGCTTCTAATTTTAGTATGACTTTGTTCATTTTTCTCAGCACTGGCAGGAGACAGACCCATGTGTATCTCACTGAATAGAAAATTAATGTTTTAATGCTTTGCACACAAACATGGTATTTATGCAGTATGTTATCAGTTGTTATTCCTTTGTAATATCTTTTAAGAAACGTTGGCTAACATTTTCAAACATCTATTGAAAAATTTAGAAAAATACAGGGAAGAAAGCCATAGTCCCATGCCAGTGAAATTACTGACTTCCTTTCCTCTTTCCAACATCCTATCAATTAATATTTATTAATATTTAATATAATGAATGATTCATCTTTTCAGCTCAAAGGGCTAGAAATGTTTCTAAAAATATCTGGTTTGCCATGATTTTCACAGTCCTTGCGGTGTTAATATCGAAGTCTGTATTAATGCAGTATTTTCACAGAATGAACAGATATTGCATTATACAGAGGAAAATGGCGACAGGTGGGGAAAAGTTAATTGGCTCCTGCCCACCTGGTCTTCATATGATGCTGTTTCCTTTGTTCCTACTGCTGAAATTGTTTCTATCAGTCTGGCTGGCAGATGTCCTGCAAAGACCTTGATTTTACATAGTCAGAAATAAATGTTTCTGTTTCATTCCACATTTACATATAGAGATATATCCAATGCATTCCTGATGAGAATGTCTGTCTCCCAGCCTGCATGCAGAAGTAGAAATGCTTTATTGGGGACACACTATAATCTAGTACATTCCCATCCCAGACGGAAAATAATCTGCCTTTAATGTGCAACAAAGCAATGGCTTTATGAGTCTGAGCATCTGTTGCTGAAGCATATGTTATTACAACAACGCATTTGCATTTTGATATGCATTCCTTAAGGTCCATGTTGAGGTTCATGTTGAAAGCTTTCATCTCTCAGGGCATGCCTTAATGGCCCATTCTTCCTTCCTCTTCTTAAGAAGTGAAGCAACTTATTTTTGTAGCTAACTGGTAGTGATCCCTTCTCCCTACAGCTGCAAAAGTTCACTAATGCTTTGTGTTGGTTTATTCACCGGTATAACTACTTGTATTGAAATTCGTTTCTTTCTACCATTTCTTGTGTTTGGAGAGTTTCTAATATGTGTATGTTAATGTAAGTGTATGTTAAGATTGTGATGGGTTTTGATTTTAATAGTGTATTTTTAACCATGGTAAATATGGTAGCTCTAAAATATATCATATTTTTCGGACTATAAGATGCACTGGAGTATAAGACGTACCATGATTGTGAAGAGGTAAATTTAAAAAAAGGTTTTTGCATTCTGCAGACATCCCAAACCCTCTGCATGTCTTGTTTTTTGCCCCCCCCCCCCAAAAGGCCATGCAGAGCTTTGGGAGGCTTGTAGAGTGCCCCTGGGGCTGGGCAGGGGGGCAAAAACCAGCAAAAAATGGGGCATTTTTTGCAAAAATAAAATAAAGGGCATGGGAGGCTTGTAGAGTGTTCCTGGGGGCTAGGGGAGGGCAAAAATGAGCAAAAATGATCCATTTTTGCACCCCCAGCACCCAGGAGCACTTTGCAAGCCTCCCAAACCCTCTGCACATCTTGCAAAGGGGGCCAAAATGATGTATTCACTGTATAAGACCCACCCAGATTTTCACCCTCTTTTGGGGGGTAAAAAGGTGCATCTTATACTCAGAAAAATACAGTAGTAAGCAAATAAAACTATCTTGCTTTGGAGTTTTCCTTCTAGGCACTGAAAAAGGAAAATGGCAACTTATTGCTGTTATCAAATGGTAAATTGCCAATCTATACATTATGTGGCAATCTGGAATCTTCACTCCAGGGATGCATTCTCCTACATATACAAATTCAATATTGAGAAAGTAACATTGGAGCTCTGCCTACTGGCTTTATCTTTCATGTTAGATGCATTTAATAAGTGCAAGCGTTTGACCTATTTACAGATGTCAAACTGGAAGAGATATGGTAGAGAATCCCCAAACTGATATTTGTAAATATTATCTGTTCTGAGGCAAAAGAGCATATGTTTAGTTCAAGTCAAATAAACTGTTGAAGAAGAAAAGCATGCATTGGCTGGCTTTGTAAGATAGCCAAAAATGACCATTGATACAAGTTAAACATGGGAATTTACTGAATGTGCAGAAAACGAAATGAATATCAAAATAATATAACACCAATAGAATACCGGGAAGGAAGAACATTACGTGGTCAACTTCTGCACAAGATTGAAAGGAAAGCGGTAAGGATAAAACCTGAAAATGGCTAACAACTGGAACATTAAAAAAAAAAGAAACTGAAGGCTTGATTTTGGCTGCTCAAGAGCAATCTATTTCAACTGATGCAATCTAAAGCCAGAACTGAAAAAAAATCATCACATGATTCAAAGCACAGATTGTGCAAAAAAGCAGAAGAAACACTCAATTATACATACTCAATTCATGCAGAAGATTGTGCAAATTGATTATAAACAAAGACATAACACCAAGGCCAAAATGATTCACTGGTACAACTGAAAAATTATCACGTGCCACTAATGAAAAATTGATTGGAATATAAGAGTTGAAAAGTAGTAAAAAATGAGTAGATTAAAACATTTGTGGGATTTCCAAATACAAACTGGAGCACCACTTGAACACTGACAACATTGACAAAATCACCATCAGTCAATTTCATAAGGCAGCTTGGGAAGGACTCAGTAAATGGACAAATACAAAATTCAGTCTCTATATCTGGCTGACTGATAATATATTAAATGTATATGCTGCATTACTACCAGTGACTCTGGGTGGTTAGGACTAGTATCCTTCCCATGCATGGAGCTTGCACGTGGGAGAAATGAACTGGTTGGGCCTCTAGAGTCTGACATCACCATGACTTAAAGTTTCTTTATCGTTTTCATGTGGTGAGTTTTTAAAAATAATACGGTCTGCTGTTCACCATATTTTAAAGACCCATTGGAAAGATAAACTTCTCCAGGATGTGGTAAATTCCTTGTGGCTGTGCATTCTTAAGAATTACTGACCACATGAAAATGACTCTGACACTTTAAATGTAATGCAAACATTGGACCTTAAGCAGTACGCACTGAGTCCTGATGAGCAGGAACTGTATATATGCTCCATGTATCGGGTGTTGGTCAAATGAGAAGACAGCCCACATGTTATCTTTATGATGCAGAAGCTATTAAAAACATCCTTTATGTTTTGAGTTCTTCATGCTGCTATAATATATAGTCATGGTCACATGTGATTCTTTCAATAGCCTGGAAACTTTCCACATGAATGAACCCTGTCCTTGGTGTTAGAATGGAAACTAATAAGGATAACTGTGAGCTAATCCATTCCACATACACATTAACTGTAGAATCAGCCTTTTTATCTATGGACACAGTTGGAATTTTGAGATAATTTTGAGTGGTCTCTACTTGTATTCTCTTGAGATATGGATCCTGTCAGACATATCACGCTGCTTTAAAAAAAACACCCAGTTTATTCAGTTTTCATTTTCTAGCAAGTGCAGCCTAAAAGGATTGACACATGATATAAGAGAAATGCAAAAGAAGAATCTTTTGGTTCCAAGCAGAGGCTGATTGCAGAGAGACAGAAGAGATGATGAAAGGACTGAATGATTGAAATGATTATATTAATCATATAAGAGTGGGTAAAGTAAAAAGAGATTTAGTGTTGTTGGTACAGACACCTGTGGAACTCTGGCTATTCCATCTCACTAATGGATGAATCAGGGATATTTGATAGACAAAAAGCATTCTGGAAATTCTTTGGATCAGTTTGTATTCAGTCTTGGATCTAAGTACTGAAGGTTTTGGGATTTAAGGGACTGTGTTGCAGATGGGATACACAGTCATGATGGTGGATGGGGCCATGTATATATGTGTGTGTATGTGTATGTGTATGTGTGTGTATGTATATATATATGTCTGTCTGTCTGTCTGTCTGTCTCTCTCTGTGTGTGTCTATGTTTGTGTGTGTGTATATATATATATGTGTATGTGTATGTGTATATATATATATATATATATATATATATATATATATATATATGTATATGTATATATGTGTGTATATGTATGTGTGTATTTTTTTATTTTTATTTTTTATTTTTGTTTTTTATTATATAGACAACAATGGGAAGGGGAGAGGATGGAAAGAAAAAAAAGGGGGGGGGAAGGGAAAACCCATCTTCACATACAATATGTCGTTTAATCACAGGTGCATCCCTACTAAGTTTATACATCCCGTATCTCTCTATTGTATATTTAATAAGCACCACAATAAGCTAGGGTTTGAAAAACAAAAAACAACAAAGTAAAACAAGGGAGAGAGGAAGGAAAAGAAAAAAAAAAGTTCAAAAAGAGAAGGGGAAAAGAAAGGGGGAAGAAAGGGGTGGGGGGAGGGGGGAAGGCCAAAAAGGACAAAAAAGGTCCAAAAAGGAAGGGGGAAGAAAAAACAAAACAAAACAAAAACAGAACAAAACAAAACAAAACAAAACAAGAAAAAAAAAAAAAACCATCATCACATGCAGCATGTCGTTTGATTACAGTTGTTTTAACATCTACATCTTCAAATAATATTTACCATCTCAGATATTCCCTCTAATGTAACTAAAGGTCTCATTTTCCTTCTACAATATATATTCAGTTAACATTAACATTATTTTCCCCCAGAGAGTATACTTCTATTCATTGTTAATCTTACATTTCATACCTTCAAACAGAGATCTTATTCCTTCATTGTTCAACAAGGCATCGCTGCCTATATATACCCGTTTTCATTTGTTCCCCTACTAAAATTACCTTATCAGCAGCGAAATGTCATTATAATAAATTCTTAATCTTGTACATTATATCACCAGACCTTATATTAGTACTTCCATATATCATTGTTGAATTATTTCACAGCATAATTATATCATCATTTACTTTTTCCAATTAAGGCATAAGTATATCATTTTTCATTTCCAAAATTTTGTTCTTTTTCCCTTAGCCATTGATAAAACAAGTCCCATATCTTATAAAATTGTTCATCCTCTTGCTCTCTAATTTCAAATGTCAATTTACTCATTTCGGCACAGTCCATTATTTTTCGAATGATTTCTTCCTCTTTTGGTATTGTTTCATTTTTCCAGTTTTTTGCAAATACAATTCTGGCTGCTGTTACAACATTTACAATCAAATATTTTAAGTCTTTGTTGTAGGTTTCTGGTAAGATTCCCAGTAAAAAGACCTCTGGTTTAAAGTCTATTTGTTTATGTATCATTTTCTCCAACCACATGTGGATTTTAGTCCAGTATCTTTTGGCTTCAGTGCAAGTCCACCACATGTGGTAGTATGAACCAGGTATCTGGTGACATTTCCAACACTTTTCTGATTTATTCTTAAACATTCTTGCGATTCTGGTCGGGGGTAGATGCCACCTATAAAACATCTTATACAAGTTTTCTCTATATGCAGTAGACATTGTCATTTTATAATTTTGAGACCACAATTTCTGCCAATTCTCTAAATCAATCCCATACTTAAAATTTTTCCCCCAAGCAATCATAGTTTCTTTAACTTGTTCTTCATGCAATTTAAACTCCAATAAATATCCATATAGTTTTTTAATTATTTTTTCATCGGTACCTGTTAGAATTTTATCTAGCTCAGTCATTTTATTATATAGACCTTTAGTTTTTCTATCTTCATTATATCTAGATTGTATCTGTACATATGAATACCAGTTCATTTCCATCCCTTCTTGCTTCAACTCTTGACTAGATTTGAGCTCACCCTCTGCATTCAATAATTCTATATATCTAACTGTTTGTTCCTTTTTATATATTATCGGATACGAAAATGCTTCAATTGTTGATGTCCAGACTGGAATTTTTAAATAATGTAATTTTTTAATCTTTTCCCAATTTAACAACAACGCCTCCCTTATATAATGTCTTCTAAAGTAACCATGTGGTTTAGTTCCCTTATACCATAAGAAAGCATGCCATCCCAACAGCAAATCGTGACCTTCTACGTTCAATAATCTAGAGTTTTTTAATGATATCCACTCCTTAATCCACATCAGGTTTGCCGCCTGATAGTATAGCTCCCAATCGGGTAAACCAAAACCTCCTCTTGATCTAACATCTTGTAGTAATTTAAGCTTTATTCTAGCTTTTTTCCCTTGCCAAATAAATTTCAAAACTATTTTATTTAAGTCTAAAAAAAAGTCCTTACCCAGTCTAATTGGGATTACCTGAAACAGATATAAAATTCTAGGTAGGATGTTCATTTTAATTGTAGAAATTCTTCCCATCATTGATAAATGCAAGTTTCCCCATTTCTCCAGATCGATTGCTATTTGTCGTTTTAATCTGATATAATTATCCTCTTTGAGAGTGCTACATCTAGGTGATAAATGTATCCCCAGATATTTAATTTTACTTGTGTTTTGAATCTGCAACATTTCTGACAACTGATCCTTTTGTGTGGCTGGGATATTCTTTGTCATGATCTTTGTTTTATCTTTGTTTATTTTCAAGCCTGCTACTTCTCCATATTCCTCTATTCTTTCTAACAATTTGGGTGCAGTTTCTAATGGGTCTTCAAGGATGAAAACTAAGTCGTCTGCAAACGCTTGCAGTTTATACTCTTCTCTCTTAATTTTCATTCCTCTTATTTCTTCTTCTTCTCTGATCTTTCTATTTAAGACCTCTAGTGTTAGGACAAAGAGTAGCGGAGATAGTGGGCAGCCTTGTCTTGTACCTCTCTTTATTTCAATCGGTTCTGTTAGTTCTCCATTTACCATTATCTTTGCTGCTTGTTTCTGGTATATCGTTCGTATACTTTGAGTGAATTTCTTGCCAAAGTTCATCTGCTCCAGTTGCAAAAACATAAACTGCCAATTCACATTATCAAAGGCCTTCTGCGCATCGAGGAACATCAGTGCCAATTGTTTTTCTGGGTGGGCCTCATAGTATTCCAAGGTATTCAAAATTATTCTCATATTGTCTTTGATTTGTCTTTTAGGTAAAAAGCCATTTTGATCTGAATGGATAAAGCCATTTAAATATTTTTTAAGCCTCTCAGCTAGTATAGATGCAAATAGCTTGTAGTCTGAGTTTAATAAAGAGATTGGTCTATAATTCTTGATTTGTGTTAAATCAGTCTCTTCCTTGGGTAGTAATGTGATGTACGCTTCTGACCATGACTTCGGTATTTGGTTCTCAGTCATCACTTCATTCATAACTTGTAGGAGTGGGAGGGTCAATATTTCTTCAAATGTTCTGTAGAATTCCACGGGTAGACCATCTGGTCCTGGGGCTTTCCCACTATTTTGTTTTTTAAGTGCCTCTGTTAGCTCCATCATTGTTATTTTACTTTCTAACATTGTTCTAGTTTCATCTGGTACCTGGGGGAGATTGGCATCTTGTAAATACTTTTTGACTCGTCCCTCCTCCACCTTCTCTTGTTCATAAAGTTTAACGTAATAATCATGTATAATTTTTTTCTTTTCTGTATTTCCATATTGAATTTCTCCTTGTTTGTCTCTTAGTTGTAGTATTTTCTTTGTTTCTCTCTCTTTTTTCATCTTATATGCTAACCACCTGCCTGGTTTGTTCGCATTTTCAAAATAATTCTGTTTGGCACTTCTAATTTTTTGTGCCAATTCTTCTTTTTCTAATAAGTCCATTTTGTGTTTAATTATATCCATCTTTATTTTAACATCTTTTTTTTGTGGTGCTCTCTGTAGATCTCTTTCAAGTATTTTATAGTCATTGTCTAAAGCTTTATGCATTTGTCTTTTTTTGGAGTTTCTCTTCCTTGTATAGTCTATTGTCAAACCTCTAATAACAGCCTTCATTGTGTCCCAGAGATTCTGCAACGACGTATCTTCTTTCCTATTTTCTTTAAAAAAAAGGACTAACTCTTTTTCCATTTTTTGTACATACTCTTTTTCTTTCAATATAGTGTTATTTAGTGTCCATCTAGATCTTACCCTTTGTCCTTTCCATTTAATTAAAATTGGATTATGGTCCGCCCAGGTGCTAGCTTCGATCTCAATTTCTTTTATGTTGGAGCTCAGGTCCGCTGAAACCCATATCATGTCTATTCTGGAGAGTGAAGAATGTCTATTTGAATAGAAGGTATATTGTTCTTTTTTAACGTTTCTTTCTCTCCATATATCTTTTAAATTTAGTTCATCTGTCATCCTAAAAAAGGATTTTGGCAGAGGCTTCCTGTTTAATTTTTTTGTTTTATGTGTTTTGTAGTCCATATTTGGATTCACAATGCCATTAAAGTCTCCCATCATACAAATATCAGCATAGTCTAGTTCCAAAACTTTTTGGTGTAGTTTTTTGTAGAATTCATCTTGTTTTTCATTAGGGGCGTAGATTCCAATTAGGAGTGTCTTTTTGGTATCCATAATTTCCACCATCAAAATTCTTCCCTCTTCCTCTGCGTATACTACTTTTGTTGGGATGTTGCCTTTAATGTAGAAGACCACTCCTCTTTTCTTACAATTTGCCAATGATGAAAACATTTTCCCAAGCTTTGGTTGAGTTAATAAATATTCATATTTCTTTTGGATATGTACTTCTTGCAGACAAATTATGTCAAGTTGTAACTTCTCTAGTTTATGAAATACTTTCTTCCTTTTAGCTACCGAATTGAGTCCATTAATGTTAATTGTAATCATTTTTCTTTCTTCCATGTTTATACTTTATATACAGGGTTTATTGCTCTAGTGGATCTAGGTTCTCGTTTTTCTTTGCAGCTCCCATTCCCTATCTCCCCTTTTTTCTCACTTCCACCTACTGCTCCTTCTATTTTTTCGGTCGCGGTTACAGGTGGTTCCAGTATTTGTATCACTGCATCGTCTTTCCCAGCTTTCTCCGCCGTTTCTCTAAAGTATTCTTCGTAGAAAGCTTCTGCCTTCTCAATTGTATCTATCCTGTGTCTTTGTCCTTGCCAAGTACATAATAAACCTTCCGGTATGAGCCATCTGTAGTTAACACCTTTTTTTATCAATACTTTGGTCAGAAATTGATATTCTCTTCTCCTCTCTCTCACCTCTCTTGGGATTTGTTTAAGTACTACAATCTCCTTTCCTTTATATTCTAGTTTTCTGTCTCTCATTTTCTGTAGGATTTGTGATTTAATTGTTTTCTTAGTAAATCTTACATGCACTTCCCTTGGAAGAGCATTTCTCATTGCATACCTTGTGTATACTCTAAAAGTCTCATCAATTGTTTCTTTTATTTGGTCCTGGGACATCCCCAGAACATCTATCAAAATATTTGAAATTATCTGGACTAAGTCCTCTCCTTTTTCTTCTTCTATGTTTTGGAATCTTAAAAAAAATTCAGACCTGTCCATCTCCCATCTTAATATTCCACTGCTCTCTCTTTCTACATCACTTAGTCTAATCTCTAACTTTTCAGTTTTCTTCTCTCCTTCTTGAATCTTATTTTCGATTTTTTGAATCCTATTTTCATATTTCAGCATCCAGTTGTGTATACTTTCTACTTTTCCTTCCATATTATCAACCTTTTGAGCCATATTTAAATTTTGTTGTTCCATTGCCTCCATTTTTTTTACAAGGGTATCGTTTCCTGCTTGCATTTTCTGCATCATTTGTATAAGTATTTCAAAGTTGGCTTCCTTCTCTTTTTCCTGATGAGACGTCATCTGTGTTGTCCTCTGGCCTCCCGCAGGTGAGAAGGCAGGGGTTGATGTAAGGCCAGAGGCAGCTGCTTTTCTACTCATAGCCAATTAGTATTAGAGGGTAGGGGGTTATAAGTATAGTGGATTAAGTACGTAAAGTACACAAAGGAGAGGTGGGGAATATAAGATAAGGGGGGAGGGAAAAAGGGAAGGAAAAGAAAAAAGGTAAAGAAAAGGAAGGAAAGAAGAGGAAGATTTTTTTTTTTTTTTGTTTCAAGGATGAAATACAGTAGAGTGCAGTAATATATATATATATATAAGAGAGTATGAAATAGTAATAATAAAAAAAAGGAAGATACCCCCCCTCCAAAAAGGGGAGAAGGGGTGCTTCAGTTACAAGTGAGAAAAGAAAGAGGCAGAAAAAATGAAGATAGTCAAGAGGTGATCCAGAGATTAAAAAAAAAATAAAAATCAAAACAGAGAAGAGGAAGAGAAAAAGAAAAAAAAATATGTAAAAGATCAAAAAGTCGGTGATGATCAAAAAAAGAAAAACTTGGTGTCGATATCTCCTCAGCCGGTAATATGAGAATGGTGTTGGGAGATGAGAGGATGCCAACAAGCTAAAACAAATGATTTTTCCCGGACTCTTTTTTCCCCCCCTATGATAAGAGTCTCTTCAAGGTCACGGTCAGCTTTGCTGTTTTTTATCTCAGTTTGCCAGCTGCATAAACACGTAAATCAAATGCATTACAGGGGGGATTTTAATAACAAAGTTCAAGTCCACAAGATGGCAGTGTTGGCTTGTAATTTGTAATTTACAGCTTGTTTTAGTCCATTCCGTTTGTTAATTACTAATTGTAAAAAAAAAAAAAAGACAGACCTCAAAAGGGCTAAAAGGCAACGAAGAAAAGCAAACCAAAGGAAAAAAAAACCAATCTTCAAAGCACTTTAAGTTTAAGATTTAGTGCCCCAATAAATTCAAAGTTAAAGGTGTCGACAACCAAGAGAAGGAATGCAGAAAGCCGATTCAAATTACAAGAAAGTCCAGCCCGGCTTAGGAATTAGAAAAAAGGAACAGAAAAATAAACTTCCAAATGGCAAATATTTATCTCCGCCGCTTTTCTCACTTCTCAGCCTTATTTTAAACTAAGTTTCCAAATTTAGGGTGCTCTCTTTCCAACAAAAAAAAGGATTTAAGACTCACATCAAACGGCCTGCTCGTATTCTGCTCTCTCTCTGGGTCTTTGCAGTTGCGGTCGGCATTGTTTAGCCGATCCGGAAGCCACTGGATTGGGAAGGCTTTCCTTAGGTTCCCAGAGGTTTTGCGGGTACCTCTGGGACCATGGAGTTCCGCCCCACGTCACTGTCTCTTCGGGACAGCTTAGATTCAAAAGAATCCTCCAAAAAAGACTCCGGTGTAGATGGTCATTCAGGAAGTGCCTGAAAGTCCGTCTTCTCACTGCTAAGCCCCGCCTTCTTCCTGTATGTGTGTATATATATGTATATATATGTATGTATGTATATATGTATGTGTGTATGTGTGTGTATATATATGTTGCGTATGTATATATATACATACATACCCCCCATATATATATATATGTATGTATGTATGTATGTATGTATGTATGTATATATTTGTGTTGCATGTGTGCTGATAAATAAATAAAGGGAGACTAGTATAGATCTATTTCAAGCTATTTAGCTCTCATCAGCTAGACATACCCTTACTGGGATTTGAACCTGTGCTGTATTACATATTTGGCAATTGTGTTAACCACTAAGCCACAGGTTCTCCTCCTTTATCAGCTGAGCCAGGGAAATAGGTATGTATTTTATGTCACAACCCCTGGTATGCCCAAATATGGGAAGAAGCATATTGCTTCCTTTCTCTGTCTATCAGCTCATCACAAGAGACCATCCAGACAGAAAGCCATTATTTTTTACTGTTGCCTTTGTTACATTTGTGTTGCATTTGTGCTGATAAATAAATAATCCCTGTAAGGGTATGGCTAGCTGATGAGAGCTAAATAGCTTGAAATAGATCTATAGTAGTCTCCCTTTATTTATTTATCAGCACAAATGCAACACAAATGTAACAAAGGCAACAGTAAAAAATAATGGCTTTCTGTCTGGATGGTCTCTTGTGATGAGCTGATAGACAGAGAAATGAAGCAGTATGCCTCCTCCCATATTTGGGCATACCAGGGGTGTAAAACACACACACACACACACACACACACATATAGTTTACCGCAGCTTTTTTTCAGTCTCAATAACTTTAACATGTGTGAATTTCTACTCCCAGAATCTCCCAGCTAACATCTTAAAGCTTTTGAGAAACACTGGTTTAAAGGATCTGAAATATAATGTAGACTGGCAGGTTCTAGATTCTGAACACCAAATATCTGTTGTGGTGAGTACTGCCAGTTCATAAAACGTTTGCCCCTGAAGATGTGGTCAGTCACAAAACACTCATTTGCTAGAAAATAAACTTGTTAAGAATGCTAACATATGGGGAGGAGCTTGGAGGCCTGAGAGTGGGGGATGAGGCCTGCAAGCACTATGTTGAGGCTTCATAATTATCATTGCAAGGATTGGTCACATGAAAAGGAAAATAGAGATCTGTAACTCTGATGATTATGCTAATGTCTCTTGGAAGTAGAAATCTGTGGCTAGCGGGTTTCCCAGATTTGGTCTGAAAACAAATGGCTATCATAAATCCTGTATGATATTTCATATTGAAAAGTATGGATACATGCCAATAATTGAAAACTCTGAATTGGTATTTACAGAGAGAAGATTGAAGATTGTAGAACTCTGATTTGCAGCCTTGTTTCTTCATCCTTGTGAATTCCTGTCCGTTCCTTTTCTAAACGTGGTTCTTTGAACCTGCAGTTGTAGGTTATGCTTTAAGCCTGAAGTTACCAAGGCAGAGTACTGATTATGGAAGCTGTATGTTTCAGCAGTCTCTCTTTATTTCTTTCTTTCTTTTCCAGCAGCCTTATGTTTTTTGTTTATTCAAAGCATCTCATCACCTAACTTCTTCTTGTGTGTTCCTTTTCTAAAGACATGGAGACAAGCAGTTTTGGCTCCAGATACATATCTTGAGAAAGATGAAAACATTTGTATTACATCTCATGCCTTGGTATGAAGTACTCAAGACGACTCATTAAAGATTAACAAAACCTTTTAAAAAAACTCTCACAAAGTAAAACAAACAAACAACTCAGAAAAGAACCAAATCGGATTATAGCAGTTGATCAGTTTAGATATTACTTTGCTGAAGAGAAACCCAAAATAAAATGCACATCTCCTTAGATTTTTGGCAAAATGCCGTTCAGAAAAAAGCTCTAAATATTTTTCCAAATGCCATTCAAGATAGGCAGCCTAATGGTAATGGAGAACAGTTTATTGTCATGTAAATTTTATGTGTCAGTGAATGATGTAGAACGGTCTAATGTGAAGAACAAATCCACTGTGGTTAGCAGTTCCTTGCAGGTAGTCCTCAACTTACAACCATTTGTTTACTGACTGAAGTCACAACAGTACTGAAAACAGTGACTTATATATGATGCAACATCGCCATGGTCACTCGATTAAAATTTGGTTGCTTGGCAACTGTTATGTATTCACCGTGGTTGCAGCATCCCGGGATCACTTGATTGCCTTTTGCCACCTTGACAGATGGCTTTCAATAAGCAAAGTCAATGGGGGAAGCCAGATTTGCTTAACGATGGTCTGATTCACTTAACATCTCCTGTAATTCGCTTGACAATCATAGCAAAAAAATGGTTTGTAAAATGGGTTATGACTCACTTAATAACCATTTTGCTTAGCAATGGAAATTCTGGTCCAAATTGTGTTCATACATCGAGGACTCTCTTTATATATTTCTGGTAGGGGTACCAGGTTTGGATTGCAGGAAGTTGGACAGCTGCAAGGTGGCAGCAAAGGGGCAGAGCTTCCTGCAGGTCTTTGCTACGACTTAGTGGTCAACTGGATTTTACCAATTCTGATAGAATAGCCCTGTTTTTTTATAATATTCCTATAGCTGATGCAGAATTGATTGAAATTCTATTTTCTTTGGTAGTTTGGGGAAAGAGAAGAAGCAATGTAGTTGCTGATTACAACCATGGCAATTTTATGCCATGTCTTTGCAAGTGTAAAACCTAAGGCTTGTGAGCGAGCGAATTTTCATTTTCCTGGTATTTTAGGCATTTTTAGTTCTGATTATAGGGAAATGCACACTTGTCGCTGATGTGGCTCTCATAGATTGCTTCTGCCACCATAGATTTGCTTTCCACTTCTGTGAGGGGATGTAATTTTATTTTTATTTTATTTTTATTTATTATTTGTCAAGCATGTATAACAGAGAACAGATAAGTATAAACATGATTATGAATACATGAAATGGATACGAATAAATGGGGACATTAGGACAGGGACAGTAGGCACTTTGGTGTGTTTTTGCATGATGATGATGATGATGATGATGATGATGATGATGATGATGATGATGATGATGATGATGATGATGATGATGTTAATCTTTGGTGATATTCACAGCCTTTGCAGCTGGTTGGTAGCTCAACAGCTCAAGTCCTATCCAAGGACCTAGGAACTATTAAGGCAATTTTATTATTATTTATTATTTATTGTGTATTATTTATTATTTATTAGTTGTTATTTATTATTTATTCATTGTTATTTATTATTTATTATTGTTATTTATTATTTATTAGTTGTTATTTATTATTATTTATTGTTTATTATTATCATCATCATCATCATCATCATCATCATTACCATCATCATCATCATCATTACCATCATCATCATCACCACAACAACAGAATTGTATCACAGCAGTTGTTTCGCCGGATTTGGCATTGGTTACTAGTCGGGCCCCACCCAGGGGCCTAGGACATCGTAATGTATTTCCGTAATATGCGTGCAGATCCAAGCAGTGTGGCTTTTTGCATTTGACTGATGGTGATTTTGTCAATTTTTAACTATTTTAAATGTAATTCCAGTGCTTTTGGAATAGCACCCAGTGTGCCGATTACCACTGAAATTACCACTGCTGGTTTGTGCTATAGTCGTTGAATTTTGATTTTTAAGTCCTGGTATGTCGCGATTTTTTTTCATGTTCCTTCTCGGCGACCCTGCTATCACCTGGTATTGCGATGTCTATGATTGTAGCCTTATTTTTCTCAACTAGTGTGATGTCTAGTGTATTATGCGCCAGTATTTTGTCTGTTTGTATGCGAAAATCCCACAAGATCTTGACCATCTGATTTTTGGTGACTTTTTCAGGCTTATGTTCCCACCAGTTTGTTGCTGATTTAATATTATAATTTTTGCACAAATTCCAATGGATCATTTGTGCTACTGAATTGTGCCACAATTTATAATCAGTCTGCATGATTTTTTTACAGCAGCTGAGTATGTGGTCAACAGTTTCATCAGCTTCTTTGCAAAGTCTGCATTTGGCATCATCAGAGGATTTTTCGATTTTGGCCTTAATGGCATTTGTGCAGATAGCTTGTTCTTGCGCAGCCAGGATTAGTGACTCTGTTTCTTTCTTTAATGTACCTGTTGTTAACCATAACCAAGTTTGTTCACTGTCCACTTTATCTTTTATTTTTTCCAGAAATTGCCCATGCAATGCTTTGTTCTGCCAATTCTCCATTCTTGATTTTATCACATCTTTTCTGTATTCTTGTTTCGTCTGTTGGATCTTCAATAGATTTTTGTTCTTTACTTCGATTAATAGATGTTCTTGACTTTCTTTTAAATAATCAGCCAGTGCATGTTTTTCTTCTTCAACTGTTTGCTTCACTTGTAATAATCCTCTGCCACCTGATTTTCGGGGCAGGTATAATCTATCAATATCACCACGTGGATGTAAACTGTAGTGCATTGTCATCAGTTTCCTGGTTTTTCGGTCCAAAATGTCCAAATCAGCTTGTGTCCAGTTAACTATACCAGCTGTGTATCTTATAACTGGTATTGCCCAGGTATTTGTGGCCTTGATTGTATTTCCACCATTCAATTTAGATTTCAAAATTTTCCTAACTCTGTTGGTATACTCTCCCCTGACAATAGTTTTTACTTCTCCATGCTTGATGTTATCCAACTGCAGAATGCCTAAATACTTGTAGGCTTTATTTTCATTGTGCTTAATTAGTTTAATTAGAAATGCCATTGGGCATTTCAATTCCCTCACATGTAGTGATTTTGCCCCTTTTTATGGATACAGTGGCACATTTTTCCATGCCAAAGTGCATTGAAATATCGGTGCTGAACACTCAGACTGTGTTTGTCAGTGATTGGATTTCTATTTCTGACTTTCCATAGAGTTTCAAATCATCCATATATAATAAATGAGATTTTTTTTCAGCTTCTTTGGCTGTTTGGTAGCCTAATTTCATTGTTTAAAAGATTACTGATAGTGGGATCATCGCGATAATGAAGAGAAGAGGTGAAAGTGAATCACCCTGGAAAATTCCTCGCTTGATATTAATCATTCCATAGTTCTCATTCCCTACTGTCAACTCAGTTCTCCACTGTTTCATCGCCTTTTCAGTAAAGGATGTAATATTTTTGCTAATGCCAGTTGTTTCTAAGCATTTTATGATCCAACTATGTGGCAATGAGTCAAATGCCTTTTTGTAATCAATCCAGACCATATTCAAGTTTGTTTTTCTGTTCTTACAATTTTATAATATCATTTTATCAATTAGAAGCTGATCTATTGTGCCCCTGCTCCTTTTTTTGTTGCCTTTTTGCTCTACTGGCAAGATGTTATTTGTTTCCAAATAATCCATAATGTTATCTGCAATAATGCCTGTGAGTAATTTGAAGGTTGTTGGCAAGCATGTTATTGGTCTGTAGTTTTCAGGTGTTGTTCCTTTAGTTGCATCTTTCTGAATTACGTATGTTTTTCCAGTTGTCAACCATTCATCAATTTGGTCCTTTTGTAAAATTTCATTCAGTTGTCTGGCCAATATTGCATGTAAACTGGTCAGATATTTAAGCCAGAAACGATGTAATTGGTCCTTTCCAGGTGATGTCCAATTCTTTACTTTTTTACTCGATTTTTGACCATCTCAGTTGTTATTTCTAATACTTGCATTTGTTTGTTGCCAATGCTTTTGTCAAAGTCATGTATCCACTTTGCTTCCTTATTGTAGTTCTTTGCATTTTCTCACAGTTCTTTCCAGAATTCAACTGTGACCTGCTTTTCTGGTTTTTCACTTTTGGTGTCGTTGTTGTTGTTGTTGTTGTTGTTTTTCAAGATTAATCTTTTATTACATTTTCCTTTTCCTTTATACAATGACTTAAATACTGTGCAGTTAAAAAAAAGAAGCAATAAACAACTCATAACACTTCTATCCTACATATACCCTTCCTTCTACCCCTCCAACTTTCATTTCTCCCTTCCAACAATCCCCTCTTCTACTTCCCCTCCCCCTCAGCCATTCCTTTCTCCCCTTCCCACTATCTCACCCTCCTTACATTCCCCTCTCACTCCCTCTTAATTCCCCCCTCTTCTTTCCCTCTACACCTCACTTCGGTGTATTTCTAGTATTCATTGGTCTATTTGTTTTGTACTAAAACAAAAGAAAAATAAAAGAAGAAAGAAGAAAAGAAAAAAAAAGAAAAGAAAAAAAAAGCAACAGTATCCAATTGCATTCATTATTCTGAAAATTGAGTCTATATTTCCACCCTCCCCCCCACCCACCCCCTGAACCCCCCTCCCTGCCCCCCTTCCGACTTCCCAGATCCCATTCCCGGCATCGTTCTTTATCAAGCAAAGTCTGGAGTATATTTAAACCAAAAAGATTAGAAGTTACAAAATAAAAAAAAATAAAAAAAATAAAGAACAAAAAAGAAAAGAATAACAAAAAGAAAAAAAAGGGGGGGAAAACCCCCCCAAGAAAGAGAAGTCAATAAACTCTCTAACATTAAACTCAGCTTCTCATTATTTTTAAAATCTTAAACAATGTCTTTACCCGCTTCCGCATATAAATTTTATACCTCCCATCCTGCCTTTACCCGTGTCCACATATATATTTTATCCTCATCCATTGCTCCTCTCATATTTACTCCACCCTCGTGTAGACTCTCCAGATAATCTTTCTTAACCTTGTATTCAAATAACAATTTATACAAAAATCAGCTTACATTCTGGATCAAGGTAATCTAATTGAACTTTCACTACCCTTCCATCTACCCCACGCCACCCGACTCCATTCATCCCAAACCACAATCCAAGAAAACTACGATCTCCACTCTCCTCGCCCCAAAGAATAGATCATGCGCAGTTTAAATTAAGATTCAAACAAGTCTTATATAAGTCCCATACAATATATGTCCAAATTCAGCACCGCTTCTTTCAGTCTCAATATCTCTTCATCGGTATACAGCTTTGTCATTTTATACCAGACAGGAGTCCTGAAATTTTATTCAGATTAAAAATTTAAGAAGTATTTTAAAGGCATAGCTGGATCTTTATTCTTTACTCTTCTGCCCTTCCGGAAGGGGAAAGCAACACCCTCCGCCTTGTAGCCACGTGTCCCGCTGCTTATCTTCTCCTTCTCCTTGTCTTTCTCCAAGTCCGGGTGAATCAGGAAGTCCCGCCTTCAGAGTTTTGTAGTAAAAATCTCGGGCTTCGCAAACAGAATTGAGACGATATTTTTGGTTCTCAAATGTGACTGTGATACCAGATGGCACTTCCCATTTATATTGTATCTGAGAATCTCTGAGTTTTTCAGTTAAGAAAGTGTAGTCTCTCCTTGCTCTTAATATTTGAGATGGTATTTCTTTAAAAACAATCAAGTCCTGTCCATCGATTCGCAGCCTGTTATTGTAGAACTTCTGTATTATCGCATTTCTGGATTCTCTTGTGGTGAAATATATAATTATGTCCCTCGGAAGCTGTCGTTGTTTTGCTACACACGAGTTCTGGCGATAAATTTTTTGAATCTGCCAATCAAAGTTAAATCCCGGACTTCCCACCGAATGTCTTCAAAAAAGGTCTGTTTCAAATTCTCCTGTTCCTTTTCACGCAATCTTCTGACTCTTATTGCAAACGCAGTCTTATTGTAATTTATCATAACGAGTTGTTTTTGAGCATTTTCAACTTCCTGTTGTAACGTTTGAATTTTAGATGTCAAATTAGAATTAGCTTTTTCCAAAAGTTCCAATTTGTCCTCCATTTCAGAAACATAGTCTGTCATAACAGTCATAACTCCGATCATATTTTCCCTTGTTTGAGCAATCTTGGCATCCAGTTTATCATATAAGCCCGATAAAAGTTGTTTAATTTCCTGTCTGAACTCTTTAAGGGTTTCAAAAATAAATTCTTGCGTTAAGAGATCTCCAGTAGAGGGCGTGGGAGGCAAGGGCAGCGATTTTGTAACAATTTCTTGAGATGTATTATTAAGGAAACGCTTAGACTGCTTCGATATGGGAGCCATTATAAAAAACGTACAAACAAACAAGCAAACAAACAAAGTCTCTGCTCCCCTCGGTTTTAAATGGGATACTATTTATAGACTTTTAACAGTTAATAAGGAGAAGTCTTCAGGAGAATAGAGCTGATTGAGTGTGTCATATATCAAACGCAGAAGCTATAAAATCGCCATCTTGTAACGCAGCTGGATAAGAAAGCCTTTTACAAAATTGAAGCTGGTATTTTGAATAGTAATAAGAAAAAAATTTACGACTTCAAATTAATATTTGGTTTTGAAGCCATTTCAAAATTTATCTGCCTGCAGTTAGTAAAACTCTATTGCCTGAATATGCAGCTTTAAGTAAAGAGGCTGAGTTCCCCTTTTATTTTGAAGTTTAAGGCTTGGCATAACTTTCAGTGAGTAAACATTGTAACAAGACCGTTCAGCAGATTCATCACCATTTAACTTCCAGATAAGCAAAGTTAATGAAGGAGTAAAATTCTTGTAGAAATGAAACTAATTAAAAAGCTTCTGCTGGCCTATTGTGAAACCAAAACATATGATAAGCAATCTCTTTTGTTTTGAATTCTTGTGACAATCAACAAAAAGTGTTCATTATTACCGGAGAAACCAGCCTGCTCGGCGCCATTTTAAAAGCCTCTAAGTAAATAATTTTTCGGAGGAGAAAAAGAAAAGAAGCTAAAATGTTGATAAACAATTATTGTCCACGGAAACAGATTCAGCTCGTGATAAGATTAAATCAAACAAAACTTTGAACTGAGTGGGGGAGACCTACTTTGTCCTGCACAAGGCAGTTTGAAATTCCCTGCACAGACAGCCGTTCTGCCTTGGGCTAGCCCCCCTTTCCCTACAAGCACAAAAGCTGCAAAAATCGAAGAGCATTTGCCAGCAAAACAATTTCTTCTTTCCTTCTTGCCTGAAGGATAAGAAAACCTGATAAGACATCAGATGGAAGATCCTCTAAACAGGTACGTAGCCAGGAATTCGGAGGCAGCTGATTTTTTTGCTGTCACCACCAGTAGGCTCCTCCCAGGAAGCCGTTGTTATTGTTGTTGTTGTTGTTGTTATACAATTGTATCACAGCGGCCAGTTGTTTTGCCGGATTTGGCATTGGTTACTAGTCGGGCCCCACCCAGGGGCCTAGGACGTCGTAATGTATTTTCGTAATATGCGTGCAGATCCAAGCAGTGTGGCTTTTTGCATTTGACTGATGGTGATTTTGTCAATTTTTAACTGTTTTAAATGTAATTCCAGTGCTTTTGGAATAGCACCCAGTGTGCCGATTACCACTGAAATTACCACTGCTGGTTTGTGCTATAGTCATTGAATTTTGATTTTTAAGTCCTGGTATGTCGCGATTTTTTTCATGTTCCTTCTCGGCGACCCTGCTATCACCTGGTATTGCGATGTCTATGATTGTAGCCTTATTTTTCTCAACTAGTGTGATGTCTAGTGTATTATGCGCCAGTATTTTTTCCGTTTGTATGCGAAAATCCCACAAGATCCTGACCATCTGATTTTTGGTGACTTTTTCAGGCTTATGTTCCCACCAGTTTGTTGCTGATTTAATATTATAATTTTTGCACAAATTCCAATGGATCATTTGTGCTACTGAATTGTGCCACAATTTATAATCAGTCTGCGTGATTTTTTTCAGCAGCTGAGTATGTGGTCAACAGTTTCATCAGCTTCTTTGCAAAGTCTGCATTTGGCATCATCAGAGGATTTTTCGATTTTGGCCTTAATGGCATTTGTGCAGATAGCTTGTTCTTGCGCAGCCAGGATTAGTGACTCTGTTTCTTTCTTTAATGTACCTGTTGTTAACCATAACCAAGTTTGTTCACTGTCCACTTTATCTTTTATTTTTTCCAGAAATTGGCCATGCAGTGCTTTGTTCTGCCAATTCTCCATTCTTGATTCTATCATATCTTTTCTGTATTCTTGTTTCGTCTGTTGGGCCTTCAGTAGATTTTTGTTCTTTACTTCGATTAATAGATGTTCTTGACTTTCTTTTAAATAATCAGCCAGTGCATGTTTTTCTTCTTCAACTGTTTGCTTCACTTGTAATAATCCTCTGCCACCTGATTTTCGGGGCAGGTACAGTCGATCAATATCACCACGTGGATGTAAACTGTAGTGCATTGTCATCAGTTTCCTGGTTTTTTGGTCCAAAATGTAATTGGTCCTTTCCAGGTGATGTCCAATTCTTTACTTTTTTACTCGATTTTTGACCATCTCAGTTGTTATTTCTAATACTTGCATTTGTTTGTTGCCAATGCTTTTGTCAAAGTCATGTATCCACTTTGCTTCCTTATTGTAGTTCTTTGCATTTTCTCACAGTTCTTTCCAGAATTCAACTGTGACCTGCTTTTCTGGTTTTTCACTTTTGGTGTTGTTGTTGTTGTTATGTAACCCTGTCCTTCTATAATTTTCTATAATAAATAGAGTAGCCTTGGGCAGGTTTTGCACCATAATATGCAAAACTCTGCAACAGCTTTGTTAGTTTTGTGTGATACCAAGTATCTTTAAAAAAATGTGGCTTTTTTCCAAGGCTTTGAGCTAGGTGGGTGGTGAGTCTTTAATGGGGCCCTGCATGTTGGGTTAGATGTTTTATTGCTCTCCTGGATGTGCATTGTTGTTTCTCTTTGGCTGTTGTTTTTGGATTGTTTCTATGGATGTCAGCTGTCCAGAGACACTATAGAGTTGGTCAGATTTATAAATCAGATGGATAGATATTGTAGAACTTGGGTGCTTTACATGCGCATTTGATTTTTTTTTAATAAGACTGTGAAGAGGTGTTTGTTCTGTTTCCCACTGCTGCCGTGGCATGTCCCATATTTCAGTTTACAGTTCCTGCTATAGTGGTGGTATTTTAAAATATTTCTGGATGGAGAAAATGGAGAGGCCAGACTGAATTGAGTGAACCAAGTTGAAATACAACAGCTGGCTAATATGGTAGTATGGTTTGAAAACATATAGTTCGAATATATATTTTTAAAAGTAGAAACAAATTCAAGCTGGCTGCTTTGCAGAGCTTACCTCTCAAAGACAAAAGGGAGATGCTTTTATTGATTCATTGTTAGAAAACACTTAATGCAAGTACAAGTCTGCATAAATTACAACCCATCTGGCCAAATGAAACTTCTAGTGATATAGGATAATTCACCAGACCCAACAATCGTTTTTTTTGTTTATCAACTGTCTCGATTTGCAAGACCCAATAATTGGTGAGTCCTAAGTGATTCTGCTCTGCCATAATGTAATTCACTGCAAATGTGATAGGCTTACACAATGATGCGAAGAATGCAAACATTAACTGAAAAAAACATGTTGCATGATAGGAAGATGAGATCATTTTTAGTATCCAGCCTAGTAAACTCAGTTATTAGGCACCAGAAACATTCCAGAACACTACATTTGTAGCAACTTAGATAGCAATTGCATTTAACTAACAAATTACAAAGAGCCAAGAATATAGTGCTCTTTATGGGCTATGTTGTTCAAAGTTAAAATTTAAGGTTTGATTGGGAGTGCAGGATTTAGACTGGCAAGGAGAAGGCATGACTTCTGCTTTATTTCTAGAGGTCATGTTTACACAACTGTAGATGTCACTACAGGAATGCATCAGATGTTTTTAAATGGGCCAACTAAGAATTCCAGCAATGACACACACTTTTATTAGAATTCCCAGTGCTTTCACAAATATGATAAAGTCATAGTCTTTATAGAAAAACATAGCCCTGCATATTTAACCCTCTGGTGCTGCCAAGAATTGTAGAAGAGCTCCTCCCTCCCAAATATAGTGCCAAAATACAGAACACTATTGACAGATAGCAAATTGTTATCATATGAGAGCTGTAAGTCTGTGTTTGTGCAGAAGTCATTCATTTATCTAATCCTTAATGTTTGTACCGGGGAGAGATAAATGAAAAGATTGTGTAGCCAAAGATGGCTTAGTCGCATGAACTGAAGGAAATGGGGCAGAAGAAATCAGAAAGCAAAGATTTATTATAATGATGAGTGAAAGAAATTCTGGTTTGAAAGCAGAAATGGAAAGAGGTGAAAACTTACAGTAAAGAAGAACCAGAGGAAAGTGGGAGTTCTACACAGTACGTAACAAACAGGAGATTGTAGAGAATGGAATGCTGAGTACTCAGGGGAACTTTAAAAAATATGGTTGGAAATTAGAAAACCAGTCTATATATATTGATTTGAACTTGCTATTAAGTATATTTCCACAATTTGTTTTCCTTTTTTCAGAACTTAGCTGTCACCTTCATATAGACATGGTACCCAACCTTTTTTTGGCCATGCCCCACCTAAGCATCTCTAAAATCCTGATGCTCCCCCATGACATATAATTCTTACTTTACTCAAAAGGTGAATTCTACTCATGCGGAGGAAGCCTAAAAAGCCATTGGTTTAAACAAGGTTTAAATTGCCCACCTGTGGGGCCTGGGCCCCACGTTCAGATAATTATTAGCGGTCTGGTCACCTGATTGGATCATTGCAATGTGCTCTACACTAAGGTGACCAGATTTTCAGATTGGTAAAGAGGAACACCTTTGACCGTGGGGTGGGGGGGTTGATTAAAAATTTTATATGGAGCAACAAAAATTTTCATACAACGCAAAAATAGTATTGTTATGTTTTTTTTATTTCAACATAACTACAATTTACAAATATAAATTGTAACTGTTGCCAAACATCCAAATTTTGATCACGTGAGGATGCTGCAACGGTTGCTAAGTGTGAAAAATGGTCATCAGTCACTTTTTTCAATGCCATTGTAACTTTGGTCACTATATCACCTTTCTTGCCACAGTTCTTAAGTGAATAAATGCAGCTGATAAGTTAGTAACATAAGTGAATCTGGTTTCCCCATTTGACTTTGTCAAAAGGTGATTATATGACCCCAGGACACTGAAACCATCATACATACGAATCTGTTGCCAAACATCAAAATTTTGATCGCGTGACCATGAGGGTGCTGCAATGGTCGCTAAGTGTGAAAATGGTCGGTAAGTGTGAAAAATGGTCATCAGTCACTTTTTTCAATGCCATTGTAACTTTGGTCACTATACCACCTTTCTTGCCACAGTTCTTAAGTGAATCTTAAGTGAAGATGTTATATCTTAAGTGAATCTTAAGTCTTAAATGAAGATGTTATACAGTAGAACCTCTGGTCACGAACGCTTCTGACCAAAATATTCACATTCTCCCCCCTCCCCCCCGCTGCTGATTTCCCCTTCTGCACCATTTTTTTTGTAAGCGCCAAATGTCCAAAATTAGGTTTGATTCATGACCAAATCAGTTTGCGACCAATGTTATGGAACAAATTATGGTTGTGACTAGAGGTTCTACTGTATTCATGCCTTTACATACTCTATATCACCTCAAAATGTTGCACAGCCTTCATAAGTTTCTAATACAGATAAAATTAAATACAACATCAAAACCATAAAAAAGTAAAATTAACCTGGCTGGAAAATCCTATGCCTGTCTTGCTATTATTACTGATACACTTGCTGCAGTATTTGATGGCTAAAAGAAAAAAAAAATTGTTAAAGTGTGTATTATGTTCACTCCAGTGACGTGTGGTGACGGTTACCGTTGGTGAGGCAAGACCGCAGCAGCGGCGAGAAGCAACGTCCCGGACATAAACGCGAGACGCCTGTCAGACACAGTGGCGGTGGTGTTGCTTCTCGCCGCCGTCGCGCTCCACCGCCTTGCCCCCCGCCTCCTCCGATAAACAATCCTGCTGCCCCGGCCTGCAGCCAGCCCACCACCCCTCGCCCGACCTGCTCCCTGCCTGGACTCACCGCTCTTCTCCTCCTCCTCCTCCTCCTCCTCTTCCTCCTCGTCCCTGCTCGGTGCTGGGCTGGTTGCAGGCCGGGGCATCAGGATTGTTTGTCAGAGGAGGCGGGGGGGGGCAAGGTGGTGGAGCGCGACGGTGGCAAGAAGCATCTCAGATGGAGCCGGGACACCCAGAAGGCAAGCCGGCATTTCGGCATGCCTTTTTAAGTGCCGGCTTGCCTTCCGGGTGTCCTGGCTCCATCTGAGATGCTTCTCTCCACCGTCGTGTTCCACCGCCTTGCCCCCCCGCCTCCTCATACGAACAATCCTGCTGCCCCAGCCTGCAGCCAGCCCACCCACCCACCCCCGCCTGACCTGCTCCCTGCCTGGACTCACCGCTCTCCTCCTTCTCCTCTTCCTCCTCCCCACTTGGTGCTGGGCTTTAAAGGGGTCTCCCCTCCCCAGCCAGCCAGCCCACCCAGCCAATTCCTCCCTCCACCACCACTGTGTCCAACAGGCCAGGTGTCTCGCGTTTATGGCGGACATAAAAGCGAGACGCCTGGCCTGTTGAAACACAACGGCGAGAATGTCCCTGCCACTTCCGTGCTCCGCCGCCTCACCCCCCTGCCTCCTCCGACCCCACCGCTGTGAAGAAAGAAAAAAAAACACACACACAAACCTCACAATAAAAAAATTACAAATTAAATTACAATAAATTTGAATCCCCCCCTCCCTCCGTCCGGTCCACCTTTTCCAGCTGTGGAAACTCTCTCAACTCTCCTCTTGTCCACCCAACGTAAGCGTGCTCAACGTAAGCGTGCTCATAAGGCATGATTCGCTGCTCCCTGATCAGGAGGCGGGAGAATCAGTGCCTCTTTTGCATATGAAAGTTTTCGGTTTTTAACTCCTCCTTAACTTTTAAAAGGCGAACAATTCCTAGGCAAAAGAGGCCCCGAGTTCTCTGGCCTCCTCCCATAGTTAACACTGAGAGCAGACACCAAGCCACTGTGACTTGGAATCTGGTAGCAACTACCCTGGCTTTAATTATTTAAAAAAAAAATTAAAATAAATTATTTAAAATTCTTCCTTTCCCTCAGGAGACTGGTGAGGCCCCGCCTCCCCTGCCTCTAGTGACTGCACGTCCCTGGTTCACTCCCATGTCTTGTCTGCTGTGTTGATTTTGAATTCATTAAAAGAGTTTATTTTACATCAAATCCCTCTCATAATATTCCCCTACGTTCAATAAACCTTAAGAGACAGCATACTATGCATGAAATTCCTGTAACTGTATATTTAGTAAATTGTGGAGCTGAGTTTATCCAATTAACTCAGTTTTTGGACATGAGTAATCACATACAATAAAGGAAATAAAACTATTTAGAATGAAGTGTAGTTGGCTATTTGTGATTAAGGGTGTCATGCAGAAACAATTATAGTTTTGATCAGGAAAATACCCTTAAAAAAACCTTTTGTTCTTTCAGGGTTTTTTTTAAAATGATTTTTCCATGGCACATCACATATTGTTTTGAATAAAAAAACAGCAGCTGCACATTTTTAAAAACCTACATTATTTTAAAATGCATTAAAAAATAAAAGAAAAAACCCAGCACACTTACCAGCAGGCAGAAACTCAATATTTTTCAAAGAAACTTTCCCACCATTTTGGAGTCCTCCAACCTCCGTGCCCCTCCCCTCCGGAAAATCCAGGAAGTAACACTGGCGACCTCTAGCCATTTCCTGCAGCTCTATGGTACTAGATCATTTTTTTCTTATAAAATGAGGTGAACGCGACCGGCGCACGCGGGGGGGGGAGGTCCGTTTTGTTGCTTTAATGTTTTAATATCTTCAATGAAAGTACTGAGACAGAGAGAGAGAGAGATTAGACAGGGTGCCTTTTGTCTTGCCCCGGTTAGGATTTCTTAAGCAAATCCACTGGGCTTTCAACATGAAGCCAGAAAATCGGGACTTTTTTAAAAGGCGGAGGGACGTGGGAAAAATTGTTATAAAGCGTGCTTGTCCCGCTGAAATCGGTACGTCTGGTCACCCTACTCTATACAGGGTTGATCTTGAAGGAGAGCTCTGGAAGCTACAGCTGGTTCAAAATTCAGTGGCATGAGCACTAATGATCATTTTACATTATGTCTAGGTATTTGTGTTGCCAGTTGCCTTCCAGATACAGTTCAAGGTGCTGATTGTCACCATAAAGCCCTTTATGGTATAGGGCCTTGACGAATCACAGAGCATGGTTTCTGCCCGCTTGGTATGTTCTGGCAGAGTGCATGTGCTCCAGGCGTCTCAATTAAATGTTGACATCTTATGGGACCAAGGAAGCCTTTTCTGTTAAGGCCTCTTCCCTCTGAAACATAATTTCTCCCCCCCCCCTGCAAGGTTCAAGTGGGCGCACATTCGTTGGGATCCAGAAAGCCTTGAAGATCCAGCTCTGGTAGTGGGCCTGTGCTTAGTGTGTTGATTAGGCCAACTGCGGACTTTAGTCTGGGCTGTGTAGGCTGTTTTATATTTGTACAGTTTCCTTGGATATCATAACCCATAATCTGCAGAAGTGCCAATCATAACAAATTTAAAATAATAATTGTATTGTATGAAGTATGTCTTTTCACATCCTTCCTCCTCCATTTAAAATATAGTTTAATGATTCTTTGGGTGGGTCATTAATGACATTGCTTGGAATATAGACTTTACTTTTACTTATGGAACAATCTCTGGGCCTATGTATCATCCTGTGAAGCTGTGGAATGCTATCTAATCTAACATGCTATGAGTAACTTTGTACTATATCTGTTCTTCCAAACATGCCCAGAACAGTTATAGAAAAAAATACATTTTTAGCTTGATGTCTTCCACAGAATCTTTACCTAACCAGCACTAGCTATAATCTTATTTTTCAAACACCTCTAGAAAATATTTAATTTATTAGGCCAATTTATTTACAAGGAGACCGCCTCCTGCCAATTACCTCCTCGCGACCAATTAGATCACACAGATTAGGCCTCCTCCGAATCCCATCTGCCAGTCAGTGCCGACTGGCAACTACGCGGAGGAGAGCCTTCTCCGTAGTAGCTCCGACCCTTTGGAATGATCTCCCCGTGGAGATTCGTACCCTCACCACCCTCCAGACCTTCCGCACAGCGCTTAAAATCTGGCTATCCTGTCAGGCCTGGGGCTAAAGATTTAACCCACCCCCACCCGAATGGTATGAATGGTGTGTTCTTTTTAATTATGTATTGTTCTTATGTGTCATTGTTTGTATCCCCTTCCCCATGAGTTGTAAGCCGCCCTGAGTCCCCCCAGGGAAAAAGGCGGCCTATAAATAAACTTTCAAATTCAAATTCAAACTTTCAAATTTTATATATTTTTTAATGAAGTTAGTTTTATTCAGGCTACAGATAGAACACTATTTTTGATTGAACTCATTAAATAAAACATTTAAGTAAGTAAGACCATGAAAGGATTATAATTCAAATGAACAAACCAGGAATTTAAAAATTCATATGTTATCTTACGCTTAATTTGTTGTGACCAGTTAAACATATTGTATATATTTAATCATATTCAAAGTCTACTAAAAATGGGTATCGGGAACCATGTTAACATAATATAAATCGCTGAATAATGTCATATGTTATAATAAGCTTGATTCATATTACTAAGAAGCTATTCTGGTTTAAGGAACTTGTAAAATTCTATGCATAGATAAACTCAATTTTGGGCTGTACTAATTCATGCATTTGATTACAGTCTAGAAATAGTTTCCTGTTTGAGTTGAAATCTTTGTCAGATGTAATTTTAAGGTATAAAGTATTGTTTTTAAGATGCAGCATAATTCTGTGTTATTGCATTCCTTCCCATGCATGAAAGGATTCAGATCTCATTCTGAGACATGGAAGCTCACTTCTTGTTTTGTAACTGATAACTTTGACCGCTAAGGGGTATTGGGGACCATAAGATACCAATGACTACATTAACTGTTTTGTAATGTGCATAACAGGATAGGTTCACTGAGGTTTTTAAGCTAGCATAACTCTTTGGAATCACCCATACACCATCCCAAGTTGTGGCATCCGAATGCCACTGAGAGCAACAGCTGTGATTTACAGTTCTTCAGGAGGCCATGCATAACTGCTTTAATCTTGGAGGGTGCACTGCACAATTCCTAAGGAGACACAAGTTACATAGTGACAGCGTTGTTGTTCTGGGGCAAACAGGAGGAGGAAGGGGAGTATTAATATGTTTGCTGCCTTGAGTTATTTATAAAGTTTAAAAAAGGGAGGGTTTAAAAATCAAATAAATAAACATGGTCAATTAAACTTAGGGTGAGCCCTGTTTTAGCATTCACAAAGCCTTAATTTCTCCTCTGAATTGGGACTCCTAGCTGGTTGCGTTTCTTATAAGGAAGAAATTTGCAAATAAAATGTACACTTTCTGGCTTGTTTGAGAAGAGAAAGATAGAATTCTCATTCAGATAACATACTAATTTTTAAAATAATCCCCTAGTTTAGTTGTTCCTGCTCATGGAAAATAATGAAATGAGAAAGAAATTATTCCATGCATGTGTATACAATCTATGAATGATAAAGAGGATGCCAGGCAAAGTAGCTTCATTTCTTGCCCCCTCAGTATTAGTGGTGGGTTACGACGGGTATGTCCCAGTATGGGCGTACCGGTGCCTGCCGGGAGCACTAGGTACCGTTCCGGTATGGTGCTCCGGAGGGCCCACCCGCCCGCCCGAGCTCCTTACCAGTATTTGAAGTTTTGGGGGCTTCTGTGCAGGTGCACGGAGTGCACGGCGCCTGCACGACACTCTGATGAGCAGCTGGAGCAGAGTGTTGCAAGCGGTAAATATGAATCCGCGCATGTGCACACGCACTGAGCACATTGATGTGGTGGGCGCCTGGCCCTGTTGCACCATACCAGTTGCAATGGGATCTGAAACTCACCACTGCTCAGTATCTACTGATAATTCCCATTACTTTTTTCAGAAGTGAAGGGATACGACTCCCCATTTCTTGGGGTTTATTCAAGGATAGATCTGTCTAGTTGAATGAAAGAATGTAAGATTAACGCAAATGGATCACCTTCATCTGAGTTCAGTTTTAAAAATGTGGAAAGTTCTATTCATTGACCACTGCTTTGTTTGATTAGAGAACTTGCCTTCCTGTCTGAAAGTTGCTGAGAAACGTGTATACCTTGATTTCTAATGAATGCTTATTGGCATTGCATCCTTCCTTGTTTTGTCATGAAAGAACATTCACTTTAGATAATCTTCATAACTAGAAATAGTCATTTGTAATCACAAGAAATGCATTAGCAAGCATTATACAAAATAAGTTCCCACTGACATGTTTCTGTCAACCCTAACTTGGGAGTGAGGGTTGGAGGTGAGAGTGTTGGAACTAATTTAGTAGAATGAGCATGCTTAGCTTGAGCTAGCTTATCCAATCTTACTACTGATAACCACTTGGATATGTTATTTTCTTGACAGCAATATGGAAGAGATTAGTCAGTGTCTTCTGTTTGGGTAGAAATACAGCCATGGTATAAAACAGAACCATTTTCTCAGCTCACTAAGGCCACTGAGCCCAAATCAGAATAAGCAGATAACTGTTTAGAAGCACTCAGAAGAAAACTGCTTGTATCAGCCCTAGGTCTAATGTAAAGTTCATTCATTTGTTTCTTTACAGTTATGTATTTGCTTCTTTTTCTCACATCTCTAATGAAAAGTGGTTTCATTGAAGAGAGAGAAGCCCTATCATAAGGAGAAAGAAGATCTGATGTAACAGTGGTCCATCCAATTCTTTCCACCAGTGCATCTTGAATATCCCAACTACTGTAATAATTAAAAAACAAAACAACAGAAATTACAGCATTTGTGAAAATATCAACAGACCCAATACATCATGGTCATAAACTGTTTCAGCTTTTTCCCTTAAGGTGACACTACAGGGCATTGCACGGCAAAACTGCCAATTACTTCCCTACGACCAATTAGATCCCACAGATTGGGCCTCCTCCGAATGCCATCTGCTAGTCAATGTCGACTGTTGACCACTCGGGGGAAGGCCTTCTCTCTGGCTGCCCCGGCCCTCTGGAACGATCTCCCCGTGGAGATCCAGACCCTCACCACTCTTCAGGCTTTCCGCAAAGCTATCAAGACCTGGCTATTTCGGCAGGCCTGGGGCTGATGAGTTTCCAGCCCCACTCAAATTTGTTGTGACTGTTGTTTATCTTTTAACTTGTTTTGTCTTGTTTGTTGTTTGTATTCCCCCCCCCCCTTTGATTTGTTAGCCGCCATAAGTCCCTCGGGAATAGGGCGGCATACAAGTGAAATAAACATTCCCAAACATTCCCAACAAAACAACTAGATACAAGAACAGTTTCCTCCCATATCATCTCTCTGCTGAACAACTAATTCCCATAACATTGTCCTATGCCCTAGAATGGTCAAACTACCTAGTAGGGCTGTATTACTGAGAAACCATGGTGGCGCAGTGATTAGAATGGAATACTGCAGGGTACTTCTGCTAACTGCCGACTGCTTGCAGTTTGGCAGTTCAAGTCTCACAGGCTCCAAGTTGACTCAGACTTCCATCCTTCTGAGGTTGGTAAAATGAGGAGCCAGATTGCTGGGGCAATATGTTGACTCTGTAAACTGCTTAGAGAGGGTTGTAAAGCACTGTAAAGTGGTATATAAGTCTAAGTGCAATTGCTATTGCTATCGTTGTCATCTTTCCTATTACCTACTGTATTTCCTTAACTTCTTATAACTTTGTTGTTTATATCTTATGATTTATGTTGATTGTTTTATTTAGTAGCCTATTATGATTTATATTGCTTATTTAGTATCCCATGGCTATCACTAAGTGTTGTATCTTATAATTTATGATGAATATATTTTACGAA